>NC_133537.1:100443665-101043665 GCF_048544455.1 Silene latifolia | reverse complement strand
CCAAATATGCACGAAAGACGGGAATTTCCGCCTTATTCTCTCCTTTTCTACAAAACATATGAAATGCGATAGAAAAGCAAATAGGAAGGTTTTGACGGGTAAAATGGCCAAAGAATGTTATAATAGTATGCAAAATAGGCTCAATTAGGGGACTAAATGTGCGCAAATAGTGTTCACATCACCTGGGCAGACTGCTTCTCACCTTTTCCGCCTTAACAATCCGTAAGGATCATTTTTTAGATGCAAGGATCCTTTCATCATTGCCCATTTCACTTTATTATCTACTTAGGCCTCTAGTATTGGTCTTCTCTTTGATGCTTGGTTGATAGATGCGATCAAATTAGCTCCATTTCGCCTTGTAAATGCAAGGTTAGCAATCCTTTCCTACCTAGGAGACAAAACCTCAAAGAATATGCAAAATGGGAAACTAAAGATAGTAAATGACCTAATTATGCACTATAAAGCATAGGAACGAGGTTAATTCGGGGACTAAATGTGCTCAAATATGAGTCACATAAAACATCCCTAAACCGAACCTTTGCTCGTCCCGAGTAAAGAGGTGACTAAAACTAGGACCTTTATTTAAACTAACCTACTGATATAGCCGATGTGAGATAATTAGCGGGTCTCATTCCGCCCCTTCAACTCACAACAAGACAACCATGAGGTAGGATGCCTTCTTGCAAGGCAAGGTGGGGCTTGCCGAAATGGCGACCCATCCAAGCATTAAGCACACAAAAGCAAGTAATGGATGCATCTACAAAAATGAAAAGCCACTTTGCTCATCTAAGTGGCGGAAATCATCTATAAGGGAAGAAATCTAAGGGTACATACTCTATCATAGATACGGTTTCTTCAAACTACTAAGCCTAGAAGGATACCAATAAATCACCTCTATGTTGTGTCAAGCTAGGGTACCTTTGTCCTCAATTGTTAAATGTTTTCATCAAGAGTAGACTCCCTATGGTGTTAGAAACACTGGAGGATCGCGGAATTCCCCCTCTTGCCTAGACAAGAAGAAGGGTCTTCCCCTCTCTACCATGCACAAAAATGGACAAGATGGAAAAGGGATCGATTGTATTTGAGTTTCATTTTGGGAGTTTGCTTTCATTGTTGTTTTTCCCCCCAATTTCTTGTGGCATATAACATTTGAGAACACTTTCTTTTTGCCATTTCTTTTTTATTTTTGGCTTTTCAACACTTGACAATTTTTCAACTTTTTGCATTTTCTCTTTGAACATTTTCAAAGTCACCCCAATTAGTAACGAGGGTGCCTTGTATTTGAAGCTTAGGAGTTCTATTTTTGCTCCTCTTTTCATTTGATGCATTTTTTGCAAACTTTTTCTTTTTCTTTTCATTTCATTGAACTCAAATTGATTTCTTTTTGTGCCCATTCCCTTTGATGACAAAATGTGTGGTAGAACATTGATGAATGATGGATGAATGCATAGTTTCAAGGGTCACCTTGGAATAAACGGTAGCCAAGGAGTTATCACACCACAGGGTACTCTTGACTAGGCCTTAATCCATGGGTCAAGGGATACTAGCATGACACATCCTAGGGTGTTTTACAAGTATTCTAACAAGCAAAGTCTTAAGAACAAAAAGCATCTACTAGGGCCTATGTACACTTGTCAAGCTTCCCAAGTAGGCGGTTTCGCAAAATTTTTCTAACATGCAACTACATGCCATGAAGCAACTAACATATAAACATCCTAATGCAAATGATTCTACCAACTAATATGCCATATAAACTAAATGCAAGTCCTAAGTTCACATTGTTTTTACCGCATCAATCAAAATAAAGCCACATAGTCATTAACATAAAGAGGAAAAAGGAGATTGGAAAGATCATACCATGCGGTCTTCAATATCCTCATGTCTCGGATGTGGCGTAGTCAATCAATGTGAAAAAGGACAAACACAATATATACAAAACAATATATACATGACTACACTACAAAGGAAATGAACTTGTTTTTAGATTTTTAAATTTTTCAAATTTTTATAGTTTTTGATTTTATGAAATTAAAGAACATATTTTTGGGATTTTTTTTGAAATTTTTCAATTTTTATCATTTTTGGAATATAAATTCCCATCCCCCACTTTATTTTGGACATTGTCCTCAATGTACATGTAGGAGTAGGAATACAAAAGAAATACATGTTTTTGGATTTTTTGATTTTTTGAAATAAAGTACAAATGCAATGATATGGTATGAACGAATGCATGCTCTAACTAAATGCAATTCTATATGGAATATATAACAAATGAATGCAAACTAAACTATAGTATATGATGCATGATTTAAACTATGGTCACTTATGATCAAACCTCCCCAAACCGATTTAAACACTATCTCTAGTGTAGAAAAGAGTAAGATTGGTCATTAGTGACTATGCATGAATTCTAGTCTATATGCAACTATCTACATGAATCATGTGAGGTATATTACAATGCAACTATACTATATGAACTAACTAATGTAAATGCAATATGAAATATATAATACAAATGCATGCAAAAGCTACACTAAATGCAATGTATATACAAAAGAGAGAGAGGGAGAGATGAGTATCATACAAATGGAAGTGATGAAGTAGGCCTCTTTCACTCGTCATCCTCATTTTGATCATAGCCATAGCCATGAGAGCTTCCGGCTTGATCATATCCGGGTGCTTGGCCCCAATATCCTCCTTGGTCAAATCCTCCTCCTTGCCCCGAGTACCCTCCACCTTGGCTAGAGTGCCCTCCGTCTCCTCGACCCCAAGCTTGGTCCCCATAATTTGGGAACAAGAGCTCCGGTTGTGCCCAAGAGGGCAAAGGGCCATTAGGGTCAACATACCCTTGTTGAGTCATGTTATAGTATTGGGGGTAGATGGCCAAGTAGTTGTCTTCCCTTCCTTTATGCACCTCAAGGTCCACTCTATTCATGAGTGTCATCAAATCATTAATACCCGGGGTGTTTGGGATTTCCGGTTGGAATTCGGTATAAGGAGTAGGGTATGGCGGGATGGGTACGTAGGAAGGTGGGCGAATAGGTGCTCCCGGCCCTCCACGAGGTGGTTGACGGTGTGGCTCTTCCCTTTGAGGGGGATTGTCAAGAATTTGGATTTCGAGGAGGTAGCTTGGTGGAGGAGAGTATGGACTCAATCTTGGGTCAATGCCCAGTATCTTCCATCCCTCAAGGACCATTGAAGTACATCCCTTGGTGTGCCACTCCACACTCCCATCTCGAGTGTAGTTGCACCATCGGTGACTGTGGAAGATGGTGTGCTCATCAATCAAAGTCCTCCCCTCAAGAGGAATATAGGTTCCTCGGGCATTGAACCCGGGACAAAGGTGTTTGGCCAAAATTGTAATTAGACCTCCCATCACAAAGGTTTTGAGTTGGGTGGTCCCTTGAGCAAAATCATGGAACCTAGTAAGTATCTCAAGTGGCGTGTTGAAGTTATAACGCCTCACCGCTCGAACATTCAAATAAGACTCAAGAAAAGTTAAGTCGATGAGAGTACACCGATCTTGCTCGTACCTCCCATTGATGCAACCGGCTACAAAGCGTTCGGTGAATCGAATCACCGGATGTTGGATAGAAAATGTATAGCAACGCTTTATATGGGTAAAGTCCCTCCCGGAGATAGCTTTCCAAAGAAAGTCCACATTAAAATTATCGGGCTTTTCGGTATAGTCGGTGGGTACTTCAAGACCGAAAACATAGGCAAATTCCTCAAGAGAAAGAACATGGTCTAGGTTGCATAACCTAAACTCCATGCCTACACTGTTGTGGGTATCCGCCACAATGCGAAGGCTACTCAAGAATTCAAGGGTGAGACTAAGGTAAGTCTCTTCATGGGCATGGAAAAAGCTCCCAATGCCAAGGCCATTAAAGAACATCTCGGTAGGGTACCTTATCTTAAGGATTTCCAACACCCTAATATCAACAAATTGAGTAGGTTCGTACTTCTTACCTAGAAGCTCGACGAATTTTTCGCGGTGGTCGTCGGATAGGAAGATCACTTCTTGGAAGTTGTTGAGTTGTTCAATGCCTCCCCTCATTAAGGGTCGGGTGTTCCTTGGTAGTACTACCTCTTGTGGTGTTGAAGAGGTTGATCCCTTACGCTTCTTCCCGAATGATTCAACCAATTTCTTGGCCTTTCCTTTGGTGTTTGTCAATGGTGCCATTTGAATGTTGGTGATGGGGGTGTTTTTGAGGATTGGAGGATGATTTTGAGGGTTGAGATGAGTGTTTTAGGGTTTGGTAAGGTGAGGAAATGAGGGAGAAAGGGGGGTGATTATATAGAAGAAGTAGGGAATCCGAACGGATAAGATTGGATCGAACCCGCTTTATCCGAGGGAACAGATAATCCGAGCGGATTTCGGTCGAGACGCAATGGGATTTCGGGAAAGAAGACGGGCGTCTTTGGTAGAATCCGCACGGATTCTAGAACAGAGAAATTCTTTGGGCGAGAAGCGAGGAAAAGACGGGCGGATTTTGTTCGGGACGCACGGCTTGATCTGGACGGGCGGATTCTCGATAATCCGCACGGATTTTGACACGATTCAAAATCTCGCTTCGGGACGACACACGGACGGAGTCCGTGGAGAAGACGGACGGATTATGCAGGGACGGGCGGATTTCTGGAACCCGCACGGATTCTCCTTCGATTTCAATTTTTGCTTTCCCGTGGCCCTGGACGGGGCGGATTTGCTAGAATCCGGGCGTCTTTCTGCTTCTTTCCTTCTTCTTCTTTCTTTTTCACAAAACAACATACCCCTTTTCACTGATTTTCTCTTTTTCCTTATCTTTTTCTGAAATTTGCTCATGAAACATGTAAGATGACTCTCTCTCTCTTCTCTCTCATGCAAGAAATTAAATGCAAATGTAAATGTACAATATTATACAAAGTAAAAGGGTTCAAGAAATGTCTTACAAATGGTGGTTTTGAGGTGGGACTCCACCAAACTAGTTCAATTTGTAGAGACTCTTATCCATAGAGCTCAAAGCTCTTAATAAAAGATCAAAAGCTTGTGAATAAGCTCCAAATAAGCATAAGTATGGGTTGCTCAATTTGAATATGAAATTTGGCCAAGGAGGCTTGTAGAATGCTCTTTTTCTTGGCTTCTCCTTAGCATTAGAGCTTTCCCGATGCTTTAAATATATACACCCATGATTCTTGTTAAAACTAAGCATGAAGTATGGTTCATTTTCATCCGTGGACTTCCACTTACCAACTTCTTCTTCAATTTTGGTGATGACGATAGCATTTGAATTTATCAATCCTTCATGAGTAGAAGGAGAATTTTCATGACTTTGATGATCGGATACCATAGGAGTTGAAATTATGGGTGCCAAATCTTCACAAGTAGCCTCACGAGCTATTTTCTCTTTAAGCTTTTTTACCAAATAGCTCTTGTAAGAAACTTTGGCCTTTTGAAGAAGGTCTAACATATCCTCTTCAATGATCATTGGCTCCATGATAGGTGCCAAGTGGTCTTCATGAATGATAAAGGAAGGACGTTCTTCTTCATGATAGAGTATCTCAAATGCCCCAAGGATAGGCTCCTCAAGCAAGGTGATATTGTGAGTCCCTCCTCTAGGCTCATCATCATTGTTGCTATCTTCATGTGAATCATAAATGGGGGCTTCATTTAGCTCTTTTTCCAACACCTCAACGTTCACATCAAAAGACACACCCTCATACTCACAAAGGTTAAGAGTATTTGGTTTGCTCAACCTCATGTCTTCTTCATCGAACACAACACTTTCATAGTCACAAGAGCTCAAGGAACTTGGCTCTTCCCACTTTTCATCTTCCATGTCAAATGTCACTACTTCAAACTCGCATTTATGCTCAATATCCAAAGAACGGTGGTGAGTGTTTGCTTGGAATTCTTTTAATTGGGCAATTTGAATCCTCAACTCCTCTCTTTGGATAACAATGTCTTTAAGAACATTATCTTCTTTTCGGCTCTCTTCTAGCATTTGGTTGAAGAAGTTTTGTTGGTCTCCCATCATTTGGAGAATCATGTTTTGAATGGGTTCATCTTTTTGTTGTGGGTATGTGTGAAAGTGGTTGTATTGTGGCAATTGAAGTTCATTGTGAAATGGGTATCGGGTGAGTGGTTGTTGTTGATATTGGGTGTGGTAATTTTGGTGGGAAAAAATGGGGTAGTGGTTAGGATTTTCGTTGTACAAATGATAAGGTAGGTTTGTGTTGACTTTCTCCTCAAACTCCCCATACCCATAGTCATACTCAAAAGATCCACCACATACTCCATATGTCAAGTCTTGCATCATCATGGTCAAGATAAAGATACAACTACAAACATGGGAACTAAACAAAAACGGTAAGAACAATCCTTGAGGAACAAGTTCCTCAAGGTGAAAGCAAAGTTAAAATAGACACACAAGTAAGAACTTAATCACATAGCACCATCCCCGGCAACGGCGCCATTTTGATCCGGTTGATGTCGTCACTCATCCAATCAAACACATTTATAATACTCAACAAACTACTAGTTAGCGGTAAGTCGAGGTCGATCCATGGGACAGTGTGCTTTGGGTTCTAAGTCTATCTATCTCAATTTATGCTAGTGTCACGATTTGGTTGGGTTTGTAGTTGTGTTCAAGACTAATAAAAGCAATAAAGTAAAACAAGCAATAAAGAAAGGATGTAAACAAATGATTAAAAGTGCTAGGATATCATGGGGTCATAGGGGATTCATGGTGTTGATCATACAAACATGTTTACAAGGTTGCAAGCAATTAATGTTGTGGAGGAACCGAGTTGGGTTATATCTTACGGTTCTTAGTAAGAGTTGGGTCCCGGAGCCGAATCGATTAGATTGTACAACACCTACAAGTCGACTTACTTTCCTCCTAATCAACTTCTATGCATGGTCTAATAAGACTCGAGTTGGGTTATATCTTACAAGTCAAGTTGAGTAGATAAGAGATGGTGAAAATGCAAGGATTCATAGGCTTAGCATTTCATCAAACATAACATGTGCATAAAGTTGACATCACAACAAGCAAGCAATTTGATTGTGAACATATTAAATTAAGCATGAATCAATCCCATGTTAGTTTCCCTTAATTACCCACTAATCCTAGCTAAGTAACTACTCACTCATCATCATGGGAAACATGTCATTAATGGTGTCAATCATCACAACAAGTATAAACATGATAATAGAATGAAGAAATGAACAATAAAGATTAAAGAGTAAAGGAATTATACCAAACTTGAGGTGATCCAAATAATAATGCAAAGAATAATAGAAGAAACTTTATGATTGATGGAAGGTTGTCAATCTCCCAATAATAACCCAATAATCTTCAATTACCCAATAATAAACTTGAATAATAAACTTGAACAATAATTAAGGAGAGATTAATGTGTAATTTGTGGAAAGATTAAAGAGTAATCTATTCTAATCTACTCCTAATCTAATCTAAGAGAATTTCCTCCTAAAAACCACACACTTGATTAATTTACAAAATGGGATATTTATAGTGGAAATTAGGTGGATGCATTAGGGTTAACTAAGGGCTAAACTAGTAATTACACTTTTGAGATTGAGCAAGGAGGAGCCGGTATTTTTCGAAGGAAGGGCTTCTTTCTTTGTAGCTTGGAGAAGACGAAATTGTGCTGTGGAGGAATCCGTGCGTATTGTGGTCGGGACGGGCGGATTCTGGGAGAAGAAGACGAGCGGATTACGGACAATCCGGTCGGATTCTGGCGGGGCAATCCGAGCGGATTCAAAGCAAGACGCTCGGATTGCGTAGTGTGGAGACGGGCGGATTGGAGACAATCCGCTCGGATTGTTCTTCAGCAGTGATTCTCCTTCTTTTCTTCCCTTTTGCTCATTCCCATTTTATTCTTGCGGGATTGGTCTTTAGTCTTTGCTTCCTCTTCATACTAGTCCATCTAGTATCGTCAAGTAGCTTCCAAATATGCACGAAAGACGGGAATTTCCGCCTTATTCTCTCCTTTTCTACAAAACATATGAAATGCGATAGAAAAGCAAATAGGAAGGTTTTGACGGGTAAAATGGCCAAAGAATGTTATAATAGTATGCAAAATAGGCTCAATTAGGGGACTAAATGTGCGCAAATAGTGTTCACATCACCTGGGCAGACTGCTTCTCACCTTTTCCGCCTTAACAATCTGTAAGGATCATTTTTGAGATGCAAGGATCCTTTCATCATTGCCCATTTCACTTTATTATCTACTTAGGCCTCTAGTATTGGTCTTCTCTTTGATGCTTGGTTGATAGATGCGATCAAATTAGCTCCATTTCGCCTTGTAAATGCAAGGTTAGCAATCCTTTCCTACCTAGGAGACAAAACCTCAAAGAATATGCAAAATGGGAAACTAAAGATAGTAAATGACCTAATTATGCACTATAAAGCATAGGAACGAGGTTAATTCGGGGACTAAATGTGCTCAAATATGAGTCACATAAAACATCCCTAAACCGAACCTTTGCTCGTCCCGAGTAAAGAGGTGACTAAAACTAGGACCTTTATTTAAACTAACCTACTGATATAGCCGATGTGAGATAATTAGCGGGTCTCATTCCGCCCCTTCAACTCACAACAAGACAACCATGAGGTAGGATGCCTTCTTGCAAGGCAAGGTGGGGCTTGCCGAAATGGCGACCCATCCAAGCATTAAGCACACAAAAGCAAGTAATGGATGCATCTACAAAAATGAAAAGCCACTTTGCTCATCTAAGTGGCGGAAATCATCTATAAGGGAAGAAATCTAAGGGTACATACTCTATCATTGATACGGTTTCTTCAAACTACTAAGCCTAGAAGGATACCAATAAATCACCTCTATGTTGTGTCAAGCTAGGGTACCTTTGTCCTCAATTGTTAAATGCTTTCATCAAGAGTAGACTCCCTATGGTGTTAGAAACACTGGAGGATCGCGGAATTCCCCTTCTTGCCTAGACAAAAAGAAGGGTCGTCCCCGCTCTACCATGCACAAAAGTGGATTCGATGGAAAAAGGGATCAATAACTCTTTACATATGGGAGTTTGCGTTAGATGTTGTTATTCCCCCCAATTTCTTGTGGAATTTGACATTTGAGAACACTTTCTTTTTGCCATTTCTTCGATGTTTGGCATTTCAATACTTGACAACTTTCAACTTTTTGCATTTTCTTTTGAACGTTGTCTGTAACACCCCCATTTATTCAGGAGCCTTTGGCTAGATATTCCCAAATAAATAGGACTGTTACCATCTCGGTTTCCCGAGGTAGTGAATAACAAAGTACAACAATACCAAAGTACTTTAAATTAAAACTTAGCGATTACATGTTTATTTCAAATTAACTAACTAAAACTTAATATAAAATAATTATAACTCATGAGAGAAATAAATAATGTAATATAATTGTTCTATGTGATCTAGACTTCAACTATGGTCCAAGTCCTCTCGCATCCCATAGCTCCCAAGTCAGCTAACCTTTAGTACCTGTCAAATCTGCTCCCCATAAAATGATTCACCGCAGGTGTTCACGAATACACAGTCAACCGCGAGGTTGAGTAGGAAGAAACTAAACAACAATAATAATCCAACCCAAAATATATATTCATCAAGTTCTCATCACTTCATCCGTACAACTCACTCACATCACGAAAAGTGACAACCCCCCGAACATCGTGCTATGCTCAACTCAATCAGGCGCGGTGGTATTTTCATACCATGCTCAACTGGCAGTAGTACCCTCCATACTATGCACAACTGGCAGTAGTAATCACTTACTATGAACAACTATCACTGGCAGTAGTAATTACTTAATATGCACATCTGGCAGTAACGATTACTCGTTATGCACAACTGGCAGTAACACCCTCCGTGTTATGCTCAACTGAATAATCAACTCTCCAACAATCAAATATAACCAACAACAAAAACTCAATAACAATCCCGTCATACAGCTCCGTCAACAACTACACATATACTCCGTCTCCAATAATAAATCACAATACTAACATTAATCTCATCAACCGTCATAATTAAATATTCATTCACTTAACAATAAAACCCGAGTTGAGTAGGAAATTCCTACCTGATAAGAAAATACTCCAATTACGCTCTCCAATTATGCATTCCAATCAACAATTAAAGTTCCTAAATAAAACCGTCACCTTGTGACGATCTTCTAGCTAGTTATTACTTCTCTTTTCTCTTATGTGAATTATTTGTGTTTTATGATCAATAATGTCTATTTATATAGGTAGGTCATAGGTATTAGGAAGCAATTAGGAAACTACCATATTATTTCTATTATACAAATACGATTATTATTAGTATTATTGTAATTATTATTATTATTATTATTATTATTATTATTATTATTATTATTATTATTATTATTATTATTATTATTATTATTATTATTATTATTATTATTATTATTATTATTATTATTATTATTATTATTATTATTATTATTATTATTATTATTATTATTATTATTATTATTATTATTATTATTATTATTATTATTATTATTAAATCCCGATACAATTCCCAACCACTAGTCATACTAGGCCAATAAAATATGTCCATACAACCATAGCACACGGCCCAAGGCCTTATTGCCAGCTAAGTCCAATTTTCGACTTGCATACTTATTTTATTATTTATTCAATGTCTTATTTGCAACTATTTTTTTTTGGGAAAGGTTAAGTATATTAATATCAACAAAAGAATACATCATCCGTGTAGAGATTTACAAGATAAAAACTACCCGATAAATCAACCAAAATGAGCTACATCAAGAACAGCAACTAGATAAAACCAACTAGAACGCAAATTGCTGAGCCAACCAGTATCCTCCTCTTTGATAGGTGCTTTGTTTCGAGCCCAAAATCTGATAGAAACGGCTTGAATGGCCTGCTGGACAAGAACTTTAGTGTGAGTAACAATGAACATAATTCTAGCTTTGTTCCTAGCCTGCCATATCAAATACACAAGCATCACATAACACGCACAAACAATTCTTCTTCTCAGAATACTAATTCTTCTGCCTCTTTTGTTCCACCCAACTAGGTCTCGTGGGTTCAGGCAGGTATGAAGCTTCTGCTGCAGGAGTTCAGAACATTTCCTGCTAAATTCACACTCAAAATACAGGTGCGTGCCCATGGGATTCATCAGCTCCATTACATAAATAGCACTCCATAGATGTAGGACCACCCATCCTTGCCAACCTATCTCGAGTAAGCAATCTTCCTAACATAACCGCCCAGTAAATAAATGAAGACTTGGGAACTTTCAGAGAATTCAAGTAAAGTTTCCACCAACTAACAGAGTCCCCCAGATTCCCAATCCAATTATAGCCTGCTTTAATAGAGTATGTAGATCTATTCCCTAGCCACTGATCGTCTATATAAGCAGGCCTGAACAACAACATTATGTGGGCTATTTTTTTCCAAGACCAACTACAGTCAGAGGGAGGAGAGTAGCTTGTCCAATGTCCACCTCTGAAATACACATGATTGATCCAACGCACCCAGAGATGATCCTTCTTATCAGCAACCCACCAGACATACTTACCAAACAAAGCTTTATTCCACATTTTGGAATTCTTAATTCCCAGCCCACCTTCAGCTTTTGGCTTACAACACTGATCCCAGCCTACAACAGGAGCACGAAGGTAGGAATCTTTCCCACTCCAAAGAAAATTTCTGCAAATTCTATCTATATTATTCATGATGCCAGAGGGGATGAGGAAGATGGTAGCCCAATAAGAGTGTAAAGTATGCAGTACAGAAGTGACCAAAGTTAATCTACCAGCGTAGGTTAGGTGTTTGGTCCCCCAAGCTCTGATTTTTACAGTAATCTTGTCTGTCAATTTCCTTCCATCATTCATAGAAAGCTTCTTGGATGATATAGGAACCCCTAGATATTTGAAAGGTAAATCCCCCTTCTTGAACACATAAATTTGCAGAACCTCATTCACTGTATCAGCTCTCACCCCATTGAAATATATCCAATTGGTAAAATTTTCAGGAAAATTTAAAGCTCCCAACATCTGCTCCAAAAACTCCCACTTCACACTGTCATAGGCCTTCTTAAGATCAATTTTAACCAGACATCTAGGAGATGCTGCTTGCCTATTATAGAGTCTAACAATATCTTGGCAAATAAGCACATTCTCTACAATGTTCCTCCCTTTGATAAATCCACCTTGGTTGATACTAACAATGTCAGGAAGAATGTCTCTCAGCCTGTTGCATAGTAGTTTTGCAATACACTTACACAAAGTGTTACAACAGGCAATAGGGCGAAATTCTAGGACAGTTTTTGGATTACTTCCTTTAGGAATCTGGGTAATATTGGTTGTGTTAAGTTGCTTCAACAGTTGATCAGAATGAAAGAAATCCTTCACAACAACACACACCTCCTGACCCACAATATCCCATGAATCTTTGTAAAACTGACTAGTGTATCCATCTGGTCCAGGGCTTTTATCAGTTGGAATGGAAAACATACACTGTCTAATTTCACTATCAGAAATTGGTCTAAGCAACTTTTGGACATGGTGGTCATTAATTAGCTTACCCGTTCTTACAGTAGGTTTATGCACACGTGTTGTAGGTTTAGTTGATCCCAGCAGTTCAGTGTAATAAGATAAAAAAGCATTCTCAATACCCAGAGGATCCTGATGAATAACCCCCTCAATATCAACAATTTGAGATATCTTATTATGAATTGCCTGGCTTTAATCCTGCTGTGGTAAAAATTAGTGTTCTCATCTCCTTCCAGCAACCACTCCACCTTTGCTTTCTGTTGTAAAAATTTAGTTCTAGCCTTATTTAAGGTTTCAAATTCCTCTGCAGCTGCCTGTTCAGCAGCTAGAAGTTGCTGATCCTGAGGGTTAATATGCATAGCAGTTTGCAGACTATCCAATAAGACTGTAGCAACTTCAGCACTCTTCTCAATATCAGAGAACTTGTTCTTATTTAACTCCTTCAAAGGCTTCTTCCGATTCCTAAGCTTAGTGACAACTTGGTACATCTTGACCCCTGAGATATTCTTATTCCATTCAGTAGCCACCACTTCTTTAAACTTAGAGTCTAAACTCCACATATTGAAGTATTTAAAAGAAGTGTTTCTGACAGTTGCCTCATTACTTCTATAGCAAATACAAGGACAGTGAACAAATGTTCCTTCATTCATGAAATAAGCTGAGCTATCAGGAAACAACCAAAGCCACTCAATGTTGATTAAGCACCTATCAATTCTTGAAAAAACACGAGTATAAGGGTCTTGCTTATTATTCCAAGTGAAAAAAGATCCATGAGCAACAATGTCACTCACCTCACAATAATCAACACACTGCCTGAAATCTTTAATTTCACTCCAAGTCACTTCTCTACCCAGCCTTTCATTGTAATCCAAAATTGAATTGAAATCCCCACAAATACACCAAGGTTTGAAACATTGATCCTTAATCTGGTTAAGCTGCTCCCAGAGTGTAAGCCTCTCACTATCAGAATTAGACCCATACACAATAGTGTACCGGAAAATATCTCCTGAAGTAATGTCAGAAACTTCAACAGTGATATGCTGGTCACTATCAGCAATGAGATGAACGTTTCCACTGAACTCCTAAATTATTGAGGAGCCTTTGGCTAGACATTCCCAAATAAATAGGACTGTTACCATCTCGGTTTCCCGAGGAAGTGAATAACAAAGTACAATAATACCAAAGTACTTTAAACTAAAACTTAGCGATTACATGTTTATTACAAATTTAACTAACTAAAACTTAATATAAAATAATTACAACTCGCAGCGGAAATAAATAATGTAATATAATTGTTCTATGTGATCTAGACTTCAACTATGGTCCAAGTCCTCTCGCATCCCATAGCTCCCAAGTCAGCTAACCTTTAGTACCTGTCAAATCTGCTCCCCATAAAACGGTTCACCGCAGTGTCAGAATACACATCAACCGCGAGGTTGAGTAGGAATAAACTAAACAACAATAATAATCCAACCCAAAAAATATATTCATCAAGTTCTCATCACTTCATCCGTACAACTCACTTACATCACTAGCAGTAGCACAACCCCCTTAACACCGTGCTATGCTCAACTCAACTGGCAGTGGTATTTTCATACCATGCTCAACTGGCAGTAGTACCCTCCGTACTATGCACAACTGGCAGTAATAATCACTTACTATGCACAACTATCACTGGCAGTAGTAATTACTTACTATGCACATCTGGCAGTAACGATTACTCGTTATGCACAACTGGCAGTAACACCCTCCGTGTTATGCTCAACTGAATAATCAACTCTCCAACAATCAAATATAACCAACAACAAAAACTCAATAACAATCCCGTCATACAGCTCCGTCAACAACTACACATATACTCCGTCTCCAATAATAAATCACAATACCAACATTAATCTCATCAACCGTCATAATTAAGTATTCATTCACTTAACAATAAAACCCGAGTTGAGTAGGAAATTCCTACCTATTAAGAAAATACTCCAATTACGCACTCCAATTATGCAATCCAATCAACAATTAAAGTTCCTAAATAAAACCGTCACCTTGTGACGATCTTCTAGCTAGTTATTACTTCTCTTTTCTCTTATGTGAATTATTTGTGTTTTATGATCAATAATGTCTATTTATATAGGTAGGTCATAGGTATAAGGAAGCAATTAGGAAACTATATAATTACCATATTATTTCTATTATACAAATATGATTATTATTAGTATTATTGTAATTATTATTATTATTATTATTATTATTATTATTATTATTATTATTATTATTATTATTATTATTATTATTATTATTATTATTATTATTATTATTATTATTATTATTATTATTATTATTATTATTATTATTATTATTATTATTATTATTATTATTATTATTATTATTATTGTTATTATTATTATTAGTATTATTATTAAATAATCCCGATACAATTCCCGACCACTAGTCATACTAGGCCAATAAAATATGTCCATACAACCATAGCAAAAGGCCCAAGGCCTTATGTCCAGCTAAGTCCAATTTCCGACTTGCATATTTATTTTATTATTTATTTAATGTCTTATTTGCAACTATTATTAAAATGTCATTAATTAATTATTTAAATTACATAAACTATTCTCATAAATTATTACCTAAATAACGGGGTATTACATTTTCAAAGTCACCTCATTTGTAGCGAGGGTGCTTATATTTGAAGCATAGGAGTTCTTATTTTTGTACTCCTCTTTTCTTTGATGGAAATTGCAAACTTTTTTACTTTCATTTCAATGCTTGAACTCAAATTTTGATATTTTTTGTGCCCATTCCCTTTTTGTTGACAAAATGTGGTAGAATGTGGAAGATGGTTGCATGGTTTCAAGGGTCACCTTGGAATAAACGGTAGCCAAGGAGTTATCACACCATAAGGTACTCTTGACTAGGCCTTAATCCATGGGTCAAAGGATACTAGCATGACACATCCTAGAGTGTTTTATAAGCATTCTAATGAGAAAAGTCTTAGGAAGAAAAAGTATCTACAAGGGCCTTATATACACTTGTCAAGCTTCCCAAATAGATGTTTTCACAAAATTTTCCTAAAATGCAACTACATGCCATGATGCAACTAACATTTATACAACCTAATGCATATGCGTCTATCAACTAGTATGCCTTATAAGCTAAATGCAACTCCTACAATCACATTGGTGTAAACCGCATCAATCAAAATAAAGCCACATAGTCATTAACATAGAGAGGAAAAAAGAGATTGGAAAGATCATACCATGCGGTCTTCATAATCCTCATGTCTCGGATGTGGCATAGTCGATCAATGTGATAGAAGGATAGACAAACAAACAAACAAACAAGTATATACAAAATATATACAATTCTATACTATAAAGGAATAAACATGTTTTTGGTTTTTCAATTTTTCAAATTTTTACGGTTTTTATGTTTATAAAAAGACATGTTCTTTCTGGGGTTCAAGATGGACAACTACCTTTTAGGTACTTGGGTGTCCCAATTACTTGTGGGAGGCTGTCTAAGATGGAGTGTAATATGCTTGTGGAGAAACTAATCAGCAGGATCAGGAGTTTTGGGACAAGAAAGCTTTCATATTCTGGTAGACTGGTGCTAGTGAATTCTGTCCTCACTACTATTTACAGCTACTGGTGTAATATCTTTATTATCCCAAAAGGAGTCCTTAATAAGGTCAACTCCATTTGCAGGAATTATCTTTGGGACAGCAGTGTTGATTACTTGAGAGTTCCCAGAGTTAGTTGGGCAAAGATTTGCTCCCCTAAAGAAGAAGGTGGATTAGGTATAAGGGATAGTGTGTTATGGAATCAGGCTGCAATTAGCAAATTGGTGTGGTGGATATATAGCAGTCCTCATAGGCTATGGGTTAAGTGGATTAATCAGGTTTATTTAAAAGGGAGGCAGTGGGATGATTACACTCCTAGTGGTGATTTGAGCTGGGGGTGGAAGTCCATATGCAAAGTGAAGGTGAAACTGTTACCTGGTTATCAGAATGGGCAGTGGGTTCTGGGCACTCATGGCTATACTCTTGATAGTGGATATGATCTTTTAAGGGATAAGTTTCAGACTGTTGTGTGGCATAAGATGGTCTGGAATAATTGGTGTATTCGTAAACATCAATTCATTGGATGGCTTGTTGCTAGAGAGGCTTTGATGTTGAAGGATAAGCTCTTTAGCTTAGGTCTTTCTTCTGATGATATTTGTATACTTTGTGGTACAGGGTCTGAGAATCATCTCCATCTTTTTCAGGCCTGTCCATATAGTAAAAGGGTTCTTGAATTGCTTGCCAGGTTGGCTGGTGGTGCTGTTCCAGATTCTAATCTACTTATGTGGGTTGAAGTTGGGCATTTCTCACATCTGAAGAAGGGGGTACTGCTTTGTGCTACACTTGCTACGTTCTATCACCTTTGGATGCAAAGAAATAGAGCGAGAATTGAAGGTAGTCTTCTTAGACCTGAACTCCTCAGGGACTTGATCACTAAGGAGGTTAAAATTAGAGTGCATTCACTCCTTACACCAGGGATTACAGCTAGAGATAAGAACTGCTTATTGAGTGTTAGCTTGTTTGTATAAAAATCCAGGTTCCTGGATCTTTTTAAATTGCTTTGTAGCCAAAATGGCAAGTTGTAACATTTGTTATGATCTTTAATGGAAATGCTTACATTTCATCCAAAAAAAAAATACATGTTCTTGTATTTTGTCAAAAATTTTCGATTTTTATCATTTTTTGATTTAAAAGTCAAGTTAGAATTTTCCATCCCCACACTAGTATGGGCATTGTCCTCAATGGCCAAAACGATAGGAAATTATGCAAGCTAAATGAGAATGCATGATTTCTACACTAATATGCAAACTATATGATATATACACAAGTGATGCATTCTATACTACACTATATGATGCATGATTTTATTGGTTGGAGAGCTAATTTAAATTAACTCCCAATGCTTGTGCTTGAACTTCCCCAAACCAAGTGAGACATTATTTCTAGTTTATCATTTTGGATTTTTAAAAGTGGGAACAATATAAGACACCTCAATGGAACCGAGGTGGGAGTCCTCTAAGTGTTTCTAGGACTCAAAACAATTGATCAAGATAAAACTTTTTGAAGACAAGAGAAATAAATAAAGCTAGAGGAGGTGTAGGAAACTCACAATGGGATATGTGGCATCCTCCAAAAATCTTGTTAATCCTCAATTGTCGCTTATGGCGACATCTTCATCACTATCATCATCTACCTCATCAACATCTTCATTATCATCATCATCATCGTCATCATCATCATCATCTACCTCCATGGACCCGGAGCCTTCACCATTTTCATCATCACTTGAACTTTGCACTTCTTCCTCTTCTTCCTCATGGCAAGAGTGGCTACTTTCCCCGCTCTCAACAACAATCTCCTTCCCCTTAGTAACTTGACTATCCACGGTGGCATCTCTAGGAGCACTCGGAAAGAATACTTCTCTATCCGCCCAACTAGGCAAAGGACATGAAGGATCAAGTAATCCTTGCCTAGCTAAGTGTAGGAGGGGCGGATATTGAGCTCGGTAAGCATTAACCCGATCCTACCATAACATTAGTGCCAATCGGTGTGAATTCACTGTAGGAAAATGGATATGGTGGAGTCACAATGGATGAGGAGGAGGGCTTGGCATGTGATTCCATATGTTGCTTCATAATCATTTCGGCTTCATCGGAGACGGTTATAAGGTAGCTTGGACTTCGGACATTGATGCGGCATATCTTGTTAGGCAAGATGAAGGACTTAGCTTCTTTAGTGAGCCACTCATACTTGTTGTCAAGATTATCATTCTTGACCTAATGGAACTTGTTGATCATAGTGGCCACATCAAGAAGGTTGCCTCCTTTAACCGGTTTATATGTCTTGTCTTTGTTGAGATCTGGGTTAAAGTGTTTGGCTAACCATGTTACTAATCCTCCATTCACAATAAAAGCCGCTCCATCTTGACCATGGTCAATTGTAAGCCACCGTTTAAGTAAGAGTTGAAGTATGTTGTATTCCTTGGTGAAATTTTTGTTGACATTCATGGTGGATTCAAGGTAGACAAAGATGAGCTCGGTAAAGTGATTGGTGCCTTTTCTTGCAATTAAAGTGTTGCCCTAAACCTTATGCCACACTCTTATGCCCGGATGGTGGACATAAAGAACATGACACTCATGGAAGGATTCAAATTTTCTCCCGGTGATTACTTTCCATAGAGGTGCGGGATCATATTTCAAGGGCTTCTTCTCATAATGAGAGTGTTCTTCAAGACCAAACACTTTGCCAAACTCACTTATCGACATTCGTCTATCCTTATTTTCAAGGCGGAATTCCATATTTTTCCGAGTCTCTACCTTCGTCACCTTCAAAGAGCTTATAAACTCCATGGTAAGGGAGGGGTGAGTCAATTCTTGCATGTCAAAGAGTGTTTTCGACTTCATAGACTCGAAAAAATTCTTAGTCCTTTCAAGAACACCCAACTTGTCTAAGGCATCTTGGCATATGAATTTGGTAGGCAAAATAGTCTTTCTAGCAAGGGATACAAATTCTTTCCTATGAGAATCATTTATGAAAGTTACCTCCGGATAATCTTGCAATTGTTCAATGACCGGAGTAGGAGTAGCTTCCACCATAGGAGTAGTAACTTCTTGAATCTCCACCCTTGGTTGATGCACTACTATAGCCTTTGAGGCTAAAAGAGCTTGTTGCCTTTTGGAAAGATTTGAGGTTGTGGGTGCCTTGTTTCCACCTTTTGTTCTTGCCATGTTCTTCTCCTTATCAAGATTGTATCAACAAACCAAAGTTTTGCTTGAATGCTTCTAGTATCCTCAAGCTCTAATTAATCCCTAATCTATTATGGGATTTTTGAAATTGCCTTGAAACCCTAGAAAATCGATTCAATTTTTGAGGAGTTTGGTGTTTTGATGGCTTCTTGTTGATGAAGGAGTAGTTTGATTGTAATTTGAGGAAGTTTGAGTTTGATTTTGGTGAATTTGGTTGAGGAATTTGTGTTTTGTTGATGAGGGGATTGAGGGTTTTGAGGGAGAAAGGGTTGTGTGTTTGTGTTTCAATAAGATAGAAATGATTTGGGGAAGGAGGGTGAATCCCGTATTATAGCCTTTCAGCAGTAGGAGACGGGCGTCTTGGAAGGGGGATGCTCGGATCTTTAAACAGCGAGCTCAGGAATTTCTAACCCGTGGTGAGACGCGCGGATTCTTCAGGAGACGAGCGAATTTCTGCAGGAGACGCTCGTCTTCACTTGGGGACGCTCGGATTTTTAGACAGTGTGGAATTAAAATGTTTGAAGCAACCAGGACGCGCAGATTGCTCCTGAGACGAGCGGCTTCAGACTGAGACAGGTGTCTTCTCTGTAATCCGCTCAGATTTTTAAACAAACTAAAATTTTCAATTTCAGCACTCCCAAGACGAGCGTCTTAGAGCCAGGACGCTCGGATTACTTCCAAGACGAGCGAGTTCCCTCTGGGTCCCTCAGATCTTCTCATGTACCTACGGGTTTAGGTCCACCTGTGGGGATCTTCATGTCCCATATCATTCTTTCTTCATGCCTTTGTTCAACATTGTGGGTGCACTATGAAGGCTCAGTTAGCCTAGGCAATTGCTATCCCCACACTAGATCAAACACTACACATCAAAACATCACCTCCCTCACTTTCTCTCAAAATGAAAATCTTGATCAAAGTATGAAATTGCAAATCCAAAATTGACAAAAATGCAATACAATAAGTAAAATGCAAGTTAAGGGTTAGAATATTTACAAATGGTGGTTTAGGGAGGACTCCACCAAACTCTCATTCTTGAATGAGATGTCAAGGGGGCACAGCTAAGGTGTTGTTGATGTTGCTCAACACCTTATAGAAGTAGTCGAAGGCTTGTTCATTTTCATTGTAAAGATCTTCAATAGACCTTTCCACATTGTGTTCTTCATGATGGTGACTCGAGTCAAGATGGTCACCAAAGCCTTGGTCTAAGGTCATAGCATTGCCAATGTAGGGATTGACTAATCCTTCGAATTCGCCATCCCATAGACCACATACTTCATTAGCTTGTTCTCCAATTGTATCATGAGTTGATGAAAACAACTCCTCTTTCTTGTTGTCATGGCCAATAAGGCCTTCTTACTTACTTGTCATGATTGATGGTGAACTATTCAAGATCTCATTGTTGTTGAAATTTCCTTTCTTTCCGGATAGAGCATATTGAGGATTATCCACTTTCTTCTTCCATATGGGTGGTGATTCTTTACCCATAGCTTGATTTTTTGCATTGAGATGTCAACTTCTTCCTATCACTTTCACGGCTATAATGATCGACCATGAAACATGGCTCATGTAGTCGGGGAGCTCTCATTGTCTTGTCAAGATTAAAAGTGATTGTCTCATCCCCCACTTCAAGTGTAAGCTCTTCATGTTTCACATCAATCACCGCTCCCGCGGTGTGCAAGAAAGGTCTTCCTAAAATGATAGGAATGTTGAAATCCTCCTCCAAGTCAACAATGACAAAGTCTACCGAGATGAAGAATTTGCCAATTCTCACGGGCACATCCTCCCATACCCCTAAAGGTATCTTTGTTGATCGATCCGCCATTTGAAGCGTAATGTTGGTGCAATTGAGCTCTCCCATTCCTATACTCTTGCATACCGAGTATGGCATGACATTTACACTTGCTCCAAGGTCACATAATGCTTTGTTGATTGTAGTGTCGCCAATGGTGCATGGAATAGAGAAGCTTCCCGGATCTTTGAGTTTTGGAGGTGAACTTCCTTGAAGAATAGCACTACTAACTTTTGTAAAGGCAATAGTCTCTAGCTTTCAGATAGATTTCTTCTTGGTAAGAATATCTTTCTTGTACTTTGCATAGGCCGGAACATGATTGATTAATTCCATGAATGGGATTGAGACTTCTAAGTTCTTCACAATCTCCATGAACTTTCCAAGTTATTCATCAAACTTAGGCTTAGCTTGACGACTTGGGAATGGAAGTCTAATCACAATAGGCTCTTTCTCCTTAGCCTTCTTTTCATTATTCTTCTTTGAAACTTCTTGGATGGTGGGTTCTTGTTCTTCCTCAGAGTCTCCACAACTCTTTGCTTGTCACTAGCATCCATAATATCTTCATCAATTGGCTTCTTCGGCCCTTCATACCTTGTACCACTCCTCAAATGGATGGCACTAACCGATTCATGTCTTGGGGGATTACTTTGAGGTGGTAATTGCCCCTTTTGTCTTTGAGAGCTAGAAGATGCTAATTGAGACATTTGGGTTTCCAACATCCTGGTGTGGGCTAGTATGTTGTTGATGGTGATGTCTTTGGCTTGGCTATCTTTTTGCATTTGGGTGAAAAATTCTTGTTGGTTCTTTTGCATTTGGAGGACCGCTTTTTGAACATCAAAGCCTTGGTCATTTATTTAATTGTATAAAGGTTGATTTTGATAACTTTGGCTTTGGTTGTAAAAGGGTCTTTGAGCTTGATTTCTCATTGGAGGTGGGGTGTATGTTGGTTGAGGGTTTTGAACATTTTGGCTTTTGTATAAAAGATTAGGATGGAATTTAGTATTCTCATTGTAATAGTTGGAATAAGGGGTGCCACGCTTGTATGCTTGGAAAGCATTCACTTGTTCACTTGTTTCCCTATATTCACTTTGGTCATGTCCCAAAGTTCCACAACTCTCACATACTCCACTCGGAATTGAGGATGATGCCACCATAGCATTATCATTTTGTTTGGGTGATTTGGAAGCTTCATCAAGCTTAGTCAGGGCCTTCTCAAACTTCAAATTGATGGTGTCAATATGAGCACTTAGTTGAGCACCAAATTGTGTGATGGAATCTACCTCATGCTTTCCTCCTCTAGTTGCATTTTGAGGCCTACTATATTGTGAATTATGAACCGCCATCTCTTCGATTTTGGCCCATGTTTGATTGTCATCAACTTCGGTAAACATACCATTGGATCCCATATTGAGAATGTTGCGGGAGTCTTCATATAGACCATTCCAAAATTGTTACACAAGGAACCACTCGCTAAATCCATGGTGTGGACAAGAACGACAAGTGTCCTTAAATCTCTCCAATGCTTCATACAATGACTCCTCATCCCTTTGTTTGAACCCGGTGATTTGGGCTCTCAACATGTTAGTCTTCTCCGGAGGATAGAATTTCTTGTAGAAGGCAAGTGCCAACTTCTTCCATGAGTCAATACCAAGGGTAGCCTTGTCTAGGCTTTTCAACAATTGCTTTGCGGTACCAATCAAGGGGAAAGGAAATCATACCCATCGGATTTGATCTTGAGTAACTCTTGTTTTAGAAATCGCATCACAATAGTCACAAAAAGTCTCCATATGTGAATGAGGGTCTTCACTAGGCATCCCTCCAAATTGACTTCTCTCAACTAGTTGTATGAATGCGGATTTGGAAATGAAATTACCGGTTAAATGTGGTGGTGTAGGAGTACTATTTGGTAGGTTCTCCTCGGTTGGTACGGAATGTGATGAAAATTTAGGCATTGTGGGTTGATTTTGTGGTGGGTTTTGTATTGGGTTGTCCTATCCTTCTCTTGCAAAAGGGATGGTAAACTCAATGTTATTTGGTTGAATGTCCATAATCTCTCCAATACCTACAACTCTCGAAGTACCTCTAGCAACTCTTCTATTGTTGGTTAAGGATCTTTAAATTTCAAGATCAATAGGCAATGGATTACCTTATGATCTACTAGTCATGCAAAATATCAAACAACTTGAAAACAATTAGATCAACCTTAAGGAGATTGACTTCCCCAAGGTAAAGAAAGACACAACTAAAACAATTAATGAAAATCAAATCAATTTAATACCGTCCCCGGCAACGGCGCCATTTTTGGTCCAGTTTAAAACTCGTCGTCAAAAGCTACCAACCAAAATAATATTTATAACTTCACAAACTACTCTTAGCAAAGAGGCAAGTAAAGGTCGGATCCCAAGGGACGGGTATTGATGTAGGATTCTCAATTGCAAATGGTTGTGTCTTAGGGTGTCACAATTTGGGTTGAGATGAAATTGGTCTAAACTAATTAACAAGATAAAAGTAAAGCAATGAAAACAAGCAAGATAATTAAAAGAGGTTGTAAACAATTGATTAAAGGCAATAGGGTGTCATGGGTTCATAGGGGATTCATGGGAGTTAATCATACAAACATGTTCTCAATTATATAGCAAGCACTTATTGTTGTGATAGGATCGAGTTGGTGTATAAGCTTACAATCCCTAAGAAGGTTTGGGTCCCGGAGCCTAGTCGATTAGATTGTATAACACCTACAAGTCGACTTAATCCTTCCTATTCCACTATATGCATGGTCTAATGAGGCTCGAGTTGGTGTATAAGCTTACAAGCCTCATTGAAAAGATAGGTGATGGGTAAAAAATGCAAGGATTCATAGGCTCGCATTTCATCAAACATAACATGTGCATAAGTTGAAATCACAACAAGCAAGCAATTTAATTATGAAAACATATTAGATTAAGCATGAATTATTCCTCGTGTTTGTTTCCCCTAATTCCCCATTAACCCTAGCTAAGGAAACTACTCACTCATCATCAAGTTTAACATGTTAATAAGGTTGTCAATCATACTAACAAGGCAAAACATGATGAATAAATGAAGGTGATTAACAATAATTAAACAAGGTTAAGAGAGAATTATACCTATGAAGATGATTCCAAATAATAAAGCAAAGAATAATAGAAGTACTTGATGATTGATGGAAGGTTGTCAATCCTCCCAATAAACCCAAATAATCTTCTACTTACCCAAAATAAAGGAAGAACAATAGAGAAATTAAGGAAAGATTAAGATGTGTTTAATATTGAGAAATTGTATTACAACTAAATTATGACTAATTTAATGAGATTAAGAGAGTATAAGATATGATTAAGGGTGCATTAAGAAGTTATCATAATCTAGGTAGTACAAAGGGGTATTTATACTAAAGATTAGGTACAAAGATTAGGGTTACTAAGGGCTTAAATGTCCATTAAGACCCTAGGAAAAGTTGAGGAAATGCTCCTCCCGAAGGAAATGAGCGGATTCCCATGCTAGTCTTGCCACGATCCGCTCGTCTTGAGGTAAGGCACGGGCTCTTCTGTCTTAGGATCCATTCGGATCCAGGGGAAGACGCTCGGCTCCTTGCGCTGCAATCCGCTCGTCTTGGGCACAAGACGCCCGGATCTTGCTGTTGTGAGACGCCTGGATCGTGCCTGATCCGCTCGAATTCCTGGGCAGACTGCTTCTCTTCTTTTCCTCCTTAATAATCCGCAAGGATCATTTTGGAGATGCAAGGATCCTTTCATCATTGCCCATTTCACTTTATTATCTACTTAGGCCTCTAGTATTGGTCTTCTCTTTGATGCTTGGTCATTAGATGCGATCAATTTAGCTCCATTTCGCCTTGTAAATGCAAGGTTAGCAATCCTTCCCAACCAAGGAGACAAAACCTCAAAGAATATGCAAAATGGGAAACTAAAGATAGTAAATGACCCAATTATGCACTATAAAGCATAGGAACGAGGTTAATTCGGGGACTAAATGTGCTCAAATATGAGTCACATCATCGACCAGCTGAGTGGCGCAGGAGTAGTTTCTAAGATCGATTTAAGGTCGGGTTATCACCAGTTGAGGATAGCGGATGAGGATTGTTGGACCATATAGATATATGATTAATTTTGATAATGACAAGTGTGTACTATATATTATATACTCTTGCTTGTAATCGTTTGTTTAGTCTTTAGTATATTGATTAATGTTTACAATTTAAGCAAGTAATGTTATAGCAACCTTGGCTATAACATTGATGATTTGTGAAGCATCGTTCAAGTAATGTTATAGCGGCATGAGCTATAACATTGAAGATTCTTAAAGTGTCATAGTAACTGTAACAAGTTTCAAGTATGATGATCACTCAAGCAAAAGGCTTAATCAAGTCTATAACAAGCTCAAGATGAAGAGCTTATGATCAAAATAAAGAGATGATCCTACCACTGAAGATCTCCAGGAAGATTAGCTAGTAAGGACATCGTTTAATAACGGTATTTTAAGAAGTAATTTTGGGAAGGTAAAGTTATAGCTATTTCACCTATAACTTTACTTACTAAACTTAAGGTTATAGCCATTTCTACTATAACTTTGGGTTGCTTTTTAAAGGCACGATTTTAATAATTTTAAAATCAATTTTCAAAAGATAAAATTCTTCAAATATGTTTCGAAATCATGTGTGTATATGATAGCGATGAAATACGGTTTGCTTAGAATGAATAATTTATGTTATCCTATTGGTTAATAAAACGACTTATGAGTCGTCATGCTACCTAGGGTTTGCTAAATTATCTAAACCTATCCCTAATCTACACCTTGATATTTTGACCTAGGGTTTCGGGTAAGATGGGCTTATGAGCCGTGTGGATGCCGAGTTAACTCCCTATGCAAGTAAATATTATTAGGTCAAATCAATAATATACTAGTTTTAAACTTGTGCAAAATTGCACGGGTATGTATTTGGGCCGGTATTAATGTTTTTGGATGTATTTTTTTTTTTTTTTTTTGCATTTCTATTGTAATTATCTAGTTGGTCTAAATCAACGATCTACATAATTAATGTATAAACTTGTTACAAATACGTGTTCACATGCATTGGTTTTAGAGGAAATAACAAAGGATATATTTTTTTAAAAAAAATATATCGTACTATCTAGTTTATAAAAATTATGTATGTAATTTATTCGCATTATATGTAATTCAATCCCGTTATTAAATGTAATTCCTTCTCGTAATTATGTAATTTTATTATTATTTATTTTTTTAAAGAATTATTTAATTCATTTATTTGTAGTTAGTTTCATTTATTCCGATTTGTAATTTATTTCACTTATATGCCATTAATTTCATTTATTCGAAATGTATAAAATTATTTCATAGTATTTCTTCTAAGATGGAATTTGTCGCAAGTTGATGTTTGCATAGCCGGAATTCTGAAGAAATAAATACATTGCACACTAACGGGCCCCACAATAACATGTATTTCCAAACAAAAAGTTGAATTAATGACGTGGCACGCCCTGGATTGAGTATTGTCTTCTGAATTAATAAAGATAAGATTGCTATAAGATATTTTCATATCTTATCAATTATATTAGATTTACTTTATTTACTTAATCAAACTATTTTGGAGATTAAATTAAGAAGAGATAAGATTTGTTTCTTATGAGACAAACTACCATGCCTCGCGGCACACTTAGGGTTTCGACCAAAACCCTTGTTTCTCTCTTCTACTATATATACGCATGATGTTCATTGATTCAAACAAGCTTTTCGAAATATAAATATTCCTTGTAAACAAATTATGTTTAAATTCTAATCGAGTATTTTATTTGTTTTGCATTTGAAATCTTTTACAAAAAGTCGTGCTCTTTAATTTGCGTATTAATTCTTATGGTTACGTTATAAGATAATAGTACTTCATACTGTTTCTACTCGTTCAATTGTGTGAACACCTAGAAGAACACTCAAGTGCTTTCTTAGTAACTTAAGATAGTCAAAATCGATTATCTAGTGATATTCAAATTGAGTTATAGCTAGAGTTAGTTATACGAGTGGGTTGATAATTTTGTAATCCGGAGAAAGGTACTAAAATTATTAATCGAGAGTAGTGGACGTAGGCTTCAACGTGTGAAGCTGAACCACTTCAAATATCGTGTGTCCTTGCAATTTTATTTATCGTTCATTTCATTACGTTTATAAATTGTTTAGTTAATTAGTTATAAAGTTTAATCAATAAAATTTAAGTAATTAATTATTTAGATATAAAATAAAAAGTGGGCATAAGTTTTAAATACTCAATTCACCCCCCTCTCGAGTATTTCGACTTGGAGAGACTCTTCAATTAGTATCAGAGCCTCATGCTCTTGATTGCCTAACCACAAAGAGGCTGATCCGTCTATCTCTTTATCTTTTTATTTTATTCCGCTGCCTTACACGTATGAAATGGATTCCAAGTATCTTAAGTGTCCTATTTTTGATGGGAAAAATTATGGACTATGGAAAAACATGATGACACACTACATAAAAGGACATGAATGAGAGTACTGGAAGATCGTTCAAAACGAACCAAATAGAATTTTGGTCGTTATATCTACTAAAGGCACACTACCTATGAGAAGAATGAAGAAGACTATATTGAGGCTGATTACAAGAAGGCTGAAAAAAACTCGAAAGCAATAAGCCTGTTGCAAAACGGCATGACATCGACTGAATTCGATCATTTTTCTTCTTGCACTTCGGCCAAGGAAATATGGGATGGTCTTGAATTGGCCTATGAAGGGACGTCAGCTGTTAGAAAATATCGTATTGACTTGCTGATTCAAAAATACGAACTTTTTAAAATGGAAAAGAATGAATCACTCAATAGCATGTCAGCACGATTTTCTACTATCATTAATGAGCTCAAAAATCTTGGTAGAACTTTTAACTCCGAGGATATTGCTAGGAAAGTACTTAGGAGTTTGACCAAGAAATGGCGCCCGAAGGTCACGGTTATGGAAGAAGTTAGAGATCTCACCTCTCTACCTTATGCAAAACTAATTGGAGCTCTTATGGCTCATGAACTCGTTCTGGATAACGATGAGGCCAAGTCCAGTAACAATAAGAGCATGGCTTTACAAGCTTCTGCTAAGGAAGATGTCGATGCTGAAATAGAGGACAAAACGGTTTTGTTTGCTAAACGATTCAATAAAAGATTTTTTAGAAATAAGCAAGCAAAATCGTTTAATAACAACAACAAGTCCTATAATAAGAAAACCTCTGAGTCTAAGAATACCTTTGCTAATAGAGGATGCTTTAAATGCAGAGAATCCAGTCATATGATTAAGGATTGTCCCACATGGGAGAAAATTAAAGACAAAACCAAGTGTGAGAAGACTAAGACAGAGTTCAAGCAAGTAATGATGGCATCGTGCTGGAGATCTTGACACGAAGGATGACGAAGGATCAGAAAAAGAAGAAGTTGCTAACCTATGCCTAAGCAACGTAAGCCTTGAGCTATTTTCAGATGATGATAAAGATAGCGTGGACTCCTATTGCTGCTTCCTAGGAGATTCAGAAGAAGAAGAAGAAGAAGAAGAAGAAGAAGAAGAGGTAAGCTATCTTGAACTCAAGAAAAGCGTTAAGAAATTGTCTAAGAATGCTTTAATCGAATACTTTGAGCACTCTCTTGATAAATGTCATGAACAAGATCTAGAGTTCAAAGATTTAAAAGAACAAATTCTTTATATTGCTGAAGAGAATCATCTCCTTAAAGCCAAGGCCAAGAAGCTCAAATCTAAAGTTACAGCCAATTTGGCTACAACTTCAGATGTGACAAATGCTGAGAAAAAGGTTCTTAAGTCTAAAGTTATAGCTAATGAAGCTATAACCTCAGATCTGAAACTCAACATTAAGCATCTTCAAGCCAAGGTTACAGCTAGTGAAGCTATAACCTTAGAATTAAGGAAATTCAAAGAGCTTCTTGAGTCAAAAGCTACAGCTAGAGAAGCTGTGATCTCAGATCAAAAGAAGGAAATTGACTCTCTAACTCAGCAATTGAAGGAATCTAAAACCTTACTATCAAATACAAAAGAATACATACTGAAATGGTACGAGTTCTTGACGAGAGATTCCAAAACTTTCGTGGCAATTATGAAGAGACTCATCCTCCCAAGGTTGTTGAGTCAGACCATTCCAAATGTAATAAAGAGATCCAGTCTTTAAAAGACTTACTCTTACATGCTAGAAAGGTCCACGAAAAGTGGGAAGGTAGCGCACGTGTCCTAAACTTCCTAACTGAGCAATCAGATAATACTATAAAAATGGGATTAGGACATGAGTGCTATGGTCGTAGAGACCACTCCACATGCAAATAAACTCCTTCCGAACGAGATTTTAGGAAGAGAAAATATGTCAATCTACCAGAATATTTGATTTGCAACTACTGTGGTCATACGGGTCATATCCAAGAAAACTGTGTCAAATACGTTCATGATTTAAGAAAAGGAATCAACTTTGTTAAAGCAACAGACACTGTTTTAGAGGATAATGACTTCCCCCCATCTGAACCTAGTACGAGTGAAGAATGCAACAATAATCATCGTTGGTTCTATGATATGATCTTTGACTTTAAGAAGGCTACCGAATCAAAACAATCACCTAAGTCTAAAGAGTCTTTCAAAACTAAGGCTTCCCCAAAACAATCTGAAAGACCACATCAAAAAGAACCTAAAACACAACCAAAGACGGTTCCCAGACAAGCCTATTCGTTTCCAAAACGAAAGTTTATTACATAAGTTTGGGTTAGAAAAGAGTTAGTTTTTAGAGTGACTAACGTCAAAGGACCCAACTTAGCTTGGGTACCTAAGAACTGTATCTAATTATTTTGCAGGTTATGGTGAAAGAAAATAATCTATGGTACCTTGATAGTGGATGTTCATGGCACATGATTAGAGATGTTAATTTATTTCTTTCACTTGAACCCTCCGACGGAGATAAAGTTACATTTGGTGACAATAAGAAGGGTAAGGTTATTGGTATTGGTAAAGTTTGCATATCCTCTTCTCCTTCTATTAGTGATGTTTATCTTGTTAGTGGTCTCAAGCACAATTTACTGAGTATCTCTCAATTATGTGACAAGGAAAATAAAGTTGTTTTTTCATTCAGATTCTTATCGGATAATAATTGAAGGAACAAGTAGTGTTGTGCTTGAAGGACAACGTAAAAGGAATGTTTATATGATTGATTTAAATAACATTCCTACTAACTCGTTTACATGCATGAAAGTTACAAAATGGATGATCCTTGTCTTTGGCACAAAAGATTTGCTCACATTAGTTCAACAATTTTGAATAAATTAAAGAGATGGGATTTGGTTGAAGGACTTCCCTCAATCAAATTTGATCAAGAAACTTTATGTGACTCGTGTGCTCGTTGAAAACATGTGAGATCATCGTTTCAACCTAAGAGAGTGGTAAGCACCAATGAACCACTAGAACTCGTGCATATGGATCTATGTGGCCCAATGAAGGGAAGAAGTAGAGGCGGATCCATGTATGTCTATGTTCTAGTTGATGATTACTCTAGACATGTTTGGCCAATCTTTCTCAATTCAAAAGATGAAACTTTCGAAGAGTTTGCAGTTCTAATGAAGCTTACCCAAAATAAGTATATATCAAAATTAGTCTCTATTCGTACGGATCATGGCACCGAATTTGATAACCATGCCTTTATAAAATATTGTAGCGAGAATGGTGTTGGGCATAACTTTTCAGCACCACGAACCCAACAACAAAACGGTGTAGTTGAGCATATGAATAGAACATTGGAGGACATGGCATGCACTATTTTGTTATGTAGTGGTCTACCTTGTCATTTTTGGGCTGAAAGTATTAGTACTGCATGCTATGTACATAATCGTGCTTTGATTAGACCAATTCTCAAGAAGACTCCTTACGAGCTTCTGAGAGGACGTAAACCCAACATATCACATCTACGTTGCGTCAGTATTAAGTGTTTTGTCCACAATAATGGTAAAAATAGACTAAGCAAATTCGATCCTAGAAGTGACGAGGCTGTATTTGTGGGTTACTCTAATCATAGTAAAGCATATAAGGTTTTCAAAAAGAGAACCTTATGCATAGATGAAAGTGTTCATGTTGTGTTTGATGAGAATTACATGTTTGACAAAGCTGAATAGGATGAAGAAGAGGATATGAACGAACCTGATTTTCGACTATCTAGGGATGATCTTCCAGAATTGGATGAGGAAGATAAAGAAATTGAGGGCACAAATGATGAACAAGGAAGCCCTTCGAATGATAAAGTAAAGATTACCGAGACTATAGTTGATGATACTATAACCTCTTCTCAATCCAAGCAATTAGAAACTGAAGTTATATCTAATGATGTTATAACATCAAATCCAAATCAAAGAACATGATCTAGAGTTATACCTGATTCTGTTATAACTCTAGGATTAGATTCAAGGGGGAACGAGACTTGGACCTCAATCATTCAAAGAAGGTGAGCCATGTTCAGATGACGATGTGCCTCCTGTCTCTGAGAAATGGAGATATAAGGATTCTCATCCAATGGAAACTATCCTGGGTAATTTAAATGAAGGAGTTCAAACTCGTAGAAAGCTTAACAACTTTTGCTCTTTTTACTCCTTCCTCTCCACCAATGAGCCAACAAATATCAAAGAAGCACTTGCAGAACCAGATTGGATCGTGGCCATGGAAGAAGAGCTTCAACAGTTCAAACGGAAAAAAGTTTGGCATTTGGTTCCGAGACCTAAAGACCAAACTGTTATTGGTACAAGATGAGTCTTTAGAAATAAGTTGGACGATACAGGAGTTATTGTACGAAATAAAGCCAGATTGGTTGTACAAGGGTATAACCAACAAGAAGGAATTGACTATGATGAGACCTTCGCTCCCGTGGCCAGACTTGAGGCTATTAGGCTACTAATAGCTTTTGCAGCTCACAAAGGAATTAAATTATTTCAAATGGACGTTAAGATAGCATTTCTTAACGGTTATTTGAATGAAGAGGTTTTTGTTGAACAACCTCCAGGATTTCTCGATAGCAAGTTTCAAAACCATGTTTTCAAATTAAATAAAGCCTTGTAAGGTTTAAAACAAGCTCCCAGGTCTTGGTACGACAGATTGTCAAAATAACTTCTTGAAAGTGGTTTTGAAAGAGGATCCGTCGACAAAACCCTATTCTTGAAATCCGAAAATTCCGATCTATTAGTTGTACAAATTTATGTTGACGATATTATTTTTTGTTCAACTAATAATCATTTGTGTAAGTACTTTTCAGAATTGGTGACCTCTGAATTCGAGATGAGCATGATGGGAGAACTCATGTTCTTCCTTGAGCTTCAAATTCAACAAACTAGTGAAGGAATAATGATACACCAACAGAAATATATCAAAGAGTTGATCAAGACATTTGGTATTGAAAATTCTCATTCTAAGCCAACTCCTATGATTACATACAAAAAGTTAACCAAGGATGAAGACGGTAAGTCTGTCGATGAGATAACTTATCGAGGTATGATTTGCTCACTTCTTTATTTAACTGTAAGTCGTCCTGATATAATGTTTAGTGTATGCGTATGTGCTCGATTTCAATCGTGCCCTAAAGAATCGCATATGATTGCAGTTAAGAGAATTTTGAAGTATTTAATTGGTACATCGAAATTATATCTGTGGTATCCTCTTGGGTGTGATTTCGATCTCATAAGGTATTCAAATGCAGACTATGCAGGTTGTTCACTTGATAGAAAAAAGTACTTCTGGCATAGCTACGTTTGTTGGACCTTGCATTATTACATGGGTCAAAGAAACAAAATTCCGTTGCGTTATCTACAGCTGAAGCCGAGTATATTGCCATTTGTTTAGTATGTTCCCAACTTTTATGGCTTAAGCAACAGTTATGTGATTACGGTATTAACGTTGGGCGTATTCCCTTTTTATGTGATAATACGAGTGCTATAATTATATCTAAAAACCCTGCGCAGCACTCGCGTACTAAGCATATAGACATTAGACACCATTTTCTACGTGACCATCTAGATAAGGGCAACATAAGACAACAATTTTGTAGTACAGAAAAACAATGGGCTGACATTTTCACCAAAGCATTGACTAGAGAACGTTTTGAGATTTTACGGTTGGAAATTGGTTTAATTGGTGGCAACTAAACTTGTCACAAATATTTTACTATCCTTATGACTGACTAGATTTGACGAGATTATATGACTGTGTCCGTATTTCTCGTTTCAAGTATATTTATGTTAATTGTCATATTATATTGTGAGAATATTCCGTTTGCTAGTCATATATATTTTGTGTCTTATTACGAACCATCTTTTCAGCCATAATTTTCCTTATTCTCTTGTTTTGGCCGAAAATCTTATCACTTTTACCAACCAAAATCCTTACCAAATATTAACCATGTGATTTACCTAAAAGTCTCCTACCATATATATGCCATATCTCTTAGAAGATTTACCATAACCTATCTTTCCTAATCTTTTATATATATAATAAAAAAAAGGGAAGAATCCTAAACAAATCAATAGCCGCCTATACCTAGCCTAATTTTACTATAATACAAATTGCTTCTACCACTCATAAATGGCCCACCTCCCTTACGTCTCCATCACCCTCACAACTCTCTAAAAATTAACTTCCTCAAAACTCTCAAACACTCAACCTCTCAAACCGTCATCCCCATGAACCTCAAACCAAAAACCCATTTTCATACACCAACAACTCGGTCATACCGTAATACCGAGACCTTAAAACCCACATGCAATCCCTCCAATCAACCCGAAAACACTCTTTCACCTCCATCAAACCCAAAATCGACCAATTCCGAACATAACCGGGAGGATACGAGAGTCAAGGGCAAGCGTCACAAGCTCAATAAGGGAAAGAAAAAGATGGTAGTAACAGAGGAGTCGGAGGAAAACGTGGAAGTGGTGATAAGTCGAGACGGTCAACAAAGAACCTGGTTTAGGTCTCCTATGCCGAATGATACAGCGGTTGGGTTGGATATGCTTCGTCTCACAACACTTGAGAGACAACGAATTAATAATGTTCTTCGGTATCATATTTATGGAGGCCGTTCTTATCCACCGGCATGGTACGAAAAAATTGAGGCTTTGGGATTTTTCAAGGATTTCTTAAACTTTAAAGAATGGAGAAAGATAAGTGCTTTGACCAGTCCCATCTATCCGATTGAGGTAATCCGGTTTTTCGCTTGTTTCAGTTAGAAAGGGTGTGATGCATACGGTTGTTAATGGGTCAGAAGTGAAAATCTCCGTCGTTGATTTTTGTACTCAGTTTTCGGTCCCTGATGATGGGATCCAAATTAACCCGAGTGCTGAATGGGGAGATGTGTCTGATGAGAAAAAATTGTTAATCAAGAAGTATTTTGATGATGGTGACACCTCACCAATACCTCTCAAATTTCTCCTAGCAAGTCTTCAATTGGTTGTCAAAGTTCTTTCAATTTTACGATCAAAGGGTAACAAGTCACCTTGTGACCTTCTAAACATGCAAAATATCAAACAACTCGAAAACAATTAGAACAAACCTTGAGGAGTTTTACTTCCCCAAGGCAAAGAAAGACACAACTAATAACAATATAAGAAAATCTAAATCAAGTTAACGCCGTCCCCGGCAATGGCGCCATTTTTGGTCGGACTATATCTTTTTGGTAACTTGTCGTTAGGAGCACCTAGACCAAAACACAATTTATAGCTTCACAAACAACTCTACAATTAGTAAAGAGGCAAGTAAAGGTCGGATCCCAAGGAACGGGAATTGAGATGAGATTTCTATTGCAACTAGCGGTGTCTTAGGGGTGTCACAATTGGGTTGATGTAGAAGGTCACTAAACTAAATAACAATGAAAGTAAACAAGCAAGATGAATTAAAAGGGTTGTAAACAATTGATAAAAGACACTAGGGTATCATGGGGTCATAGGGGATTCATGGGAATTGATCATACAAACATGTTCTCAAATCATAAGCAAGAAATTATTGTTGTGATGGATTGAGTTGGGTTATATCTTACAATCCTAGGAAAGTTAAGGTCCCGGAGCCGAATCGATTAGATTATACAACACCTACAAGTCGACTTAGTCTTCCCTACTCAACAACATGCATGGTCTAATGAGACTCGAGTTGGTTTATGTCTTACAAGTCTCATTGAAAAGATAGGTGATGGGTAAAAAATGCAAGGATTCATAGGCTCGCATTTCATCAAACATAACATGTGCATGAGTTGAGATCATAACAAGCAAGCAAATAAACCATGAAAGCATATTAATTTAAGCATGAATCATTCCCCATGTTGGTTTCCCCTAATTACCCATTAACCCTAGCTAAGTGACTACTCACTCATTATCATGTTGAACATGCTAGCAAGGTTGTCAATCATACCAACAAAGTGAAACATGATGAATAAATGAAAGTAATTAGCAATAATTAAAAAGGGATTAAGAAAATTATACCTACTAATGATTCCGATAATAAAGCAAAGAATAAAAGAAGTACTTGATGCTTGATTGAGAGGTTGTCAATCTCCCAATAATAACCCAAATAATCTTCAATTACCCAAAATAAAGGATGAACAAAAGAGAGATTAAGGAAATAAAACTTCTATTAAAACTTGATTAATTGTTGATTACAATATTAAAGAGAGATTTGATTGATATTAACTACACTAAAGATTGCTAAGAAGAACATGCTCTTCTAATTAGACTAATGGGGTATTTATAGTGGGGATTAGGTGTAGGAATTAGGGTTAACTAAGGGTTTAAATGACGATTAAGTCCCTACTTAAGGAAACACCGGTATTTTTGGAAGGATGGGCATCTTTCTTGAAGCTTGAAGAAACGAAATTGTCTGCCTGGGAATCCGTGCGTCTTTAGCATGGGACGGCCGGATTCGTGGGTCTCTGCCCGGGTGTTTTTGGGTGAAGACGGGCGTCTTCTGGGGTTGCTGCCCGGGCGTCTTGGAGTGAAGACGCACGGATTGTGAAGGTGGAAAACGGGCGTCTTCAGGACAATCCGCACGGATTGCTGGACAGTCTCATTTCTTCTTCTTTTCTTCCCTTTTCTTCATAAAATCCTTGGCGATTTCCTCGGGGATGCAAGGATTTTTTCTCATCATTGCCCATTTTTTATAGTATGTACAAAGGTCTTCTAATCTTGTCTCTCCTTGATGCTTGGTCATTAAATTCAATCAATTTAGTCTCGTTTTGCCATGAAAATGCAAGGTTTGTACTCCTTTCCTACCAAGGACACAAAACCTCAAAGAATATGCAAAACAAAGAACTAAAGACAATAAATGACCAAAATAAGCACTAAAAAGCATGGGAACAAGGCTAATTCGGGGACTAAATATGCTCTAATTATGGTCACATCAAATATCCCCAAACCGAACCTTTGCTCGTCCCGAGTAAAGAGGTGACAAAGACTAGGACCATTATTTAAACTAACCTATTAATATAGCCGATATGAGACAATTAGCGGGTCTCACTCCGCCCCTTCAACTCACAACAAGACAATCGTGAGGGAGGATGTCTTCTTGTACGGCAAGGTGGGTCTTGCCAAAATGGCGACACATCAAAACATTAAGCACACAAAATCAAATAATGGATGCATCTACAAAAGAATAACCACATTCCTCATCTAAGTGGCGGAAATTATCTACAAGGGAAGCAATTAAAGGGTACACACTCCTTCATAGATATGGTTTCTTCAAACTACTAAGCCTAGAAGGATACCAATAAATCACCTCCAAATTGTGTCAAGCTAGGGTACCTTTTTCCTCAATCGTTAAATGCTTTTGTCAAGAGTAGACTCCCTATGGTGTTAGAAACACTGGAGGATCGCGGAATTCCCCTCTTGCCTAGACAAGAAGAAGGGTCGTCCCCTCTCTACCATGCACAAAAATGGATACGATGGATAAAGGGATCGATAGATATTTGAGTTTCACTTTGGGAGTTTGCTTTCATTTTTGTTTTTCCCCCCAATTTCATGTGGCATATAACATTTGAGAACACTTTCTTACCATTTCTTTTTGATTTTTGGCATTTCAACACTTGACAACTTTCTTTGCATTTCTTTTGAACATTTTCAAAGTCACCCCATATGTAGTGAGGGTGGCTTATATTCGAAGCTTTAGGAGTTTTATTTTTGCTCCAGTTTTCATTTGATGCATTTTTTTTTTTTGCAATCTTTCTTTCACTTTTCATTTCATTGAACTCATATTAATTTCTTTTTGCGCCCATTCCCTTTGATGACAAAAATATGGTAGAACATGGATGATGGATGGATGTATGCATGGTTTCAAGGGTCACCTTGGAATAAACGGTAGCCAAGGAGTTATCACACCACAAGGTACTCTTGACTAGGCCTTAAACCATGGGTCAAAGGATACTAGCATGAGACATCCTAGGGTGTTTTACAAGTATTCTAACAAGCAAAGTCTTAAGAAGAAAAAGCATCTACTAGGGCCTATATACGCTTGTCAAGCTTCCCAAGTAGACGGTTTCGCAAAATTTTTCTAACATGCAACTACATGCCATGATGCCACTAGCATATATACATACTAATGCAAATGATTCTACCAACTAATATGACATATAAACTAAATGCAAGTCCTAAGTTCACATTGTTATACCGCATCAATCAAAATAAAGCCACATAGTCATTAACATAAAGAGGAAAAAGGAGATTGGAAAGATCATACCATGCGGTCTTCAATATCCTCATGTCTCGGATGTGGCGTAGTCGATCAATGTGAACAAGGGTAAAACAAATACAATATATACAATGATATATACATGACTATACTACAAAGGAAATGAACTTGTTTTTGGTTTTTTCAATTTTTCAAATTTTTATGGTTTTTTGAAATTTTCAGTTTTTTTGGATTTTTGAAATAAAAGTTAAGTTAGAATTCCCCATCCCCACACTAATATGGGAATTGTCCTCAGTGGCCAAAATGATGGGAAATCATGCAAGCATGATGCATGAATTCTACAATAAATGCAAGCTACACTAATCTACACTACATGATGCATGGTTTTTTGTTTATGACGGAGAGGATAATTTAGATTACCTCCCGTTGTGTATGTATGTACTTCCCCAAACCGAGTTAGACATTATTTCTAATGTCCTAAGGTTGGGTGTAGTTCATGCACACACGATGCAATGCATGAAACTAAATTTGTCATTTTGGATTTTCAAAAGTGGGAACAATGAAATAAGAACACCTCAATAGGGCCGAGGTGTTAGTCCTCTATGTTGCTAGGACTACTCCAATCATGATCAAGATAAATAAATAAAACAAAGAAGTAGATAAACCTCAAGAGGGTAGGAGCCTCCAAAGCTTGCCAATCTTCCATCATATCATCACTATCATCATCTTCCTCAATAGAAGTGGACTCATCACCACTTCCCTCTTCACTTTCTTGTTCACTTTGTTCATCATCCTCTTCTTCTTCTTCTTCTTCACTAGCCTCTTCATCAATGCTATCAACAACCGCATCACCGACAACCTCATCGTCACCCGGAATCTCACCCCTAGATGCACTCGGAAAGAAGACTTCCCTATCCGCCCAACTAGGCAAAGGACATAAAGGATCAAGTAGTCCTTGCCTAGCTAAATGAAGGAGGGGTGGATATTGGGCTAAGTAAGAATCTTCCCGATCCTTAAAAGCTTGCTTGTGCATCTCTTGCATAAGAAGAGTCATATAATCTTTGCTTGCTTCAACACCTTCGGGTTTGAACTCTTGGTACTTGAAAGGATAGGGTGGTGTGACAATGGAAGAGAAGGGCATTTCAATTTCATCCCTTTGTTGTCGGATAATGTATTAGGCCTCTTTTGAGAGGGGAAGGAGATAGTTGGTCCGATGGACACTTAAACGACAAATCTTTGAAGGCAAAGTAAAAGATCTAGCCTCACTAGTGAGCCATCCATACTTGGTGTCAAGAGGGTTATGAAAGACCCACTTGTATTTGTTTATCATAGCATCAATATCAATGAGATGACCACCCTTTTTCGCCACATACTTGCTATCCTTGTTGAAGTTCGGATCAAAGTATTTAGCCAAAAGAGTGACTAGACCTCCATTCACAATAACGGTAGTGCCTTGCTTCCCGCAATCAACATTTAGCCATCTATCCACCAAAAGCCTTAGAGAGTTGAAAGGCTTGGTAAATTCCCTTCCAATGTTTAAGGCCGACTCAAGAAGAACAAAATCGAGCTTGGTAAAGTGGTTGGTGTCTTTTCTTGCAATGATGGTATTCCCTATGACCTTGTGCCACACTCTAATGCCCGGATGGTGGACTAATAGAGCACGACTAGCATGATAGTTCTCAAATTTCCTTCCGGAAATCGCCTCCCAAAGAGGAGCGGGGTCTTACTTGCCAACATTCTTGAAATAACTAGGTGAATCACTAAGACCCAAAGCTTTACTCATTTCCTCAAAGGAGATGCACCTACTCACATTAGCTAGGCGGAACTCGATGCTTTCCATAGTCTCAATCTTTGTAACTTTTAAAGAACTCAAGAATTCTAAGGTAAGGGAGGGGTATGTCAATTCTTTTGTTGTAAACAATTTGCCCAACCCCATGGCTTCAAAGAAGGCTCTATTTTGCTCAAGGACACCCAACTTATCTAAGGCATCTTCACAAATAAACTTGGTGGTTAGAAAGGATTTTCTAGAATACTTGGCAAAAGTTTCCCTATGGGAGTTAGAGATGAAAACTACCTCCGGATAGTTCGAAAGTTGAGAAATTTCCGGAGTAGTAGAAGTTGTTGCTTCCAAGGGAGGTTGTTGTTGTTGCACTTCCAAGTTTGAGCTAGCTATCACCATAGCCAATGAGGCTTTCTTTGCTTGAAGGCTCTTTTGCCTTGTTGAGAGTGCCTTTGCCTTTGGTGCCCTTGTTGCTCCTTTTGTCCTTGCTATTGATGCTTGAACCAAGAAAAGAGTGAAAATCTTCAATTTAAAAGTGTACCCAAATCGATTTTAAGAAGAAAGGCTTTGCCTTTATAAATTCAAAAATCGACTCAAAGGTTGAAGATTTTGGTGCTTGGTTTGATTTTTGTTGAAAGAGGAGTGATTATTTTTTTGTTAAAAGGATGTTTTGATTTGATTTTGATGAATGTGGTTGAGGAAATCTTGTTTTTGTGATGGAGAGGATGAGGGTTTTGAGTTTTGGGGTTTATGGGCAGTGTTTTGAATGAAGGAATAAAGAAATGAATGTGGGAGGGGGTTTATAAATGACCCGAAAAATTTGAATTGCAGTGGGAAGACGGGCGGCTTTCCATCGGGACGCCCGGATTCTGTCTGTTTTGGGCTTCAGGAATCTCGCCTAAAGACGGGCGTCATTGTGCAAAGACGGTCGGATTGTTCAGCTGCGAGACGGGCGTCTTTCAGTGAAGACGGGCGGATTCTTTTCCAGGGAATTTTCTTGTTTTTCTCAGCCAAAAAGACGGGCGTCTTCTCTTGCAAAACGGGCGTCTTTTTGAGGACGGGCGGATTCTTTTGCAGGACGCCCGGATTTGCTAACAGTCCTAGAATTTTTAAAATTCAGCTCAGAGGGACGGGCGTTTTGTGACAAATACGCCCGGGTTGCCTGAAGACGGGCGGATTCTCTTGAAAACGCTCGGATTCTGCCCCTTTTACCCGGATTCAGTTCCATCCGTGTACTTGCATATCCCGTGTCATTTTTTCATTCTTCAAAATCTCGTGTTCTTAATTGTGGGGGCACTACTAAGGCATGAATAGCCTAGGCAATTGCTATCCCCACACTAAGCTAAAGCACTACACATCAATTGAAATCATTAGTCCCTCCCTCACTTCTCTCAAAAATGATAATTATCTTGATCAAGGCATAAAAATCCAAAATTGACAAAAATGCAATACGAGAATTAAAATGCGAGTTAGGGAGTTAGAAATATTTACAAATGGTGGTTTAGGGAGGAGTCCACCAAACTCTCATCCTTAGTGAGATGTCATGGGGGCATGTCCAAGGTGTTGTTGATGTTGCTCAACACCTTGAAGAAGTAATCAAAAGCTTGTTCATTGTCATGATAAAGATCTTCAATAGATCTTTGCCCTTGTTGTCGGTCTTGATCGATAGCATTACCAATATAGGGATTGAAAATACCTTCAAACTCATCGTCCCAAAGACCACAAACTTCATCTACTTGATCACTAAAGATCTCTTGAGTTGATAGAGACAACTCTCCCATTTTCTTATCTTGGCCAATGAGGCCATCTTCTTCATTGCTTGACTTTGGTGAGCTTTTCAAGCTCTCTTTGTTATAATTCACTTGCTCTTTGAATGGAGCATCTTCAATTTTCTTCTTCCATTGCAGTTCCGACTTCTTCCTATCATCCTTCCGGCTATAATGATCAATCATAAAACATGGTTCATGTAAATGGGGAGCTCTCATGGTCTTGTCAAGATTGAAAGTTATGCTCTCATCTCCCACTTCTAGAGTGAGCTCCCCATGTTTTACATCAATCACCGCACCCGCGTTGTGTAAGAAAGGTCTTCCTAGAATGATTGAAATGTTGGAGTCTTCTTCCATTTCAACAATGACAAAGTCCACCGGGATGAAAAATTTCCCAATTCGTACGGGAACATCTTCCCATATCCCTAATGGTGTCTTCGTCGATCTATCGGCCATTTGGAGTGTAATATTGGTGCATTTAAGCTCTCCTATCCCCAACCTTTTACTCACCGAGTACGGCATAACACTCACACTAGCCCCTAGATCACATAAGGCTTTGTTGATCGTGGTGTCGCCAATGGTACACGGTATTGAGAAGCTTCCCGGATCCTTGAGTTTTGGAGGTGAACTCCCTTGAAGTATTGCACTACTCACCTTAGTGAAGGCGATAGTCTCAAGCTTCCGGATCGACTTCTTCTTTGTGAGGATGTCTTTCACGTATTTCGCATAGGCCGGCACGTGATTGATTAATTCCATGAAAGGAATTGAGACTTCCAAATTCTTCACAATTTCCATAAATTTTCCAAGTTGGTCATCAAATTTGGGATTGGCTTGACAACTTGGAAAAGAAAGTCTAATCACAATGGGCTCTTTCTCCTTGACCTTGTCTTCATTTTTCTTTGAAATTTCTTCTTTTGATGGTTCTCTATCCTTGGCGTTTTGCATAATTTCTTCTTTATCACTAGCTTCCACAACTTCATCCTCAACTTGCTTCTTCGGTGCTTCATACCTTGTACCACTTCTCAAGTGAATGGCACTAACCGTTTCATGTCTTGGGGGATTACTTTGAGGTGGTAATTGCCCCTTTTGTCTTTGTGAGCTTGAAGATGCTAGTTGAGTCAATTGGGTTTCTAACATTTTGGTGTGAGCTGGGATGTTGTTGATGGTGGTTTTCTTTGCTTGACTATCTTTTTGCATTTGAGTGAAAAACTCTTGTTGATTCTTTTGCATTTGAAGGACCGATTTTTGAACATAAAAACTTTGGTCATTTTGTTGATTGTATGGAGATTGATTTTGGTAGCCTTGGTTTAGGTTGTAAAAAGGTCTTTGGTTTTGGTTTCTCATGGGAGGTGGGGTGTATGTTGTTTGAGGGTTTTGAATATTTTGGCTTTTGTATGAGAGATTTGGATGGAATTTGGTGTTTTCATTGTAATAGTTGGAATAAGGGGTACCATTCTTGTATGCTTGGAAAGCATTCACTTGTTCATTTGTTCCCCTACATTCACTTGGGTCATGTCCCAAAGTTCCACAATTCTCACATATCCCACTTGGGATTGATGAAGATGCCGTCATGGCATTAACATGATGCTTTGGTGATTTTGAGGCTTCTTCAAGTCTAGCCATAGCCTTTTCAAACTTCAAATTGATGGTATTAATGTGAGCACTAAGTTGAGCACCCAATTGAGTAACGGAGTCCACTTCATGCTTTCCTCCTCTAGTAGCCTTGCGAGGTCTACTATATTGTGAGTTATGGACCGCCATTTCCTAAATTTAGTTCCAAGTTTGATTGTCATCAACTTCGGTGAACATTCCATTTGATCCCATGTTGAGAATGTTCCTTGAATCTTCATAAAGACCGTTCCAAAATTGTTGTACCAAGAACCACTCGCTAAGTCCATGGTGAGGACATGAGCGACAAATTCCTTTGAACCGCTCCCAAGCTTCATACAAAGATTCTTCATCCCTTTGCTTAAAACCCGTAATTTGAGCTCTTAGCATGTTAGTCTTTTCCGGTGGATAGAACGTTTTGTAGAAAGCTAGAGCCAACTTCTTCCAAGAATCAATTCCGAGAGTGGCCTTATGAAGGCCCTTCACCCATTGTTTCGCGGTGCCAATTAGAGAAAAAGGAAATAAGTCCCATCCAATTTGGTCTTGAGTTACACCGGTTTGAGAAATCGCATCACAATAGTCACAAAAGGTCTCCATATGAGAATGGGGGTCTTCACTAGGCATCCCCCCAAATTGGCTTCTTTCGACTAATTGGATAAATGCGGATTTGGCAATAAAATTTTCGGTTAGATGTTGTGGTGTGGGAGTACCATTGGGTAGGTTCTCCTCGGTGGGTACGGAATGTGATGAAAACTTAGGCATTGTGGGTTGATTTTGTGTTGTATTTTGTGTTGGATTCTCTTCACCTTCTCTTGCAAAAGGGTTGATGAACTCAATAGTTGGTTGAATATCTACAACCTCACCAATACCTCTCAAATTTCTCCTAGCAAGTCTTCTATTGGTTGTCAAAGTTCTTTCAATTTTACGATCAAAGGGTAACAAGTCACCTTGTGACCTTCTAGACATGCAAAATATCAAACAACTCGAAAACAATTAGAACAAACCTTGAGGAGTTTTACTTCCCCAAGGCAAAGAAAGACACAACTAATAACAATATAAGAAAATCTAAATCAAGTTAACACCGTCCCCGGCAATGGCGCCATTTTTGGTCAGACTATATCTTTTCGGTAACTTGTCGTTAGGAGCACCTAGACCAAAACACAATTTATAGCTTCACAAACAACTCTACAATTAGTAAAGAGGCAAGTAAAGGTCGGATCCCAAGGGACGGGAATTGAGATGAGATTTCTATTGCAACTAGCGGTGTCTTAGGGGTGTCACAATTGGGTTGATTTAGAAGGTCACTAAACTAAATAACAATGAACGTAAACAAGCAAGATGAATTAAAAGGGTTGTAAACAATTGATAAAAGACACTAGGGTATCATGAGGTCATATGAGATTCATGGGAATTGATCATACAAACATGTTCTCAAATCATAAGCAAGAAATTATTGTTGTGATGGATTGAGTTGGGTTATATCTTATAATCCTAGGAAAGTTTGGGTCCCGGAGCCGAATCGATTAGATTGTACAACACCTACAAGTCGACTTAGTCTTCCCTACTCAACAACATGCATGGGCTAATGAGACTCGAGTTGGTTTATGTCTTACAAGTCTCATTGAAAAGATAGGTGATGGGTAAAAAATGCAAGGATTCATAGGCTCGCATTTCATCAAACATAACATGTGCATGAGTTGAGATCATAACAAGCAAGCAAATAAACCATGAAAGCATATTAATTTAAGCATGAATCATTCCCCATGTTGGTTTCCCCTAATTACCCATTACCCCTAGCTAAGTGACTACTCACTCATTATCATGTTGAACATGCTAGCAAGGTTGTCAATCATACCAACAAAGTGAAACATGATGAATAAATGAAAGTAATTAGCAATAATTAAAAAGGGATTAAGAGAATTATACCAACTAATGATTCCGATAATAAAGCAAAGAATAAAAGAAGTACTTGATGCTTGATTGAGAGGTTGAGAGGTTGTCAATCTCCCAATAATAACCCAAATAATCTTCAATTACCCAAAATAAAGGATGAACAAAAGAGAGATTAAGGAAATAAAACTTGTATTAAAACTTGATTAATTGTTGATTACAATATTAAAGAGGGATTTGATTGATATTAACTACACTAAAGATTGCTAATAAGAACATGCTCTTCTAATTAGACTAATGGGGCATTTATAGTGGGGATTAGGTGTAGGAATTAGGGTTAACTAAGGGCTTAAATGACGATTAAGTCCATACTTAAGGAAACGCCGGTATTTTTGGAAGGATGGGCATCTTTCTTGAATGAAGAAACAAAATTATCTGCCTGGGAATCCGTGCGTCTTTAGCACGGGACGGCCGGATTCGTGGGTCTCTGCCCGGGCGTTTTGGGGAGAAGACGGGCGTCTTCTGGGGTTGCTGCCCGGGCGTCTTGGAGTGAAGATGCACGGATTGTGAAGGTGGAAGACGAGCGTCTTCAGGACAATCCGCACGGATTGCTGGACAGTCTCATTTCTTCTTCTTTTCTTCCTTTTTCTTCATAAAATCCTTGGGGATTTTCTCGGGGATGCAAGGATCTTCTCTCATCATTGCCCATTTACTATAGTATGTACAAAGGTCTTCTAATCTTGTCTCTCCTTGATGCTTGTCATTAAATTCAATCAATTTAGTCTCGTTTTGCCATGAAAATGCAAGGTTTGTACTCCTTTCCTATCAAGGACACAAAACCTCAAAGAATATGCAAAACAAAGAACTAAAGACAATAAATGACCCAAATATGCACTAAAAAGCATGGGAACAAGGCTAATTCAGAGACTAAATATGCTCTAATTATGGCCACATCATCTACCTTGGACTAGCCCTATGGTGTTTGGATCTCTCGGTTGTTGGAGCACAAGGGCGTTGTCAGTGGAGAAGGTTATGGTGTTTTAATCATGGATGAAATGAATGACTCGGTGTTGCAAATGATGAAAATAGGCGCAATAGGACCTGATTTGGTGTTCTTGTCGAAAGGGATTGTGGTGGATAAATCATCCGATGTTGTTGTGGCTTTGGAGAAGAAGATGGACTCGTTTATGGCGAGTGTGGATGCTAAGATGGATGTTCAAACCAAGTTGTTGGAGCAATTGGTTTCGGGTATGGCTAAGGAATGGGTTGTGGCTCCTATGGATTTGGGCCGTGGTTATGACGAGGTACTAGCTCGATTGAAGGAGTTAGAGGAGCGTCTTACGGTTGTGGAAAGGGTTGTTGATTCATGCATGCATGAGGCTATTCGCCAATCCACTTCGTTGGCCAATTTGTGTAGTCAAGGAGGAGCGGTGATGCTAGTGGGACGAGCCGTGAGAGCCGAGATGCATGGGGCAAATCTTTAAGGCTACTAAAGCCTTGTCTATGAAGGTGCTCAATTTCGATCGGTGTCTCACAGCCTAAGCAACTCAATTGGGCTCGTGTCTTGATCGTCTTACCTTGCTTGAGTTTCGTACCCGTCCTGGTTATATGAACCCTCACCGTGTCAACCACAACATTCCCTAGACCGTTCTTATCATTGCCTTGCCTTTTGTTTTGCTTCTTAGACGTTTATTTTGGATAATTGTCTAATTCGGCCCATTTTGGCACTCTCTTTTTATTCGGCCCATATTCATTAAACAACTCGGTTTGTATTAGACATATCATATGATGCATGCTTATCGTAGATTAATTTATTGTTTTCTAATATGCGTTTTCATGCTTATTTCTTGTCTCGGTCGATATCACCCTAGCATTTTATGTTTGTTCTCGTCTTTTCGATGATGTCAAGAGGGGGAAGAAAATGACCGTGACTTAAGTATTTGCCTAAGCTTGCTCCTTGTCAGAACCTTTAATCTCTTAAGGTCCTTAGATGCTATACTTTATATATAAGTGGATTGTTCCTGCGTTCAACTGACTATGACTTTTATAGTATTATGTTGAGGGGGAACTTACTTTTAGTCACAACTCGTAAGAGACTTGTCATCATCAAAAAGGGGGAGTTTGTTGGACCATATAGATATATGATTAGTTTTGATAATGCCAAGTGTATACTGTATATTATATATACTCTTGCTCGTATTCGTTTGTTTTGTCTTTAGTAGATTGATTAAAGTTTACAATTTAAGCAAGTAATGTTATAGCAACCTTGGCTTTAACATTGAAGATTTGTGAAACATCGTTCAAGTATTGTTATAGCGGCTTGAGCTATAACATTGAAGATTCTTAAAGCGTCATAGTAACTGTAACAAGTTTCAAGTATGATGATTACTCAAGCAAAAGGCTCGATTAAGTCTATAACAAGCTCAAGATGAAGAGCTTATGATCAAAACAAAGAGATGATCCTACCATTGAAGATCTCCAGGAAGATTAGCTAGTATAAGACATCGTTTAATAACAGTATCTTAAGAAGTAATTTTGGGAAACTAAAGTTATCGCTATTTTACCTATAACATTACTTACCAAACTTAAGGTTATAGCCATTTCTACTATAACTTTGGGTTGCATTTTAAAGGCACGATTTTAATAATTTTAAAATCAATTTTCAAAAGATAATATTCTTGATTTATGTTTCAAAATCATGTCTGTATATGATAGAGATGAAATACGGTTTGCTTAGAATGAATAATTTACGTTATCCTATTGGTTAGTAAAACGACTTATGAGTCGTCATGCTACCTAGGGTTTGCTAAATTATCTAAACCTAACCCTAATATACACCTTGATATTTTGACCTAGGGTTTCGGCTAAGATGGGCTTATGAACCGTGTGGATGCAGAGTTAACTCCCTATGCAAGTAAATATTATTAGGTCAAATCCATAATATATTGCTATAAGATATTTTCATATCTTATCAATTATATTAGAATTACTTTATTTACTTAATCAAAATATTTTGTAGATTAAATTAAGAAGAGATAATATTTATTTCTTATGAGACAAACTACCATGCCTCACGGCACACTTAGGGTTTCGACCAAAATCCTAGTTTCTCTCTTCTACTATATATACGCTTGATGTTCATTGATTTAAACAAGCTTTTCGAAATATAAAAATTCCTTGTAAACAAATTAAGTTTAAATTCTATTCGAGTATTTTATTTGTTTTGGATTTGAAAATCTTTTACAAAAAGTCATGCTCTTTAATTTGCGTATTAATTCTTAAGGTTACGTATAAGATAATAGTACTTCATATTGTTTGTACTCGTTCAATTGTGTGAACACCTAGAAGAACAATCAAATGCTGTCTTAGTAACTTAAGATAGTCAAAACCGATTATCTAATGATATTCAAATTGAATTATAGCTAGAGTTAGTTATACGAGTGGGTTGATAATTTTGTAATCCGGAGAAAGGTACTAAAATTATTAATCGAGAATAGTGGACGTAGGATTCAACGTGTGAAGCTGAACCACTTCAAATATCGTGTGTCCTTGCAATATTCTTTATCGTTCATTTCATAACGTTTATAAATCGTTTAATTAATTAGTTAAAGTTTAAATCAATAAAATTTAATTAATTAATTATTTAGATATAAAATAAAAAGTGGGCATAAATACTAAATTCACCTCCCCCCCCCCCTCTCTCTCGAGTATTTCGACTTGGATAGACTCTTCAAGGATACTCCAAATACAGCTTTCGGTCACGATATGGTCACTATATGAGTATGTGGTGATGCCTTTTGGGTTGACGAATGCACCAACAGTATTCATGGATCTTATGAACTGGATCTTCAGCCCGTTCTTGGATAGGTTTGTGGTCGTCTTTATTGATGACATCTTGGTCTACTCTAAGACTAAGGAGGAGCACGAGGAGCACCTAAGGTTAGTACTACAGACCATGCGAGATAATCAGTTGTATGCCAAGCTATCTAAGTGTAAGTTTTGGTTTGAGAAAGTGAATTTTCTGGGCCATGTGATCTCAAGAGTTTGAGTGTATGTGGATCCTAGTAAGATTGAGACAATGTCCAACTGGGAAGCACCGAAGAATGTTGTTCAGATCATGAGTTTCTTGGGTTTAGCTAGCTATTATAGGAGGTTTGTGAAAGACTTCTCTAAGATCGCTAGGCCTATGACAGCTTTGATGAGAAAGGAGACCAGATTTCGTTGGGATGACAGTTGTGAAACGGCATTCCAAACCATGAAGGAGCGTTGACCACAGCTTCCGTTCTAGCTCTACCTAAGGGAAGTTAGAACTTTGAGGTATATACCGATACTTCAAAGAATGGGTTGGGTTTTGTCTTGATGTAGAATGGCAAAGTTATCGCTTATGCTTTGAGGCAGCTAAAGTCGTACATGAAGAACTATCCTACTCACGATTTGGAACTGGGTGCCGTGGTTTTTGCTCTAAAGATTTGGAGACACTATCTCTATGGGGCGAACTTTATGGTGTTTTCGGATCATAAGAGCTAGAATTACATCTGTACACAGAAAGAGTTGAACATGCCTCAGAGGCGATGGATGGAGTTGATTGGAGACTACGATATGGAAATCATCTATCATGAGCGGAAGGCTAATGTGGTGGTAGATGCTTTAAGTAGAAAGAGTGTGCATTCGTTGTGCATTGTTATGTCTTTGATGAAACTGAGGGATGAGATGACTAAGATGGGGGTCCATATGAATCGAAAGGTTGATGCAATCGGTGACCTGACTATCGAGCCTGATTTGTATGATGACATAAAGGGGAAACAGGAACTTGATCCCAAGATTTAAGAGTGGAAGTCAAGGGTAGAGAGTGGCACAGGTTCAAGGTTTTCTATCCACACAGATGGGAGTGTTCGTTTTGATGTGAGATGTGTGTATCTAGTGACGTGGACTTGAAAACGTTGACCATGACGGAGGCTCGTTGCACTCTTTATTCCATACATCTGGGTGGTGACAAGCTCTATAAGGATTTAAAGAAGACGTTTTGGTAGCCCGGTATGAAGAAAGATGTTGCTGAATTCGTGGCTCGGTGTTTGACTTGTCAGAGGGTAAAGGGAGAGCAACGGAGACCACAAGGTAATATTCAGTCACTTTAGGTGCCGGAATGGAAATCGAAGTCAATCTCTATGGACTTCATTATGGGGTTACCAAGGACTCAGCAAGATAACAACATGATTTGGTTATCGTCGACCGTTTAACAAAGTCAACTCACTTTATTCCAATGAAAGATACTTGGAGTAAGATTCAGCTAGCTTTGGGGTACAGGAAGCATGTGGTTCGGTTACATGGGGTACCAAAGGATATAGTGTCGGATCCAGATGTGCGGTTCATCTCACGGTTTTGGCAAGAGCTGCAGGAATTGATGAGAACTACCTTAAAGATGAGTACGACATTTCATCTTGCGAAAGATGGTCAGAGTGAAAGGACTATCAAGACTCTAGAGAATATGTTATGAGCTTGCGCTATGGAATTTGGTGGAAGTTAGGAGGATAGGCCGGACTTGATAGAGTTCATACAACAAGAGCTATCACTCTAGTATTAAGATGTCACCTTTTGAGGCTTTGTATGGCAGGAAGTGCAGGAGTCCGGTGTGTTGGGATGATAGTGTTGATGCTGTGGTTTTGGGGCCACAGATGGTGCAGGACATGATTGAGCAAGTACACTTGATTCGCCAGAAGATGAAAGCAGCTTAAGATAGGCAATAGAGTTACGCGGACTTGCATCGTAGGGACATTGAGTTTATGGTGGGTGACAAGGTTCTCTTGAAAGTGTCACCTATGCGAGGAGTGTTGAGGTTTAGCAAGCGAGGAAAGTTGAGTCAGAAGTTCATCGGTCCTTATGAGATTTTGGACCGGATAGGTGAAGTAGCCTATCGGCTAGCTTTACCACCATCGCTTGATCGGATTCATGATGTGTTTCATGTATCACAACTCGGGTAGTATGTGAGTGATCCGTCACATGTACTTGAGGTTGAGAATATTGAGTTAGATGAATCTCTAACTTATGCAGAGGTTCCTAAGGGGATCTTGGATTGTAAGGTACGCAAGACAAGGAATGGCGAAACCGTCTTACTTAAGGTACTATGGTATAATCACAATGTGGAAGGGGCCACTTGGGAACCCGAGGATTCTATGAGAGAGCGCTTTCCTCACATTTTTGACCAGGTATGTGTGGTTACGGGGACATAACTGTTGTCTTTTAAGGGGGGTAGGAGATGGTCACATGTTTGTTTTAGGTTAGTTTGAGATCGAGATGGTTTTGTTGTTGATATCTTTGAGCTATAGTTGGGCTGTTTTGTTGGTCATAGTCGGTGTTGTTAGTAGCTTTGAGTATTTGTTGTTGCCCTTGAGTAGTTGGTGTTGCTTTTGGCTTTGGGTATGGTATGAACTTTGGGGACGACGTTCGTTTTTAGGAGTGAAGACTGTAATACCACGGTTTTCTGATCCTAGTCTACTCGGCCGAACAGGGGGAACTCGGTCGAGTAGATTGTCGTGTGACTTCTGGTCAGGCTACTGCCCAGGAGCTCTCGGCCGAGTAAGTCGTACACGGCCAAGTACCCCAGGTACTCGATCGGGTATCCTGTCTGACTGGATTTATTTCAGCGGTTTGATTAAGGTGATTACAGGATATAAATAGTTCGTTTAACTGTTACTAATCCTTTTTATCAAAACCTAATCAACGTACATAACCTCTCTAATCACCCTAATCATTCCTAAGGCAAATGCGATCAATCGTGAGTCTAACTTCCGTCTTTTTGTCCCGATTTTGTTGGTAAGTTTTGTAGACACAGCCGTCCGTGCCGCGCGCACCCGCACGTTGATCGAAACAAGTGAAAGGTTTGACAAGCATGCATTTGTGGAGTCGCCATCAATTTTTATGGAAAATTGGAACCGTTCGAATACTTCACGTCATGTCGAGACACAAAGTAGTGACATGAATACTAATAAATTCGTTACGCTTAGCATTCTATGTCTAGAATGACTCTCGTGATGCCAATGAACACAGAGAGAGATCTTGAGTAAGGGGTGAGGGTACATATTAGGAAGCTCTTTTATTCGAACACCTAATCCCGCCCGCCTCGATACCAGCCTCTACTAATGATCAGGGAAGTTATTTATATTCGATATGTTGTCAATTGTATGCATGGAATTCAAAAAAAAATTGATTAATCCTAGCATGTGAAATTAGACTATGTCGGTTAACAAAAAATTTAGCACTCGATTGGGTCGAAGTTGAAATTAGATTTGTTACATTTGAATATGCCAAGTAAATCATACAAGATAAATATGAAAATACGATGATATAAATTACAATGGACTAATTACATTAGATTAACTTGAATTTATATCATAAATACGCTCAAAAAGGATTTGAAGAGGAAAAGAAAAGAAGAAATTAAGAGTTTAAATTATGAAAATATGTCGAATTAAGAGTGATAATAAGGATAATAGTCGATTAGAAACCTAATAGAAAGCCTATATTAAAACGAGACGAGTTCAGAGGCAGAAACCAACCCAGAACAGACGCAATAACAATTGCTTCCTCTGGAAGAGGCGCATCAAACCATGCGTTTTTTCTTGGGCTGGGTTCTGACTGTGAAAGTCAGACCCGTTGATTAGTCATTGTTCGTTGGTTAATTTATAATGATTATTGATGTACGACTCGAATAGAAGTGATTTAGCATGTTTATGTATTGAAGATCGTCGTAAAGCGAGAAAAGGGAATTAAAACGAGATATTACAACGATTTTTCGAGTTTTGGTTATTTATGACGTCGGATTTTACGAAGGTTGAAACTTAAACTATAAAGAGATGAGAACAGAGTTAAAGGTTAATGAAACTGAAAAAATAAAATAAAGTATGTACAAAAGACGAATTCTAAAGACTCGATATGGAAGAATCGAACCTATAAAATCGAGGTTTGTTTTAAGATGACGAAAACCCGCAAATATTAATTATAAGGGATTTAAGTCCAAAAAAAGATTTTAGGAAAGGATTTTACAAAATAAACTTTAGAAACAGAAACTCGAAAAAAGGTTTGGAGAAATAAAGAAGAAAAAATGAAACAACAGAAACCCGAGGAAGAAGAAGAAGTGCAGCAACTGAAGGTAGCCTCTGGAAGAAGCGTAGTAGATGTTGCGGCCTTTCCAGAAGGCGTATCAGTTGATGTGATTCTTCCCCACGTCAGATCTCTACTGTTTCCGTCAAAAGGTTTTAAAAAAGACGATTTGAAAGACGGTCTTGAGCATACTTATGGTATAAATTCTTACATATATAATATACAGAAAACTAAAATAAATAAAATTGGTATTTACACCCCCAGACTTACATGTTTGACGAAACGAGATTGACTAAATTGTCGTTTAGTGATTGCCCGACTTGATGTATGAATGAAAGTGCCCTTAAAAAGGATTTGAAACAGGTTGATTTGATTGATTATGTGGAGTTGGTCAAATTGATCGGTCTATGCAACGTGACTGGTACTCAGAATAATCTGAACTTACATGGTCGCGTAGAGCAAGCACGTAAGCGTCGAAAAGCAAGAGCGCGGTCTTGGAATGCAAATGAAGAAGAGAAGGGCGGACACTCGCGTGAAAAATATTGAGGCGGAGGCCTCTATTTATACTAATCACGTGGAGGAATTTAGGTAAAAGAAGGATTAGGAAAGAAATCCGGAAGAAACCTAGAAACTAGAAAAAAAACTAGCCCGGGAAGTGGCGCAGCAGGAACTGTGACCTTTCCAAGAGGCGCAACTCTTGCTGTGTTTTCTCTCGGATGGTTTCCTCCTAAGCAAGAAAAATTTATGCGGTTTATAATTAGGAATTAGGGAAGATGTATTCTTCCTTCTTCCGCAAAGAAGATATTTTCGTGATAAAAGATAAAATTTAGGAAAAAACAATGTAGAAAATTCTAGAACATTCCGACTCGGTTTTAAGACGGTTTTAGAAAATGGAAACGGTATTTGACCCAGACTCCATATGTACTCTAATTACTGTCAAAACGACCGTACCAGCACGTTGATGACGACCATGAGGTCGACTCGACTGTTTGAGCTATCACGTGTCGACGAACTTACGAAATGTCATAAATTGCTTAGCGTGGTTAAAGATACGGCCCAATCATCATTGAGTGGTTGGCGGGAGGTGCAGAAACGAGGTGTCTACAGAGCCGCCACTTTGACTGAGGCTTGGACAAGGCAAAAGTCAAAGTATAGCCCTCAAGTTAATCAAAGATTACAACTTGAAGACTATGGTAACGCAAGGCGGCTCAAGGGGTCTGAGCCAAGGACCTGTCGTCGGGAACATTTTAGAGTCTGTCGACTATCTAGAAGGGTCATTTAAAGTCCATTAGACTACGTAAGGAAGCTCGCCAGCCATAAGAAGAAACCATATCTGGGCCTTCATAGGCACGAAAACATCTTATGTCGACAGCATACGTTTAGAAGAAAACTGCTGGGATAGAGGTAGGACTTTCTGAGAACCGCCGAATAGAAGGGCAAGACTTTCTGAGAATCGCCGGTGACGAAGGCAGTGATTTCTGAGAACCGCCGAATAGAAGGGCAAGATTTTTTGAGAACCGCCAGATAAAATAATCAATCTTCATAGAAGGCGTGGCTTTCCGAGTGCTGCTGGAGAATAATAAGGTAGGACTTTTTTAGAACGTCTGATAAATAATCAAATTGGGTAGAATGCGGGACTTTCCGAGAACCGCTGATAAATAATCAACTTGGTAGAAGGTGGGACTTTCTGAGAACCACTGAAAAATAATCAACTTGGCAGAAGGCGGGACTTTCCGAGAACCGCTTAAAAAAATTTGCTTGCATCATCTCAAGCAAATCGTACTTTATTCAAGAAATATACGGGCTGTATAGTGACAATAAACTCTCGCTAGGGAATAAAATATTGCAACCGCGCGGGAAAATGTAGACTGACTGGGTGAAGAAATACACCCGTAGAAAATATACGGAGTAAATGCACTCTAAGCACTAGAGGAAATATCCAAAAGCGGGAAAATATAGGGCATGGGCCCACCAATAACGAACTTGTTTAACGAATTGAAAGCATGAGCTGGTATGAAATATGTTGCAGAATAGGCGCAGTAGGCATATGGGTTGGGGAAGAGGCACAACAAATCATGCGTTTTTTCCCGAGCTCGTTCATACTGTTGGGAAATGTGTCCTCAACAATAGTGCGATCACATGATTTAAATATCATTATTAAATCTCATTACAAGAATACGGAAGGGATGATACATAATATATATAGTCAACTGGTCCACACATATCGGTAATGATTGGCTGGCTAGAGTTTGACATTACTGTCGTGCGACGGTGGTGATCAGTTGATCCCTTGAGGTCACACCTAAAGGACGATTCCCTTAATTGAAAAGGTTAATTAATTGTATACCGATACAGATTAATTAATTCCTTAAAATTGAACAATTCAATTTGTGAGAGAGAATATTGATATCTTATTGTAATAGGATTAAATAAGATATATTTTAGTAAATAAAATGCTTTATTGCTAAAATTGTTTATTGTTTGAGAAACAATAAAGATAAGAATGAATGGTTGATTATAATTACAAGATATTGTGAATTATAATTATATGACCCATTTTATTTATGTGATCAAGTATCACTAGTCAATTTGTTGAATGTAATTTAATTAATTTATAAAATGATATTTATGTGATAAATAGGCATTTAATTAATTAGTAACATGTATCATACTACATGTGACTTATTGTGTGACAAATGACAAATTGACAAAATAAAATGGTAGTCCATTTTATGCATATATGGACCGAAATATGGAAAGAGTTAGTGGTTTAGGTTGTTTTATTTTATTTAATAAAATGGCATGATGATGCCTACCTACAACTAGCCTTACACCTACTCTTACACATCTATTTCTTGTAAAGACAAAAAGTGAAAATAGATGCCCTATTTCTCTTTATTCCAACCGTGAAAATGAGAGGGGAAATGGGATTAATTCACTCATCATTCATTCTAATAAATCACATGCAAGTTGTTCATGTATTTTCCTCTCTTCTCTCTCTTTTATCTTCATCAAAAAGATGAGATTTTAATTGAAATTGTTCATGTAAGATTACTAAAATTATCAAAGTAATATATGAGTATTAGTAATCAAATTTAAGGTAAACCACAATATAAACATCTAGTACATGTTAGTTTGTGGGATTAAGGGATTGTCTTGGGTGCTACTAATTGGAGAATCTCTACTTTGAGATTTTGTATGTTCATCCATTATTGGAAAGCTCAAGAACTAACAAGAAGGAGATCTTGTTGGTGCCCATATGATGACCGAAATTTATATGGTGAGAATATGATTTCTTCATTTAATTTTTTTAGTTTGCATGCATAAGATTTGTAATTTATTTTATGACTAAATAAATTTGAAACATATAAGAATATGTTAAGAATGAGATATAGATTTCCAACAAGCGGTATCATGAGCACAAGGTTGTTTGCATGCAAATCGGTTATTGTTTTTCCGAGTTATATGATTAACAAACAAAACTTGTAAATTTGTGATATTATGATATATCACGAAAATAATTTATGCATGTTAAAGTTTCTGATCCTAAAATGTATTTAGGATATTTTGGTTAATTTATGGATTTTATTGTTCATTTTATATAATATTGACATTAAAATGTGATTTTTATGATAAAAATGTCATTTTTGGACGAAAATTAGCTAAACTTCGAATTTTCCAGTGGTTTTTGGATATGTTTTCACACATATTATTTTTAGATGATCTGGAAATTTTCATAATTTTATGAGTTCTTATGCTCGAAAAATGGATTTTTCATGATAAAAATCGGATTTAGATGAAAAATAGGTTAATATGAGAAATATTTCGAATCTGGTCATAGAAATTTAGTATGTTGTCACATGCAATTTTAAACGATGTGTGTAAAATAATTGGCTATAATGAAGTCTTTATGCATGATTTATGGATTTTTGATGAAAAATAGCATAAATAGTGACTTAATTAGTGAATAATTGCTAAAACATACTTCATGACTAAGGAAAAACGTCACATGTTGCATTTTATTATCTTTTTCAGATCTAAAATTGAAAAGTTGATGAATATAATTTTTCTCATATTTTTATGATTTTTATTGATAAATCCGATAAACCGCAACATAGTTTTTCCGATAATTTTACGAAATTTTAACCTAAGTTTTTTGAACATTATGAGTGTCATGGTATTTTTCCAGAATGTTCATAAGTTTAAATTTTGAATTTTGAGTTTATTTGGAATTTTTGTGATTTATTTGAAGTTTATAGCATTTTATTGTATTTTTTAAGTCCATTAATGAACAATTTTAAGAAATATGAGTTAATTATAGTCAAGTAATTAGTTAAGACTAATTTTGAGTCCTAAGAGGTTAGGGTAATTAACTTGTGCATAAATATGAATTTATGTAATTTTTGTGATTATAAAACGTTGAATCACGCAAATCCGTAAAAACCGTGTAATATACGATATTGGCTCCTTAAAGGCGATTTAGCATAAAATTGGGCATGTTCATACATATTATAATGCTGCATTTTCTTTATGATTTTCATAATTTTATTTTATGTAATTTTTGAATTATGTAATTTTTACTTAGTATGACCTTAGTTTTTAATTGGTATTACCCGAAATGTATGGGAATATCGATTCGGTTGTAATTTTATTGCGATCTCGTATCACCGTCTTGTAATTTAATAGATTTATTTTATTATAGTTACAAATGTATAATAGGAAATTATGTAATTTATTATGCAATTTTATTCTTTTCGGAGTTCCCAAAGACGGATTTCTTCAAGATGGCGATACATAAAGACGGTGTTACCTCGAGATGCGTGCCTCAACCGAAGATCAAGGGACCAATGGAGTTGGTTTCCGAATATGTAATAGTTAAATAGTTTTTCTATTTTAGGAAGGCCATACTAGGATTATTTTATTTATGCTTTGCATTTTATTTTTATGTCGCATGCATCGCTAAATCGCCATAACTAAAACATGCATTATCTTTTTAATCGAGTTTATCGACCGTGTCAATTACAATTATCGTAGTTCACCGCTTTAGTTCACTTAAAATGTGATAGATAATAAATTGACATGACCTCTCGCTAAAATAAACAATTGAGACATAGCCTTACCAAATAGTAGAAACCATGAAAACCTATTTCGCGAGGGAGTGCACTCGGCTACCCCGGGGTACAAACCTTGTTACGTAGGGGAAGTGGGTGATAAATGTATATCCACCGAATTCATGTTGATGAGGGTTTCATCGGCTACCCCGTGCCCAAGTTAATATGGGTTTGGATCATGGACACATTTATTCGAAATTTGGATTGAACTCAACAAAAGTTTTTTGATAAGGGTTTCATCGGCTACCCCGTGCCCTTGTCGAATGTGTTTTGGGCTATAGATAAATATTAGAGTAATTTTATCGACCGAGAGTTCTAAAAGTAGAATCGATTAAAGAGTTAATCCACCGAGTTATATTGATAAGGGTTTCATCGGCTACCCCGTGCCCAAGTTAATATGAATTTGGATCTTGGAATCATTTATCATAGTTGGGTAGAGGTCACTATGTAAATGCTATACTTGTTTACAAGTATTATTATAACGATGAATGTTTTGTTTTCATTATTCCGTTATCATATTGTTCTATTTCTTTACCACAATTCATATACGATATCATTTCGATTTTTTATTCAAATCTCCATTAAAACATCGTAACTAAAGACAAATATGAATTTTCTTCTAAAAACCTCATTTTATCCATTGGAAGGATCTCTTGTAAAGAGTATAGATAAAAGTTATTCATTATCAAACAGGTTTTTGATTCTTGATTAACACATCTACTTACAATGGATTGTTTTTCATGTACTTAAATGAATTAAGTACATTGAAGCGATAAATTGTTTTGGTAATTAGTTTTGTCAAGAATTCGTAATTGACCAAAATAACGCAACCACTTCAATGAAAGTTTTAAGACTAAAACGAACAAATGAAGAGTAATCTTCATGAATTCAATTTTGCTTCTCAAATCAAAGATTCATTGAATTGAGTGGGAGCATTATCTTAAACCGTTAAGATGAGGACGAGGTTCAAGAAGTAAAGATTATAATGGAATTGATACAAGGTAATGTTAAAGGTAAAGTTGTTGAGAATGACGATACTAAACCTATCAATCCCGACCGATAAAGTTTCCATTGTCTTAAATGTTAGACACGAGAAAGGAAACTACCCCAAATTATTGAAGAATCAACAAGTTAGTTGTGGGACATCTAATGGGACCTTCTTCGTTAAATGTTTATTTGATTAAACATAAATTTTGCTAGTATTACTTAAATCAATATTAGAAACCGGTGGTGGTTTTCATCATTATGTTTGATACATAGGATGATTAGAATATGACGACTAGCAACAATGAAGTCAAGAGATAGAGTCATTGTGTACTAAATCTAGTTTTCGGGTTTGGAGTTGTACTTAATTGTGACTATTAAGTACATAAACTCAAAATAAGAATACAATTTGTTAAAGATACAAAAGAGGTTTCACTTTTGTGACCCTATACACCATGATTTGATGTATGGCTAGCCCATCATCAAGGTGATTATATTCTAAACCAAACTAGAATGATATATCATGAAGATGATGCAAGACTCAAATTGGTAACCCAAGATTAAACCTTAAATTTTGGAATGATGAACGCAAAGAGTTATCGAGTACTCTTGAAACCATTAGATTGTTAATGGTATATGCGTATCTTGTATTCAAAGCAAGATATCTCGTACCTTTTGCTTTAAAAGGAGATCGAGGTTATAAATCATCGATCCAAAATAGGTTGATCATCATCTTTTACCAACGATTTAAGTTGACACTAGTGTGTTCACTTAATAAGGTAAATAGAGAAATCTTTGAAGAAGTTCAAGAGTTCAAGGAATCACGATTTAGTCATGATGGGATTATCAAAGTGAAAACTTTGATATAAGCCAAATGAATTGTGATATAGTATCACAAATTAATCTCTCTTAACACGCATTATGGGATAATGTATGATTGGATAAGAATTCAAACGCTATTCGATAAGGTTTGGACTTCGATCAAGTTACTTTGAGTTACTTGATCCTTTTAGGTATTTAATCATTTTGTCTAGATTATTTTTCCACTAAATCGAATCATATGAGATATGAAATGGTAAGGGTACCATGCTTGTAAGTTTTTACAAGAAACAAATGCTCATTTTTCCCTTTTCAATTATCACGAGTACACCGGGTTTGTGGCTCGTGAAGCTGTCTTTCTAAAATACAAGTTTATTTCTAGAAGACAGAGTGGGAGAAAATTATTCAAGAGCCACAAAGAATGTTATGTCGCAAGAAACTGGTATTTCTTGGCTACATGAGACGTTTTGTGTAAAATATTGTTTCTTTAAAACCTAGGAGGTTAAATTCATCACTTGTTAAAAATGATGAATTCATGCTACTTTTAAGAAAGTAAAGAGCTTATAACTTACAAAAGAAATTGTTTGATTCAAGTTGATTACTTCTAGAAAGTAATGAACATATGACTTACATAAGAGTGTTTAAGTCACAACTCAATATAAGGCTTAGAGCCATGAAAATCCGAAACAAAAGGGCTTGATTAGTGACAAAGGGTTTTGCACTAATAAAGAGATATTTCAAAGCAAGATTGGTTGCAAAGGGTTTTGCACTAATTGAAATGATTAAGTCTATTTGGATCTTCTTAGGGATTGTGTTTCATTATGAGGATATGCATACAGCAAGTGAATCTAAAACCCAGTTCTTCAATAGAAGGAATGTATTCAATACATGTCATGAGTTTTATAGATTCTTGCAATCCTAAGATAATGTGAAACTTAAGAGAGGATCTTAAGTAGGACATCAATGAGTTGGAATCAACATTTTGATCATATGATAAAACATTTCTCGATAAGTCGAGAAGTTGTGTTTATACATGGAGTTTAGTGGGAGTTACGGAATTTTTAATTAGTCCGATATGTGGATGACATATTGATCATTGAGAATGATTTAAGACTTTTGGAGTATTATAATACATCTTGAATATCCGGATTTATGAAGATAAATCCACATGATATTAGCGTCAGTAAGAAGTCTTATGTTGATAAGATTCATGACTAGTTCAATTAAATTGAACATATTTGATTGATTTCATTTGCTTCCGTTGCTGAATCAATTAAAAAGAAATGATGTATAACACTTCATATGCTTTGAGTATGATGAATTGTTTTCAAAATCGAATTTAAGTAATCTTTACCAAGTAAGCCATAAAGATTACCCTTAAGTGCTTGCAGAAGCATTAAGGCTATGATGCAAAGTGTTTATGATGCAATTTTGTGTAAAGGTGTTACACAAGTGACAATTGACAATTGAGATTGCGCATGGTTTCCGACAAAACCATAATCAAAACACATTAGGATGGTTAAGATACCATTGTGGCAATGTTAATTAAGAAGTAGATTTTCTAGAATCGTTCTAGGCAATAAAGAACAATGAGAGATATTTATAACGGAAATTGAGTACACTTGAAATCATGAGATGTGCAAGAAGGATGAGTCCCGCACACTGTGAAAACAGTGGGAGCTATTCTTAGGCTAGAGGGCCTATGTCTTGATTGGATCTCGACACGTACTCAGAAAGTTTTGTAATGCAAATGTATACATTACAAAGGAAAACGAGTATGTAGTAAGGTTGAGTAAGGTACAAGAAGTTGATAAAACCTACTAACCAAAGCCTTCTCATAGGCTTAACATGATGAGTCATGTCATTTCAACTAAATTGAGATGAACAACTACATTCAAGATCAAATTAGATTATAGAATATGAAGTAGTAATCAGGCATTGACTATTCATATGTGATAATCGCATTTGTCGTTCGAGTTTTTACTTTAAAACTCTTTTATTATACTTTGTTACATCCAAATGGGTTATAGAGACAACATTGAACCCCGTTAAAGTGAACACGGATTAGCATTGTATTCGCCCATAGTCACTTGTATGAGGTGACGTCTCGAAGTGACTAGAGTGTGATGCGATTGATGGCAAGTTCAAGTGCCATAGAGTCATGTGAGATGACTAGTCGATCACATAGGCAGACTGTTAGGAACACTTTGTCGGGCAGTGACCGCTTATAGAGTTCTGGCAAATTTATAAAGCCTGGTCGTGGCGAGAGCTACTATAGTATTCCAATGAGTCGATTCTTTTGACTAAAGACTGTTCGCCTAAGATGGCACAGTTTCAGATTAGCTTTGATTTATGTTACTACGACCTTCGTAAATGGGGTCAAATGGGCATATTTTGGGTTATGATGGCTGTGGCTAGTCGAAGGGAATAAGTGCGATAGGAATTGTCCACCCCCTTGTCAGGGTTAAAACAATATCTCAGGGCCACTCGAGGAGTAATGAACTGGAAATGCGTGGCCACGCTCGGAAGGTATCTATGATAGATAAATCCGGTCAATCAGTTATTCTCCAGATCGAGGAAACCACTCTCGATATGATCACTTGCAAGTACGACCCGAAAGACACCTTGCATTGAGTGGGAGATAGTAATAGGACAAGAGAATTGGTGACGCACAACTTGTCGAGGACAAGTGGGAGATTGTTGGGAAATGTGTCCTCAACAATAGTGCGATCACATGATTTAAATATCATTATTAAATCTCATTACAAGAATACGGAAGGGATGATACATAATATATATAGTCAACTGGTCCACACATATCGGTAATGATTGGCTGGCTAGAGTTTGACATTACTGTCGTGCGACGGTGGTGATCGATTGATCCTTGAGGTCACACCTAAAGGACGATTCCCTTAATTAAAAAGGTTAATTAATTGTATACCGATACAGATTAATTAATTCCTTAAAATTGAACAATTCAATTTGTGAGAGAGAATATTAATATCTTATTGTAATGGGATTAAATAAGATATATTTTAGTAAATAAAATGCTTTATTGCTAAAATTGTTTATTGTTTGAGAAACAATAAAGATAAGAATGAATGGTTGATTATAATTACAAGATATTGTGAATTATAATTATATGACCCATTTTATTTATGTGATCAAGTATCACTAGTCAATTTGTTGAATGTAATTTAATTAATTTATAAAATGATATTTATGTGATAAATAGGCATTTAATTAATTAGTAACATGTATCATACTACATGTGACATATTGTGTGACAAATGACAAATTGACAAAATAAAATGGTAGTCCATTTTATGCATATATGGACCGAAATATGGAAAGAGTTAGTGGTTTAGGTTGTTTTATTTTATTTAATAAAATGGCATGATGATGCCTACCTACAACTAGCCTTACACCTACTCTTACACATCTATTTCTTGTAAAGACAAAAAGTGAAAATAGATGCCCTATTTCTCTTTATTCCAACCGTGAAAATGAGAGGGGAAATGGGATTAATTCACTCATCATTCATTCTAATAAATCACATGCAAGTTGTTCATGTATTTTCCTCTCTTCTCTCTCTTTTATCTTCATCAAAAAGATGAGATTTTAATTGAAATTGTTCATGTAAGATTACTAAAATTATCAAAGTAATATATGAGTATTAGTAATCAAATTTAAGGTAAACCACAATATAAACATCTAGTACATGTTAGTTTGTGGGATTAAGGGATTGTCTTGGGTGCTACTATTTGGAGAATCTCTACTTTGAGATTTTGTATGTTCATCCATTATTGGAAAGCTCAAGAACTAACAAGAAGGAGATCTTGTTGGTGCCCATATGATGACCGAAATTTATATGGTGAGAATATGATTTCTTCATTTAATTATTTTAGTTTGCATGCATAAGATTTGTAATTTATTTTATGACTAAATAAATTTGAAACATATAAGAATATGTTAAGAATGAGATATAGATTTCCAACACATACCCGAGTAAAATAGAACTCAGCGCGAGTTCTATGTTTATTTCAACATAAACTATTCTTCTTCTTCTTCTTCTTCTTCTTCTTCTTCTTCTTCGACATAAACACAAAACCCAATAAAATTTCATTAAAATTTGATCAAAACTCACCATAAATCATGACTAATCCAGGTATGCATCTCTTCTTTGCTTTAAACTTGCATTTGTAGCTTGAATTAGTGGTAGAAAATTAGGGTTTTTGCCCAAAAATGTCAAAAAATTGGGGATTTCATCCCAAATGAATTTGTCCCTTTAAATTGACATTAGAAATGTGCAATTGAACATGCTAAGATCATAACCATGTATTCATTTTGAATTTTTGTTGAGTATTGATGAAATGAGACAATCTTGTACTATGCCGCTTAAAATGGCTCGAAAATGGTCTTATACTAGTCGGTTTTTATAAAACGTGATGTTTTGAAACCCTTGGATAATGGGTAAACTTGCTATCATATCAGAATTTCCGTTTGTGACAGGTCTTTCGGGACACTTTTTGCATGGGTTTATGCTATAGTAACGAAATACTGTCGAAATTTCGGCTCGTGGCTATGACTAGGCTTAATTTAGGCACGTAGGAACGCAACTTTATTACATTTGTTGACTTGCCCGATAATAGTGAAAGAATAGCTCGAACAAACGGCTTAAATAGCCTCTAAATGCCTTGGTTTTCTCCTTTTTTTGCAGAAGACGTGCCTTCTACTTCGAGGAGAGACCCCATTGAGGTGGATATTGATCCCCTTTCGGCCATAGTGGTTCACACAGGGGTCGCGGAGGAGATGGAGGAAGACGAAAAGGTTCCTAATAGGGTCACCGTGAGGAGGAGGGGCGTGAGCTTGTGCCTGCGCCTCAGTGGGCCGATAACTGAGATGACCGACATCTCATTTGGGCAGCAAAGAGGCACTTGTCGTTCTGTACGGCAAGAAGTATGGTGAACTTTTGATCTGGCTTTGCATTGAGTCATTTCTTTATATTCTATCTGCTTTACTTATCTTAGGAGCTAATAAATCTTTGAAATGCAGGAGGCGGGAAATATGAGGTCATTTTCTGGGTAAACGACCATGATGGAGGCCTTCAAGAAGTTTTCGGAGGAGGAAAAAGTGATCATCGAGCGTGGGGCTTTCAGAGCTTTGGTGAGGGGTTGGCGTGAGATCAAGAGAAAGAAGATTTGGGCCAACATGTGCGTGATTCGAGCCTTCCTGGATCATTTCTGGGATACAACCTCGACTTTATATATGCCTTTTGGAGAGTTTGGGGTCACCTTGGAAGACTATGACATAATCTCCGGCTTGCCTTGTGGAGAGGAGCCGATAGTGTGGCCTACGACGCCCATGAGAGTAGATTCAGCTGAGGCTAGGGGTTTGATCGGTTGGAACCTGGCCAGAGCCGCGGCTAGGGTACCCGACCTAGTTCCGAGTTCTTACGTCAATGATTACTTTGATGGTATGGTTCCGGCGAGGGTGCACACGACTGCAGATGGTGGAATGGTGCCTCCTCCACCGTTGTACAACTGAGCAGCTAGCCCGTATGTGGCTCTGGTGGTTTCTGTCTTCGATTTACTTCGGAGACAAGGGGGAGAGTCTATCGATGAAGCTTATTCCGCTCCTTGCTGACTTGAGTAGACTGGGTCATCTGGACTGGGTTACTCCTAGCTTTGCGGTTCTCACGCAGTACATGAGGGCCATGGTTCGTCCTGAGCTGATGGAGAAGTGGATTTCTCCTGCTACTGTCGGTCCAGGTCTCATTTTATAGGTATGAACCTTCCTTTATTTCTCTTTTAATTTTTTAGAGATGATAGATCACTTTATAAATGAAAGATCCTTTAGAAATGAAATGAATGATCAATTGAATATATTTCCAAAATAGACAATGAAGGATTATTTGAAATGAATTTGAATTTTGAAAAATATGAAATATGAAAGATCATGACTTTTTGAATCAAATAAAGGATTATTTTTAGCGGAATGAAAGATCATTTTGAATAAAATGAAGGATCATTTTGAGTGATTTATTCTTTTTCGACATGGTTGTACACGTACTTCCCTGGCTTTGCTCCTACAAGGGCCGCGGATGTGGCGAGAGAGTACCCCGTGGTCAGATACTGGATCATGTGTCGGCAAAAGAGTCAGCGGTCTTCCTACGACTTTTGCAGGAGGGGTGTCAATATCGTGCAGCTTAACCGTGTAAGCACTCTTGTTTGCTATCAATTTTATTCGATTTTCTTGATTAATAGTGATCATATAAATGACCCCTAGTATCCATTTTAGTGGGTGTCGAGACCCTGGTAGAACTACTCTGGCACTCCAGCCTTCGTAGCCGACGTTCTTCACCCTAGGAGTTCGAGTAGGCTGCTTTTGACGACGCCCATGGGACCTGTGTGGTACCTGGGTGAGCAGTTGGCTCGGCAGTGCCTCCATGACGTCTTCGTGGTTCTTATTGACCCTCCACAGATGATATTTAGGGAGCCTTCGGAGGCCGAGAGGACGGATGACCTGGCCGGAGCGAGTGGTAACACTCTTTTCCTCCCCGAGCTCGAGTACTCGGCACTTGTGCGGAGGAGCCTGGCGTACTTGTCGATCGTGGTGAGTATACTTCTTTCTTGGCTGTTTGAAATGATGAATTATTTTGAAAAATAGCTGGTAAAAACAAACTTTATTTGGCAGGAGATCGAGGTGGTGGGCGTCGTGCCCCCAGTTTTTCCCGAGATGTTGGAGTACCCGGGCCCAGCTGGTACGACGGTGCCCATGGAGATCCCATCTTTCACTAAGGCGGTGAAAGAGGATGGACTCGACAAGTGGCAACATGTCGTGAGGATGGAAATCCCCCAGTTTAGACTTGTCTTATCTTCTTTTTGAAGTGATCGTGTAAGAACACGATATTATGTCTTTGTTTTTTAAAATGGAAATGCAGGTGGCACCGTCGAGGCATGTGGAGCTGTGGAGGATGGCCAATCGGCTATGAGCGACGGCTGTGGAGGCTCTTTCGGGTGGCCGAGTCTGCAGGTATGAACCTCCCTTTCTTTCTTTCTTGATAAACATGAGATGTTTGAGATACTTTCAGAGTACTTGTCTTTCTATGCTTTGTCATTTATAAGTTTTCTTCATTTCCGAGGGAGTGTGAGCTGGAGAAGTCGCGAGAGGAGACGACCCGCCTGTCCAGGGAGCTGGAGGTTTGAGATGCTGATATCGCAATTATCGAGGCAACGGTGGCAGAGTTGAGGGGTCGTCTGGCTGATCGTCGCAGGTAGACTTGTATTTTGTACATTTTACTTTGCTTTCAGGCATGAGCTCAAGTTTCGTTGTATATATTTACATTTTGCTCTGTATATATGGTGGCCTGAGAGCCATTTACTGCTGCTGGGTGTAAAATCCATCGTACGTGCAGGTTAGCTTGGAAACATGTTTGGCATAATGACGATTTACGCCGTCATGCTGCCGAATTTCAGGTAGAAAGACGCAAACAAAAGCGTATGTATGAGTTGAGAGGTCCCGAGTTCGACTACCAGTTAGGGCGATGATCACTTGGCCACTGCATCCTCCGAAGGGGGTGGCTTACATGGTCCATGTGGTGGTGCAGGAATGCATGGACCCGGGGGGATTCAACCCCTCGTCATCAAAAAAAAAGCGTATGTAGCAAAATAAAACTGGCCTAAACAGTACAAAATGTAATTTGACCAAGTCGAAAAGAATGTAAAAAAAAAAAAAAGTAAAAAAAAAAGTGCCACATAGTGAGCAAAAAACTGACTCGACGTGCGACGGACAACGGGAGTGCTTCCCCCTAAAAAAATAATAAATGAAAAAAAAGTAAGTGTAAGGAAGTTGAAAATAATAAAAAGGTGAGGGAGCGAAAGGATTCCCCAAAAATAAAAAAAGAAATGAAATGAGTAAATGTGCTTGTGATGAACTGTGAAATGATGATATCGTCTCGAAAAGCGAACCCGCGTTGGAATTGGATTCTACGGCGAAAAAGGAGTTGAAATTTGGTAAGTATAGAAAATTTCCGAATTTACGAAATATATCCCTATAGGAATAGGAAATAATAGCTAAAACCGTAATAGAAAAGATCCCACGGGAATTAACAAAGAATAAAGCTGGGGAAGAGGCGCAGCTGTTGCTGCGTTTTTTCTTGAGTTGGTCTCTTCCTGAGTAGAGTTAGGAAAGGCCGAATAGTATAAATAGAAGCCTCGGGTTAGTTTCTATTCTCACAATTCTCCCTTTTATTACTCCGTAGCTCATCAAATATGTATAAGTTCTCTCAAAAATAATTCCAAAAAAGATGGATGCTCTTGAATCCCGACTCAAAGAATGGACTAACGAATTTTCTAATGTGGAGAAGCATGATATGGGCATTTTCGGATCGATCATCAGTTTTAAACAAGTAAAAGTAATAAGACCGTTTCTTAATGCTTGTCTTGAATATTGGAACCCAGATTATCACGTATTTGCCTTTCCCGGAGGCGAAATTTGTCTTTTTCCCGAAGAATTTGCAGCGATTGGAGGATGGGATATAGAAAATCTTCCGGCCTTACCATCTAGCTCCCAAGGATATAAAAATTAATTTAGGGACCTTCTAGTACTGACCAAAGCTGAGGTGGACCGTCTTGTAACCTCTAAGAGTGTACGAATGTTTGACTTTGAAGACCGTTTCATAGATAGCGAAGACACTTCCATTTCCTATGCTGCGAGGCGCAGAGCCTTTGGATTTTGTCTTCTTCACTGCTTTGTTTTAAAGGGCCATATTCATGCGGAAATTAAAGGTGACCCGCGATTCTTGGGCATTATCGAGCAAATAGAACCGTGCAAGACCCTAGCTTGCTTGGTATTAGGAGAGACCATCTTAGGGTTGGATAACCGAAAGGCGAACCGTGAGCTCCTGTATCTAGGAAGTCCAATCATTTTATCGGTAAAACGATCTCGTCTTCTTTCTTTTCGTTTTTTTTTTCGTTTTTTTTATATTTTTTTTTTTGATGTGAACATGTGAGACGGAGGGGCATTAATACTTGTCCCCTTTTTGCAGGTTTGGCTGATGGAGAGGCTGCGATTGATCGAGCCCCCAGTTGATGTTCCTGGATATTGATCACGATCGATCGTGATGAGGACAAGGCTATACATGGTAGATTTTACTCGAGTTTGCAACTACTGGGAGAACAAGCTAAAGAACGAAGGAGGTCCCTTGATTAGATGGATCGTCCCTTGGTTGCACCTCAGAGCATTGACAGGAGTATCATCCCTTGATCCTACACGATCTGTTCGTGTCCCAGGCTTGGAGTTCATGCTCAACATATTCCTGGAGAGGTTGATGAGGCAAGTGGGCATGAAGGAGAAAATTCCGAAGTTTGACACCGTTCCGCAGACAGCACTGGCGCACACCTCTGAGTCATGCCGCGAATGGGCATTGTGTTGGGCCTAAAGGAACATTTGGTATATACGTGTCCCAGTTAGTTCATTGTCAGTGTCGGATTCTTACTTGCAGTAGACGAAGGCTAGCACCTTGGAGGAGCGCGAGAAGCTAAGGGAGCATGAGCCGATTGACTACAAGATCTGTGAAGTCGCGAAAGAGAACCATAAATACTTGACCGAAGGAGAAGAAGAAGCTGGATTCTGAGTCGTCCACCCAAACAAGAAGACAAGGAATGCTCCTATTGAGAAGATGGTTGTGGATCGAAATAGAAAGATTAGGCCTCGAGAAAGACCATTGGTGATTAGGTCAGAGATAACGCAAGAGTGTCCTCCTCGAGGTCGAGACAAGAAGTATGATAAAAATGACAAAGGCAAAGGGAAGATGGAAGAATAGGAATAGCCTAAGTATTTATTAGAATTCATTATTTATTGTTGTTGTAATAAACGACAGGATTTTTAGAATTCTAACATAGCATTTATTTCAGCATTTTTTATTGGATGTATTATTTGGCGTATTATTAGTATATGAATAAATTGGTCATTTTTAGTTGGAAACTTAAAATCACGTCCCTTTATTTATTCTTTCGAATTTCAAGTGTCAAAGAAAATGTCCTGCTATTTACATTTTGATTAGAGATAAATTGGGTTGTATCCGGTGAAGAATTGCCTATGTATTCATTGAAAATGAAATCAAACCCAGAACGTAGTTCGAAATAGAAAATGTAAAGGAATAAATGTTCGAAGCAAGAGTTTGTAATGAACTCAAGGAATAAGCACGGTGCTTTACTTACTCTTAAGAATGCAATTAAGTTATTTTGATGATACTTAGGATAAAAAAAAAAAGATGTCAAAATGCAAGAGCGAGGTGACATGTATTTCAAGGTCGGCCGGGGCCGTGTATTACGTGTCGCAAGAGCGGCATGTAGATCCCGCGTGTCGCGTTTTTGAGGTCTATTCTAAGGGTAATATCGCTTGAGTTGGTCTAGATTTGTCGAATTTGAAAACTTATTCCCTTCTAAATCTGTAATTCTAACTGCACCCCCTGAGAGTATAGATGTGCCTAGATAAGGTCCGCCTCAATTAGGCTTTAATTTTCCCCTTGGGTCGACTGGTAGAAGAGCTCAGACATATTTAAGCACTAGATCTCCCTCTTTAATGTTTCGGGGTTTAACTTTCTTGTTGAAGGATCTCCTAATCCGTGCTTGATATGTCTTGACATTATGCAAGGCATGAAATCTTAGTTCGTCCAAGAGGACGAGTTCTTTGTACCTATCCCTATTCCATTCTACTTCTGGGATTTGGCTTTCTAGTAGAATGCGAAGAGACGGGATCTCTAACTCTACTGGTTGTACGACTTCAATGCCATATGTTAGATAGAAAGGAGTGGCCCTAGTAGGCGTCTTGACTGACGTTCGATATCCCCATAATGTGAAGGGTATCTTGCTAGGCCAGTCTCGATAATTGTCGATCATTTTCTTGAGAATCATGAAGACATTTTTGTTTTCTGCCTCTACTGCACCATTGCTCTGAGGTCGATAGGGTGAAGAGTGATTATGCTTGATTTTGTACTTGGCCAACAACTGTTCAGCTTCAGCTTGGAAATAGGACCCGTTATCGCTGATTATCTCGTGTGGGCACCCATATCGACATATGATATTGGTTTGTATAAATTTAGCCACATGTTTGGATGTAAGAGCAGTATAGGACGCTGCTTCAACCCAGTGTCTGAAGTAATCGATGGCTACCAAAATGAAACAATGACAACCCGTTCCACCTGGAGTGATATTCCCGATGATGTCAATTCCCAAGTAGAAAATGGCCAAGGCGATGTCATCGTGTATAGCAGAGATCGTGGGGCGTGTTATACATTCCCCAAGATTTGGCAGTTGTGGCAATGCCTTACGTATTTGATGCAATCTGTCTCCATCGTTGTCCAACAGTATCCTAGACGCATGATTTTCTTTTCCATCATCGGTCCACTCATATGAGGACCGCATTCTCCGTCATGGACTTCTTCCATAACTTTCTTTGCTTTTGAATGATCAAGGCAAAGAAAAATGACGCCTTGTGGCGTTCTCTTATATAACTCTCCTTGATTTAGGACATATTGAGATGCTAGTAAACGAATCGCTCGTTGTCCCCTCTTATCCATATCGGGTGGGTATCCACCGTTGAGCTTGTAATTCAAAATGGCTTGGTACCAAGGCTCTTCCTGATTTTCGTTTTCATCGGTAAGTAAATTATTTGTTATTTCTTTTAAATAATTAAAGTGTTTACTAAATGATTTAATCATTTGTTGCGTAATATAGCTTTTGCATTGTTATGACGATATGAATCATGTTGAGTACTTAGTTGGGTTGAATTTGTATGGTGTTGTATGGTGTTGAATTTGGTTGGTAAAATGGAAGTAATAGTTTCTACCTATGTATTTTAATCTTTTGTATCTATGTATCTTTTCGGTTGTTAACATTTGGATGATGACTCGTGATGAAGTTAGGTTGTGATAGTTATATTCGCGACAAATGATAATGATGATTAGTCGGCATGGGAGGTTAGGTAGTATGTTCCGGGTATGCTTATAGTGGTTCTTGTCGGGCTGGGTTGTTGTTAGTTATCTTGGCTTAGGATATGCTTTCGGGTCGTAGGAGGCGATGAGTTGAATTTAGGGGATGAAGTTCTTTTTAAGGGAGGAAGACTGTAACACCCGCCCTATTAGAGACCCGTTGACTGCCCGTTGACTGACCTTAGACACATGTTAGACATCTGGGAACTTTTACTCTTTCAGCCTTACGTCATAGTAACCTTTGCGATGGGGGAACTTGGTCTAGTTTAGGCTACTCGATCGAGTAGTCTAGTGACTCGATCGTGTAGAGGCCACTCAATCGAGTAGGCTACATACTCGATCGAGTGTGGCGAGTCCAGCATTAAGTTATAAATCGTGAGTCGTAACCCAAATCAGTTTCTTTTTCATTTCTCCCAAAGCCTAATCGACGACACACCTTCTCCGTCACCGTCCTTCAACCTTTTTAGATCCCTTACACTTGGAGACGCCATGGGGACGGATACTTGAGTCGAGTCGCGGTCTTATCGCCGGAATGCCGAGCATAGGTAAGTCATCATCATCATCATCATCATCCTTGGGTTTTGTTGTGGTTAGGGTTGTTAGTAATAGGGTTTTTCCTACTAGTTATGATAGGTGTGGATAGAGGTTGCCTTGTCTTCGTATGGATGTTTACGATGTTGCTGCTGTTTGCTAAAGATAGGTTTTTCAACTCAGTACTGTCGCTTGGTTGTCATGTGTGGTGCGTGGTATCTCCGTTTGTGTAATAGTATCATTGTGTTTGCGTGCGGGGTGCGTCTCAAGCTGAGTGGAGTCATCGTCGGGAATGGCTTCACGCCCTTGATTTGCCCCTTGTGGTTCCCGTTACTAGGGGTATGTGCACATTAATGGTCATTGGGTAATTTGCTCTATGGTGTTGGGCGGGGCTTAGGTGCTAAGGTTGCGGTCCCCACTGACCGTGTGGATTACCGATTGCGATTGGTAATCTGGCATGACTATACCTTTGTGTTAGTCAGATGATTAGTGGAGTATTGGCGTTGGAGGTTTATGCTTGTGTTGTACGATGTTTTGTATGTTGTTCTTCAGTTACTGACCTAGTGTGGTTTTTTCTATGTTTCTTTCTTGTTATATGTCTGCAGTGATCCATTATGGTGAGCAGTCAGTCTTAGCAGGTGTTGATATGTACAGATTATCTGAGTGCGTTGGAGGGACGAGTCTTTCACCGAGTCCTGGCATGAATAGTATCACCGTAGTTGGTTGTTTATCAGTTGTATCTTTCTTTTGAGTTAAAGCTTGTAATAAACTGTAATAGTTCTTTTATTGACGTCACGATATACTAAACCTTGGGCAACCAAGATGGTAATGCCCGTATATGCTATGGAAGGTATTGTTAAGACTCCTTGGTAAATGGGGGTGTTACAAAGTAGTATCAGAGCGGCGATTTTGGAACCTGTAACTAATGAACATAATGAACGTAGTGAGTCAAATAAAATGAACTTGGTGTATCTATGTTAGGAGCTCCTTTCGTAATTGATTTTGGCTGAGAAGACGCCCTCATTCCAAAATACTGGCCCCAATGTGCTTAAGCCAGCCACTTTGAATGGGAATATTGAGTCGGGGATTATATGAGCATATGTGTGTATTGTCCAAGATATATGTATTAAGGTAATGTCATGTGTGTACAGGATAGCATATGTGATGCGTAATTGTTTTCGTAATTGTATATGTGAGTATGCGGATGGACAAGTAGGGTGTACTACAAGTATACATGAGGATATCTGGTGACAAGTAAGTTGGTAACTGGTTTACAAGTTTGCAATATTTGATGAAATTGTGTGAGCATGTTGTGTTGTATAATTTCATATAAATGGGAATAAAATAGAACATCATTATCGCTATATGTGAACTAAGGTACATAAAAACAAGTTTGTATGTTATGTGGGACGCAAAAGAGTAGTGTATAATGTTGTGGTTTCCATAGTTTTGTTATATGTAAAGTGATGAAAGTCGATAGTATTAGAATAAAGAGATAACTAGTGACGAGTTCTAAGTATGCCTTAGACTCCGAACCATTTGTTATTTTGCAGGAATGACCAATCATTTCATGATCATACGTTGGTTATTTTGACTTACTCGAGCGAGTACGAGGAAGTACTCGACCGACTAGGCCTTACTCGACCGAGTAGGTGGGTAACTCGATCGAGTTCGCTGAAAAATAAAATCGATGTAATTCTTCCTTATATCAAAACTCGACCGAGCACCCCTAACTCGGTCAAGTAGAGGCTACTCAATCGAGTACCTCAACTACTCGATCGAGTATTGCTGCTACAGAACACGGGTTTCCTTAAAAAATTTCAGGGCTTATATCTTTCATTCTTCTCATTCTTTACTTTTATCACTTCTTTCTTAACATAAAAACTTTCATAGACCTTCCTCTGTACAAAAACTTGGTGTAATTGTGCTTGATTTCTTCCAAACCATCTTAAGTTTATCCATCAAATTCGATTGCAAACTAATTCAAAGTAACTTTTTACTTTTTCTTTGACTTTGAACAATTTGAAGCATATAGTAGTGTTGTAATTTCTGAAAATTCAATTTTTATGCCTTCGTATTGTGTAATAATTGCTAGATATTGATAAAACTTCCTTGAATCCTAGTTATTTGATGTTAGAAATAATAATTTTGAGCCCAAATTTTGATATAATTGGACCCGGATTTTTCTAAGGTTTGCCCCAAATATTCGATTTTGTTCATCTTATTCATCTTTAAAGGTTGGAAAAGGGTGAGGAATGCTATTGTTGTCATAGTTAGTACTTGATTTTTGTCAATCTCATCGAAAATTCCTTCTTAAAGCTCCATCTTTTAAGTATACAAGTCTGAACTTTTGTCCCAAATTTGCCTACAAGAGTCGAATTGTTAAGCTTAATTTCGGTATTTTGATATTTTAATCGAACCCGAAATACTTCTATAACTTGTTTTAACTTTGTATTTTGAAATTTTAGTCCATCTTTTATGATTTGCAAAGAGTAAAGGAGGTTAGTAAGACCATCTTTTGCTTCCAATTTCACATGTTTTTGGCAAAAGAAATCCATCTAAGCATCGTCTTTTTCATATATGACAATTGAAAGTTTTCACTTTAAGTTTGTAAAACCCGATGTTTGGCTAACTATGTTGAAACAGATCCCAAGAACAGCTGCCACATGGCAGACCAAGAGAACCCGAGCGAACACTGCTGCCGTGGAGGAGGTATGAGAGGGAAGTCCAGGGCCCGTTGTTTCGCCGGTACCCGAGTATCCGACGATAATCTTTGCGGATTTCAAACAAAGGGATGCCTTTGTTAGCTTGCTAGGCCCACCTTGAAACCAACAAGGTGTGTAGATCCGAGTGTTTTGGAGGAGTTAAAGATTGAGGTGGATGTTCGTCATATCTTTGAGATCTGGGTTTGAAGGGGTTGTATCGGTTGAGGAAGCATGCTTATGCTTTTATGACCCTTGAGTTTATGAGTTCCTTTACTTATGACGTAGTTGGGAAGATGGTGGGTTTTCGGTTGATGAACACCAGCTTTTATCTGACCTTGGACAAGTTTGCTGACCACTTGAGGCTTACCCGACCCAAGAAGGCATATCTTAGTGATGTCCTGACTTAGTGTGGAGCTAGTAGTTGATACGGTCGTTCTGTACCAAAAATAAAATACCTAAGTACTACTAACAGAAGTCAGCGGTAAGTAGGGTCGATCTCCACAGGGAGGCGGTTTACTATCTACTTGTCTATTCTAACTGTCTAATGTCACTAATGGGAGTTTAAATTGTTTTACTAAACTATAAAGAGATTAAAAGAGAGAAATGAATGCAAGAAATTAACAATAAGAGAAGGGAATATGCTAGGAGTCGGTCTACCGTGGCAGCTACACTATCGGGTCAATTGAGTCGATTAAACTATTGATAAGAAGAGCTATGGTCGTCACCTTTCGGTCCTTAAACCGCCCTAGGGTCTCCTAACTTAGCTTTCGCCCTAATTAGGTATTACCTATTGTAATTAAGCAAACTTTCCCTTCCAATCTTTCGATCCAGGTCGGGGTTAACTAGATAAATTGGTCTCCTGCATGCATTCATTCAACCTAATAACAATTATATTGCTTAATACAACTCTTATCTCAAGACTAATCTAATCAAGTCGATCCTAACATATTACTACCAGGGCTTCCCTAATCCTAGCATACTAAGAGAATTAGCTAGACATGATTAAGGGGAAAACAAGAAATAAAGGAAGAACAAATAACATAAGCATGAATTAAAGAGGAAAAGAAAGGGAAAGAAAGAAATACTGAATTAGATCCGGAAGAAAGTAACAGTAGCAAAGTAACAGTAACAAAGTGTTAAGAATATAATTAGAGAGGAGAAGCCCCCTTATTATGTCGAAATCCCTCCTATTTATAAGAAAAATAAGATTATTAACTAACCTAATGACGGAAATAAGCTTAAAAGGCCCAGCCCATAGCAAATCCACTCGATCGTGTGATTTAAAACCACTCGATCGAGTAACTAAAGCTTAAACCACTCGATCGAGTAGAAAAAGGACTCGATCGAGCAAAATTCTACTCGATCGAGTACTTTCCAGCAACAGTTTCCTACTTTGCGCACTAAAATTCAAACGGCTGCCATTTCTTCGTTACTTGGGCAAACAGGGTGATTCCGGTGGCGTTGGAAAGCTAAGAGGACAAGCTTTCATTTCCAATTAGAATCACCTGAATATCTGTTGTAGAAATCGAGATATAGCTCTTCAAAATAGGCACTAGCAATTTGAAGTTCTTCCTTTGCTCGCCTAGCTATCCATCTTCTTTGCGCATCTCAAAATAGCTACATTACCGCTCCAAATTCACTCTTCTTACAAATGCATGCTAAACGGACGGTAAAAGGCTTGATTTCACTACTTTCCAGTTCATTCCTGCAATTAGGACAAAACAAGCCAAAGTAGCATATTCGGGGCATTTCGTAGCATAAAACCACGATAAAAGCATAGAAATACGTGCATAAAATAGGCTAAAAATACTATATAAAATGCACGTATCAAATCTCCCCAAACCAAACCTTTACACGTCCCCGAGTAAACTAAAATGCAACTAATGGAACGGAAAAACATAACTCAAAGCTAGCTACAAATGCCCACCTAATCCAATTTAATGCAAGCAAACTAGCACTTATAGCAAACAGTCAAATGCAAACGAGTTATAGGATGTTTATGAAAGTAGCTGAACCGTCGACCTTGCAAGACCTTTAACAATGGACTCTCACGGGTCACTCTTCTCTCATGAAGCAAAGGGTGAACATATATATGTAAGAGAGAAAGAAAAATAGTCGCTCACCTAGACTACGACCCACATAAACATGCATGCAACTAATATGATAAACAATTCTAGCTACCGTACACACATTCCAACCCAACAAGGTCCTGTCACAGCTGAGGGCTTACAAAAATATGGTAAAGTGAGGCAATGGGTAAGAAAAGGCAAAACAATTATGGGAATGTGGAGGTATAGGCGGCCAAGCTAGTACCTAAACAGAACCATATGAAACATATCCATTTCCAACTCAATTATGAATTAAGCACATGCCCTTCATTTGGCACAAAACCTCACCAAACCGAACTGCAAAAACTCCTCAAATGATATAAGATAGAACATAGGAGCAGAAACCGACTACAACCATTTTTTCTCATTTTTCTTTTCTTTTTCTATTCTTTTTTCGGTTTCTTCTTTTCTTCTATTTCGAATTTTTCTCTTTTTCATTTTCGAATTCCTTTTTTTTCAACTTTTTTTTTTCTTTTTCACGTCTTTTTCATCCTCCTCCTTTTCTTCATAAGTTACCAACTCCGAATCAATAGATACAAGCCAAACTTGATATAATAGACAATATACCGCAGAACAATCTAAACTAGCTTGACAAGGCAGGCTAAATTTGGAATGTAGCTAAGGGTCAACAGGAAAATTTGGCTAATGTGGAGTTTAATGGGTGAAAATGAAAGAAAGGGAAAATGTAAGCACCTCCCTGCATGTGACACCAACCACTAACCCGAATGTATGAAGGCAAAAAGCAATTGAATTTCATATACGTGCAAATTGATGATACATGTTATGCAAGGAGTAACTACTCACAATCCTACATGAAACAGGTCATAAATGACACCAGTTTATAAGGCTCTAATTCCTTAGAAATTATAAGTAGATTGCCAAAAATTCAGGTCAAGTCTATTCGTTCAGCTAAATTAAACATTAACTCGTAGATATGCAATAAGACAAAGCTAACAAGATAATAGTTCAATGCAAGGCTCAAGCAAAAAGACAGATATAGTGCAATTTCATCATTGAAATCTACCTTTCCGACTCAACTTATATGCAAAAATAAACATGAAATTTTTTGAATTTTTAACAATTTTTCAATTTTTAGGGAATTTGAATTTTATGGAAATAACAATGCAATGCATACAGAAATTAAACGTGATAACAGAAATGCAATAAAAACAACATGCAGACACAGATATGGATGCATAACCTCCCCAAACCAAACTGTGCAATGCCCCCATTGTACCAAAACATGGAAAGGAAATGCAAACTGAAGGAGAAAGAGAGTAAATACGGAAAAACTTACAAAATGCGCGAATAAAGGGACCTCCCCAAACCAGCCAGCAACGTGGGAGGTCACTAATAGCTCCGAAACATCGTCACAAGAAGCTATCCAAGCAATGGGCGTCCAAAACAGCTCGATCGAGAGGAATGGTGGTCGATCGAGTAGAAAAGTGGTCGATCGAGTAAAAGTTTTTTTTGTTTTGTTTTTTTTTTTTACTCGATCGAGTAACTCGTCTTTCTGCAGCTTAAGGATCGAGTAGAATTTCTGCAAAGACGCAATGAAAAACAGCCCGCAAACTAACTAAGCAAGCATACTGATATAGGTTTATGGTACAAAGACCATTTATTACAACTGAAATAAAATAAGAAATTAAAAACAAATCTTCGGGTTGCTTCCCGGGTAGCACTAGCTTCAGACAGGTCCCAGCTCGACCTTTTTTTTTTCTTCGAGCCTCTCTAAACAGTCATAATCAAAACAGCTCAAAGCGCGCAGCATTAAATCATAAATCTGCGCATGTGCTACACAGAAATGTAAGTAGCACCACAGTGGAATAAAGAAATAGGAAATAAAATTAAACAACCGTTTAAGTCGAACAAATTTCCTATGCGAGCTCCTAAATTTATCCACAAAATAAAGGAGCGCGGGAGCAATAGATGATAAATTAAGGTCCCGAATTAGATTAACAATTTTAAGATGACATGTACGGTGAAAGCCATTCAATTTATATGTCCACATGGGAGGGGATATAGCATTAAAAGAAATAGCTCGAGTCAAACGAGGCAATATACTAATAAAACAAACAATAATAAAATTATCGTTTACTACCTCAGGTTGGTTGCTCTCAACAATGGAATCACTGACAAAAGAATGTAATACCTCATCCGTGCTAGGAGCAAATACCGACTCAGCTGTCCTTTCGTCGCCCTCAGTGGAATTCGTCCCGTAAATCTCAGCCTCAAGTGCATCTAACTCGGCTTTGAATAAGGGGGATTCACCGTAACCGTTATCATCGTCAAAATCGCCATCTAAATCAAACCCACATGAAGAATCATAGCTCCCAATGGCCAACTCACTCGATCGAGTAGAATTATTACTCGATCGAGCACTTTCCTCTTGATTTCACTCGATCGAGTGATTTGAACTACTCGATCGACTGATTCTTCTGAAATTTCACTTGATCGACTAATATAAGTCACTCGATCGAGTGATATTTCCTGGACAGGGCTGAAATCTTCGCGTAAGGCATTGAAATATGATAGAAACTCGTCATCCGAGTCATAGAGGTCATCCTCAGCATTGGGCAACACGGTTTCCTCAGGGGTAAAACTGCTCTCAGTAAGGTATACCTCTTCTTCTTGCATCTCAGCTACTAACTGAGCAATGTCAGTTTCGAGCTTATCAAGTAGCGAAAAAGTGCATTTATCATAATCTTGCCTCACTTGCATTTGAGATGCAAGTGTCTCCAATAGGGATTTCACTCATGAATTTCTTCTTCTTGTATATCAGGAGGATCTTGTTGCGGTGGCCATTGATAGGGTGGATGTGGCGGCACTACAGTTGCTTGACTAGCTCGACTACGCTGTTGGAACGCGTAAACTTCGTCATTCTCTGTCAAACAAAAAACTGCATTATGCCCTAGCAGCACCACATCTCCCGCAGTAAATCACCTGATGTGCCATATAATGGGACATAGGTGACGGGTCAAAGGTACACAAGCCTTCCCTTTGACGATCTTTCACCTAGAACTGTCTAGGTAGAACCTGTAAGGCCTATCAAAACAGCACTCAAGGAAAAAGATTAGAACGACCTCAAGGGAAAAATCCCCTGAGGCTAAAAACAGACAAAATTTAAACAAGTAAATAATTATTTGCCTCCCCGGCAACGGCGCCAAAATTTGATACGGTCGTTCTGTACCAAAAATAAAATACCTAAGTACTACTAACAGAAGTCAGCGGTAAGTAGGGTCGATCTCCACAGGGAGGCGGTTTACTATCTACTTGTCTATTCTAACTGTCTAATATCACTAATGGGAGTTTAAATTGTTTTACTAAACTATAAAGAGATTAAAAGAGAGAAATGAATGCTAGAAATTAACAATAAGAGAAGGGAATATGCTAGGAGTCGGTCTACCGTGGCAGCTACACTATCAGGTCAACTGAGTTTGCTCGACCTGGCATTAGATAGCACTCTGAACAGGAGATAATCGATCGAGTACCTTCAACTCGATCGAGTACCACGTATGTTGCATTTGAATAAGCATTCTGACCTGCACATACTCGATTGAGTATGTCTAACTCGATCGAGTACCTTACTCTGCACTCGATCGAGTATATCTAACTCGATCAAGTGCCCCTGCATGTATTTAGAGACCGTGTTCTAATTCCACTTGGGACCATGTGTTATTTTGGATAACTCATATGTTGTTATTAAGATCCTTAATAGTCACCTTTATGCTTTCTACTTCTGTAAGAATGGTATCAATCAGTATGCAGTAATTATAGCTTTATGTGGTTATTAATTTTTGCTAGTTGTCGTTCTATGGGTTATGTTGACATGGCATTGGCCGCAATGATACCATGTTGTCACATAGGTGAGCTAATTTTCCAAATTCTATTTATCACAAGTGGTATTTGTGGGCATGATGGATTCGTTGTTATGTTGATTAATTTCCACCATATATGTTAAATGTATATATCCATTTTTAGTTTCGTAATGTCAAAGGATAGGTTGTGATGTCCATTTCATTATCATATAGCTCATCTTAAAGGTGAACTTCGGGGGCAAAGTTTGTTTCAAGAGGGAAAGAATAATGTCGCGCGTGAAAATGACCAAAAATGTCGTCTTTTAAGTAAATTATTAGTAAATTATTTGTTATTTCTTTTAAATAATTAAAGTGTTGTCTAAATGATTTAATCATTTGTTGAGTAATATAGCTTTTGCATTGTTATGACGATATGAATCATGTTGAGTAATTAATTGTGTTGAATTTGTATGGTGTTTTTTGATGTTGAATTTGCTTGGTAAAATGGAAGTAATAGTTTCTACCTATGCATCTTAATCGTTAGTATCTATGTATGTTTTCGGTTGTTAACATTTGGATGATGACTCGTGATGGAGTTGGGTTGTGATAGTTATATTCGCGACAAAGGATGATGATGATTAGTCGGCATGGGAGGTTGGGTAGTGTGTTCCGGGTATGGTTATAGTGGTTCTTGTCGGGTTGGGTTGTTGTTAGTTATCTTGGCTTAGGATATGCTTTCGGGTTGTGGGAGGCGATGAGTTGAACTTCGGGGACAACGTTTTATTTAAGGGGGGAAGACTCTAATACCCGCCCTGTTACAAACCCGTTGACTACCTGTTGACTAACCTTAGACACATGTTAGACATCTTGGAACTTTTACTCTTTCGGCCTTACGTCATTGTAACCTTTGGGATAGGGGAACTCGGTCTAGTGTAGGCTACTCGATCGAATAGTCTAGTGACACGATCGTGTAGAGGCCACTCGATCGAGTAGGCTACATATTCGCTCGAGTGCGGCGAGTTCAGCGTTAAGTTATAAATCGCGAGTCGTAAACCCAAATTAATTTCTTTTTCATTTCTCCCAAAACCTAATCGACGACACGCCTTCTCCGTCACCATCCTTTTACCTTTTTAGATCCCTTACACTTGGAGACACCATGGGGACGGAGACTTGAGTCTAGTGAAGCTATAACCTTAGAATTGAGGAAATTCAAAGAGCTTCTTGAATCAAAAGCTACAGCTAGAGAAGCTGTGATCTCAGATCAAAAGAAGGAAATTGACTCTCTAACTCAGCAATTGAAGGAATCTAAAACCGTACTATTAAATACAAAAGAATACATACTGAAACGGTACGAGTTCTTGACGAGAGATTCCAAAACTTTCGTGGCAATTATGAAGAGACTCATCCTCCCAAGGTTGTTGAGTCAGACCATTCCAAGTGCAATAAAGAGATCCAGTCTTTAAAAGACATACTCTTACATGCTAGAAAGGTCCACGAAAAGTGGGAAGGTAGCACACGTGTCCTAAACTTCCTAACTGAGCAATCAGATAATACTATGAAAATGGGATTAGGACATGCGTGCTATGGTCATAGAGACCACTCCACATGCAAATAAACTCCTTCCGAACGAGATTTCAGGAAAAGAAAATATGTCAATCTACCAGAATATTTGATTTGCAACTACTGTGGTCATACGGGTCATATCCAAGAAAACTGTGTCAAATACATTCATGATTTAAGAAAAGGAATCAACTTTGTTAAAGAAACAGACACTGTTTTAGAGGATAATGACTTCCCCCCATCTGAACCTAGTACGAGTGAAGAACGCAACAATAATCATCAGTGGTTCTATGATATGAGCTTTGACTTTAAGAAGGCTACCGAATCAAAACAATCACCTAAGTCTAAAGAGTCTTTCAAAACTAAGGCTTCCCCAAAACAATCTGAAAGACCACATCAAGAAGAACCTAAAACACAACCAAAGACGGTTCCCAGACAAGCCTATTCGTTTCCAAAACGAAAGTTTATTAGATAAGTTTGGGTTAGAAAAGAGTTAGTTTTTAGTGTGACTAACGTCAAAGGACCCAACTTAGCTTGGGTACCTAAGAACTGTATCTAATTATTTTGCAGGTTATGGTGAAAGAAAATAATCTATGGTATCTTGATAGTGGATGTTCATGGCACATGATTGGATATGTTAATTTATTTCTTTCACTTGAACCCTTCGACGGAGATAAAGTTACATTTGGTGACAATAAGAAGGGTAAGGTTATTGGTATTAGTAAAGTTGGCTATTCCTCTTCTCCTTCTATTAGTGATGTTTATCTTGTTAGTGGTCTCAAGCACAATTTACTGAGTATCTCTCAATTATGTGACAAGGAAAATAAAGTTGTTTTTCATTCAGATTCTTGTCGGATAATAATTGAAGGAACAAGTAGTGTTGTGCTTGAAGGACAACGTAAAAGGAATGTTTATATGATTGATTAAAATAACACTCCTACTAACTCGTTTACATGCATGAAAGTTACAGCGGATGATCCTTGTCTTTGGCACAAAAGATTTGCTCACATTAGTTCAACAATTTTGAATAAATTAAAGAGATGGGATTTGGTTGAAGGACTTCCCTCAATCAAATTTGATCAAGAAACTTTATGTGACTCGTGTGCTCGTTGAAAACATGTGAGATCATCGTTTAAACCTAAGAGAGTGGTAAGCACCAATGAACCACTAGAACTCGTGCATATGGATCTATGTGGCCCAATGAAGGGAAGAAGTAGAGGCGGATCCAGGTATGTCTTTGTTCTAGTTGATGATTACTCTAGATATGTTTGGCCAATCTTTCTCAATTCAAAAGATGAAACTTTCGAAGAGGTTGTAGTTCTAATGAAACTTACCCAAAATAAGTATATATCAAAATTAGTCTCTATTCGTACGGATCATGGCACCGAATTTGATAACCATGCATTTATAAAATATTGTAGGGAGAATGGTGTTGGGCATAACTTCTCAGCACCACGAACGGAACAACAAAACGGTGTTGTTGAGGGTATGAATAGAACATTGGAGGACATGGCATGCACTATGTTGTTATGTAGTGGTCTACCTCGTAATTTTTGGGCTGAAAGTATTAGTACTGCATGCTATGTACATAATCGTGCTTTGATTAGACCAATTGTCAAGAAGACTCCTTACGAGCTTCTGAGAGGACGTAAACCCAACATATCACATCTACGTTGCTTCGGGATTAAGTGTTTTGTCCACAATAATGGTAAAAATAGACTAAGCAAATTCGATCCTAGAAGTGACGAGGCTGTATTTGTGGGTTACTCTAATCATAGTAAAGCATATAAGGTTTTCAATAAGAGAACTCTATGCATAGATGAAAGTGTTCATGTTGTGTTTGATGAGAATTACATGTTTGACAAAGCTGAATAGGATGAAGAAGAGGATATGAACAAACCTGATTTTCGACTATCTAGGGATGATCTTCCAGAATTGGATGAGGAAGATAAAGAAACTGAGGGCACAAAAGATGAACAAGGAAGCCCTTCGAATGATAAAGGAAAGAGAACCGAGACTATAGTTGATGATACTATAACCTCTTCTCAATCAAAGCAATTAGAAACTGAAGTTATATCTGATGATGCTATAACATCAAATCCAAATCAAAGAACATGATCTAGAGTTATACCTGATTCTGTTATAACCCTAGGATTGGATTCAGGGGGGAACGAGACTTGGACCTCAATCATTCGAAGAAGGTGAGCCAAGTTCAGATGACGATGTGCCTCCTTCCTCTGAGAAATGGAGATATAAGGATTCTCATCCAATGGAAACTATCCTGGGTAATTTAAATGAAGGAGTTCAAACTCGTAGAAAGCTTAACAACTTTTGCTCTTTTTACTCCATCCTCTCCACCAATGAGCCAACAAATTTCAAAGAAGCACTTGCAGAACCATATTGGATCGTGGCCATGGAAGAAGAACTTCAATAGTTCAAACAGAAAAAAGTTTGGCATTTGGTTCCGAGACCTAGACCGAACTGTTATTTGTACAAGATGAGTCTTTAGAAATAAGTTGGACGATACATGAGTTATTGTACGAAATAAAGCCAGATTGGTTGTACAAGGGTATAATCAACAAGAAGGAATTGACTATGATGAGACCTTCGCTCCCGTGGCCAGACTTGAGGCTATTAGGCTACAAATAGCTTTTGCAGCTCGAATTAAATTATTTCAAATGGACGTTAAGATAGCATTTCTTAACGGTTATTTGAATGAAGAGGTTTTTGTTGAACAACCTCCGGGATTTCTCGATAGCAAGTTTCAAAACCATGTTTTTAAATTAAATAAAGCCTTGTAAGGTTTAAAACAAGCACTCAGGTCTTGGTACGACAGATTGTCAAAATATCTTCTTGAAAGTGGTTTTAAAAGAGGATCTGTCGACAAAACCCTATTCTTGACATCCGAAAATTCCGATCTATTAGTTGTACAAATTTATGTTGACGATATTATTTTTTGTTCAACTAATAATCGTTTGTGTAAGTACTTTTCAGAATTGGTGACCTCTGAATTCGAGATGAGCATGATGGGAGAACTCAAGTTCATCCTTGAGCTTCAAATTTAACAAACTAGTGAAGGAATAATGATACACCAACAGAAATACATCAATGAGTTGATCAAGAAATTTGGTATGGAAAATTCTCATTCTAAGCCAACTCCTATGATTACATACAAAAAGTTAACCAAGGATGAAGACGGTAAGTCTGTCGATAAGACAACTTATCGAGGTATGATTGGCTCACTTCTTTATTTAACTGCAAGTCGTCCTGATATAATGTTTAGTGTATGCGTATGTGCTCGATTTTAATCGTGCCCTAAAGAATCGCATATGATTGCAGTTAAGAGAATTTTGAAGTATTTAATTGGTACATCGAAATTATATATGTGGTATCCTCTTGAGTGTAATTTCGATCTCATAAGGTATTCAGATGCAGACTATACATGTTGTTCACTTGATAGAAAAAAGTACTTCTGGCATAGCTACGTTTGTTGGACCTTGCATTATTACATGGGTCAAAGAAACAAAATTCCGTTGCGTTATCTACAGCTGAAGCCGAGTATATTGCCACTTGTTTAGTATGTTCCCAACTTTTATGGCTTAAGTAACAGTTATGTGATTACGGTGTTAACATTGGGCGTATTCCCTTTTTATGTGATAATATGAGTGCTATAATTATATCTAAGAACCCTGCGCATCACTCGCGTACTAAGCATATAGACATTAGACCCCATTTTCTACGTGACCATCTAGATAAGGGCAACATAAGACTGGAATTTTGTAGTACAGAAAAACAATGGGCTGACATTTTCACCAAAGCATTGACTAGAGAACGTTTTGAGATTTTACGGTTGGAAATTGGTTTAATTGGTGGCAACTAAACTTGTCACAAATATTTTACTATCCTTATGAGTGACTAGATTTGACGAGATTATATGACTGTGTCCGTATTTCTCATATCAAGTATATTTATGTTAATTGTCATATTATATTGTGAGAATATTCCGTTTGCTAGTCATATATATTTTGTATCTTATTACGAACCATCTTTTCGGCCATAATTTTCCTTATCCTCTTGTTTTGGCCGAAAATCTTATCACTTTTACCAACCAAAATCCTTACCAAATATTAACCATGTGATTTACCTAAAAGTCTCCTACCATATATATGCCATATCTTTTAGAAGATTTACCATAACCTATCTTTCCTAATCTTTTATATATATAATAAAAAAAGGGAAGAATCGTAAACAAATCAATAGCCGCCTATACCTAGCCTAATTTTACTATAATACAAATTGCTTCTACCACTCATAAATGGCCCACCTCCCTCACGTCTCCATCACCCTCACAACTCTCTAAAAATTAACTTTCTCAAAACTCTCAAACACTCAACCTCTCAAACCGTCATCACCATGAACCTCAAACCAAAAACCCATTTTCATACACCAACAACTCGGTCATACCGTAAGACCGAGACCTTAAAACCCACATGCAATCCCTCCAATCAACCCGAAAACACTCTTTCACCTCCATCAAACCCAAAATCGACCAATTCCGAACATAACCGGGAGGATACGAGAGTCAAGGGCAAGCGTCACAAGCTCAATAAGGGAAAGAAAAAGATGGTAGTAACAGAGGAGTCGGAGGAAAACGTGGAAGTGGTGATAAGTCGAGACGGTCAACAAAGAACCTTGTTTAGGTCTCCTATGCCGAATGATACGGCGGTTGGGTTAGATATGCTTCGTCTCACAACACTTGAGAAACAACGAATTAATAATGTTCTTCGGTATCATATTCATGGAGGCCGTTCTTATCCACCGGCATGGTACGAAAAAATCGAGGCTTTGGGATTTTTAAAGGATTTCTTGAACTTTAAAGAATGGAGAAAGATAAGTGCTTTGACCAGTCCCATCTATCCGATTGAGGTAATTCGGTTTTTCGCTTGTTTCAGTTAGAAAGGGTGTGATGCATACGGTTGTTAATGGGTCAGAAGTGAAAATCTCCGTCGTTGATTTTTGTACTCTGTTTTCGGTCCCTGATGATGGGATCGAAATTAACCCGAGTGCTGAATGGGGAGATGTGTCTGATGAGAAAAAATTGTTAATCAAGAAGTCTTTTGATGATGGTGACACTGGAACTAGTAACATGCTTGCGGGACTCTTCTTGCCAAAAATTAAAATTTTCTTAAACTTTATGTGGAATACGGTGGTTCCTCGCCATGGTGGTGGAGATAAGTTGTCAAGTTATGAGATAGTAGTTGTGTATAGATGGTTGGAGGGGCAAAAGGTGTATCTTTTTATGGTTGTTTGTCATCGTATCCTTCAAACGAGTGTCCTAGTTACCGAGGACAAGTTCTACTCTACCTTGGACTAGCCCTATGGTGTTTGGATCTCTCGGTTGTTGGAGCACAAGGGCGTTTTCAGTGGAGAAAGTTATGGTGTTTTAATCAAGGATGAAATGAATGACTCGGTGTTGCAAATGATGAAAATAGACGCAATAGGGCCTGATTTGGTGTTCTTGTCGAAAGGGATTGTGGTGGATAAATCATCCGATGTTGTTGTGGCTTTGGAGAAGAAGATGGACTCGTTTATGGCGAGTGTGGATGCTAAGATGGATGTTCAAACCAAGTTGTTGGAGCAATTGGTTTCGGGTATGGCTAAGGAACGGGTTGTGGCTCCTATGGATTTGGGCCGTGGTTATGACGAGGTACTAGCTCTATTAAAGGAGTTAGAGGAGCGTCTTACGGTTGTGGAAAGGGTTGCTGATTCGTGCATGCATGAGGCTATTCGCCAATCCACTTCGTTGGCCAATTTGTGCAGTCAAGGAGGAGCGGTGATGCTAGCGGGACGAGCTATGAGAGCCGAGATGCATGGGGCCAATCTTTGAGGCTACTAAAGCCTTGTATATGAAGGTGCTCAATTTCGATCGGTGTCTCACAGCCCAAGCAACTCAAGTGGGTTCGTGTCTTGATCGTCTTACCTCGCTTGAGTTTCGTACCCGTCCTGGTTATATGAACCCTCACCGTGTCAACCACAACATTCCCTAGACCGTTCTTATCATTGCCTTGCCTTTTGTTTTGCTTCTTAGACGTTTTTTTGGATAATTGTCTAATTCGGCCCATTTTGGCACTTTCTCTTTATTCGGCCCATATGCATTAAACAACTCGGTTTGTATTAGACATATCATATGATGCATGCTTATCGTAGATTAATTTATTGTTTTCTAATATGCGTTTTCATGCTTATTTCTTGTCTCGGTCGATATCACCCTAGCATATTATGTTTGTTCTCGTCTTTTCGATGATGTCAAAAGGGGGAAGAAAATGACCGTTACTTAAGTATTAGCCTAAGCTTTCTCCTTGTCAGAACCTTTAATCTCTTAAGGTCCTTAGATGCTATACTTTGTATATAAGTGGATTGTTCTTGCGTTCAACTGACTATGACTTTTATAGTATTATGTTGAGGGGGAACTTACTTTTAGTCACAAATCGTAAGAGACTTGTCATCACCAAAAAGGGGGAATTTGTTGGATCATATATATATATATGATTAGTTTTGATAATGCCAAGTGTGTACTGTATATTATATATACTCTTGCTCGTAATCGTTTGTTTAGTCTTTAGTATATTGATTAAAGTTTACAATTTAAGCAAGTATTGTTATAGCAACCTTGGCTCTAACAGTGAAGATTTGTGAAACATCGTTCAAGTAATGTTATAGCGGCTTGAGCTATAACATTGAAGATTCTTAAAGCATCATAATAACTGTAACAAGTTTCAAGTATGATGATTACTTAAGCAAAAGGCTCGATTAAGTCTATAACAAACTCAAGATTAAGAGCTTATGATCAAAACAAAGAGATGATCCTACCATTGAAGATCTCCAGGAAGATTAGCTAGTATAGGACATCGTTTAATAACAGTATCTTAAGAAGTAATTTTGGGAAGCTAAAGTTATCGCTATTTCACCTATAACTTTACTTACCAAACTTAAGGTTATAGCCATTTCTACTATAACTTTGGGTTGCATTTTAAAGGCACGATTTTAATAATTTTAAAATCAAATTTCAAAAGATAATATTCTTGATTTATGTTTCAAAATCATATCTGTATATGATAGAGATGAAATACGGTTTGCTTAGAATGAATAATTTACGTTATCCTATTGGTTAGTAAAACGACTTATGAGTCGTCATGCTACCTAGGGTTTGCTAAATTATCTAAACCTAACCCTAATATACACCTTGATATTTTGACCTAGGATTTCGGCTAAGATGGACTTATGAACTGTGTGGATGCCGAGTTAACTCCCTATGCAAGTAAATATTATTAGGTCAAATCCTTAATATATTGCTAAAAGATATTTTCATATCTTATCAATTATATTAGATTTACTTTATTTACTTAATCAAAATATTTTGTAGATTAAATTAAGAAGAGATAATATTTATTTCTTATGAGACAAACTACCATGCCTCACGGCACACTTAGGGTTTCGACCAAAACCCTAGTTTCTCTCTTCTACTATATATACGCATGATGTTCATTGATTTAAACAAGCTTTTCGAAATATAAAAATTCCTTGTAAACAAATTAAGTTTAAATTTTATTCGAGTATTTTATTTGTTTTGGATTTGAAAATCTTTTACGAAAAGTCATGCTCTTTAATTTGCGTATTAATTCTTAAGGTTACGTTATAAGATAATAGTACTTCATATTGTTTGTACTCGTTCAATTGTGTGAACACCTAGAAGAACAATCAAATGCTTTCTTAGTAACTTAAGATAGTCAAAACCGATTATCTAATGATATTCAAATTGAGTTATAGCTAGAGTTAGTTATACGAGTGGGTTGATAATTTTGTAATCCGGAGAAAGGTACTAAAATTATTAATCGAGAATAGTGGACGTAGGATTCAACGTGTGAAGCTGAACCACTTCAAATATCGTGTGTCCTTGCAATATTCTTTATCGTTCATTTCATAACGTTTATAAATCGTTTAGTTAATTAGTTAAAGTTTAATCAATAAACTTTAAGTAATTAATTATTTAGATATAAAATAAAAAGTGGGCATAAGTTTTAAATACTAAATTCACCCCCCCCTCTCTCGAGTATTTCGACTTGGATAGACTCTGCAAGGATACACCAAATACAGCTTTCGGTCACGATATGGTCACTATATGAGTATGTGGTGATGCCTTTTGGGTTGACGAATGCACCAACAGTATTCATGGATCTTATGAACCAGATCTTCACCCCGTTCTTGGATTGGTTTGTGGTCGTCTTTATTGATGACATCTTGGTCTACTCTAAGACTAAGGAGGAGCATGAGGAGCACCTAAGGTTAGTACTACAGACCTTGCGAGATAATCAGTTGTATGCCAAGCTATCTAAGTGTGAGTTTTGGTTAGAGAAAGTGATTTTTCTAGGCCATGTGATCTCGAGAGATAGAGTGTCTATGGATCCTAGTAAGATTGAGGCAGTGTCAAACTGGGAAGCACCGAAAAATGTTGTTTAGATCATGAGTTTCTTGGGTTTAGCTGGCTACTATAGGAGGTTTGTGAAAGACTTCTCTAAGATCACTAGGCCTATGACAACTTTGATGAGAAAGGAGACCAGATTTCGTTGAGATGAGAGTTGTGAAATGGCATTCCAAACCATGAAGGAGCGTTGACCACAGCTTCCGTTCTAGCTCTACCTAAGGGAAGTTAGAACTTTGAGGTATATACCGATACTTCAAAGAATGAGTTGGGTTTTGTCTTGATGTAGAATGGGAAAGTTATCGCTTATGCTTCGAGGCAGCTGAAGTCATACAAGAAGAACTATCCTACTCACGATTTGGAACTAGGTGCCGTGGTTTTTGCTCTAAAGATTTGGAGACACTATCTCTATGGGGCGAACTTTATGGTGTTTTCGGATGACAAGAGCTAGAAGTACATCTGTACACAGAAAGAGTTGAACATGCCTCAGAGGCGATGGATGGAGTTGATTGGAGACTACGATATGGAAATCATCTATCATGAGCGGAAGGCTAATGTGGTGGTAGATGCTTTAAGTAGAAAGAGTGTGCATTCGTTATGTATTGCTTTGTCTTTGATGAAATTGAGGGATGAGATGACTAAGATGGGGGTCCATATGAATCGAAAGGTTGATGCCATCGGTGACCTGACTATCGAGCCTGATTTGTATGATGACATAAATGGGAAACAGGAACTTGATCCCAAGATTTAAGAGTGGAAGTCAAGGGTAGACAGTGGCACAGGTTCGAGGTTTTCTATCCACACAGATAGGAGTGTTCGTTTTGATGTGAGATGTGTGTATCTAGTGACGTGGACTTGAAAAAGTTGATCATGACGGAGGCTCGTTGCACTCTTTATTCCGTACATCTGGGTGGTGACAAGCTCTATAAGTATTTAAAGAAGACGTTTTGGTGGCCCGGTATGAAGAAAGATGTTGCTGAATTCGTGGCTCGGTGTTTGACTTGTCAGAGGGTAAAGGGAGAGCAACGGAGACCACAAGGTAATATTCAGTCACTTTAGGTGCCGGAATGGAAATCGGAGTTAATCTCTATGGACTTCATTATGGGTTACCAAGGACTCAACAAGATAACAACATGATTTGGATATCGTCGACCGTTTAACAAAGTCAAATCACTTTATTCCAATGAAAGATACTTGGAGTAAGATTCAACTAGCTTTGGGGTACAGGAAGCATGTGGTTCGGTTACATGGGGTACCAAAGGATATAGTGTCGGATCCAGATGTGCGGTTCATCTCACGGTTTTGGCAAGAGCTGCAGGAATTGATGAGAACTACCTTAAAGATGAGTACGACATTTCATCTTGCGAAAGATGGCCAGAGTGAAAGGACTATCAAGACTCTAGAGGATATGTTATGAGCTTGCGCTATTGAATTTGGTGGAAGTTAGGAGGATAGGCCGGACTTGATAAAGTTCATACAACAAGAGTTATCACTCTAGTATTAGGATGTCACCTTTTGAGGCTTTGTATGGCAGGAAGTGCAGGAGTACGGTGTGTTGGGATGATAGTGTTGAGGCTGTGGTTTTGGGGCCACAGATGGTGCAGGACATGATTGAGTAAGTACACTTGATTCGCCAGAAGATGAAAGCAGCTTAAGATAGGCAAAAGAGTTACGCGGACTTGCATCGTAGGGACATTGAGTTTATGGTGGGTGACAAGGTTCTCTTGAAAGTGTCACCTATGCGAGGAGTGTTGAGGTTTGGCAACCGAGGAAAGTTGAGTCAGAAGTTCATCGGTCCTTATGAGATTTTGGACCGGATAGGTGAAGTAGCCTATCGGCTAGCATTACCACCATCGCTTGATCGGGTTCATAATGTGTTTCATGTATCACAACTCCGATAGTATGTGAGTGATCCGTCACATGTACTTGAGGTTGAGAATATTGAGTTAGATGAATCTCTAACTTATGCAGAGGTTCCTAAGGGGATCTTGGATTGTAAGGTACGCAAGACAAGGAATGGCAAAACCGTCTTACTTAAGGTACTATGGTATAATCACAATGTGGAAGGGGCCACTTGGGAACCCGAGGATTCTATGAAAGAGCGCTTTCCTCACATTTTTGACCAGGTATGTGTGGTTACGGGGACATAACTGTTGTCTTTTAAGGGGGGTAGGAGATGGTCACATGTTTGTTTTAGGTTAGTTTGAGGTCGAGATGGTTTTGTTGTTGATATCTTTCAGCTATAGTTGGGCTGTTTTGTTGGTCATAGTCGGTGTTGTTAGTACCTTAGAGTAGTTGTTGTTGCCCTTGAGTAGTTGGTGTTGCTTTTGGCTTTAGGTATGATATGAACTTTGGGGACGACGTACGTTTTAAGGAGTGAAGAGTGTAATACCACGGTTTTCTGATCCTAGTCTACTCGGCCGAATAGGGGGAACTCGGTCGAGTAGAATTTCGTGTGACTTCTGGTCAGGCTACTGCGCAGGAGGTCTCGGCCGAGTAAGTCGTACTCGGCCAAGTACCCCAGGTACTCAATCGGGTATCCTGTCTGAGTGGATTTATTTCCGCGGTTTGATTAAGGTGATTACAGGATATAAATAGTTCGTTTAACAGTTACTAATCCTTTTTATCAAAACCTAAACTACGTACATAACCTCTCTAATCACCCCAATCATTCCTAAGGCAAATGCGATCAATCGTGAGTCTAACTTCCGTCTTTTTGTCCCGATTTTGTTGGTAAGTTTTGTAGACACAACCGCCCGTGCCGCGTGCACCCGCACGTTGATTGAAACAAGTGAAAGGTTTGACAAGCATGCATTTGTGGAGTCGCCATCAATTTTTATGGAAAATTGGAACCGTTCGAATACTTCACGTCATGTCGAGACACAAAGTAGTGACATGAATACTAATAAATTCGTTACGCTTAGCATTCTATGTCTAGAATGACTCTCGTGATGCCAATGAACACAGAGAGATCTTGAGTAAGGGGTGAGGGTATGTATTAGGAAGCTCTTTTATTCGAACACCTAATCCCGCCCGCCTCGATTCCGGCCTCTACTAATGATCAGGGAAGTTATTTATATTCGATATGTTGTCAATTATATGCATGGAATGCAAAAAAAAATTGATTAATCCTAGCATGTGAAATTAGACTATGTAGGTTAACAAAAAATTTAGCACTCGATTGGGTCGAAGTTGAAATTATATTTGTTACATTTGAATATGCCAAGTAAATCATACAAGATAAATATGAAAATACGATGATATAAATTATAATGGACTAATTACAATAGATTAACTTGAATTTATATCATAAATATGCTCAAAAAGGATTTGAAGAGGAAAAGAAAAGAAGAAATTAAGAGTTTAAATTATGAAAATATGTCGAATTAAGAGGGATAATAACGATAATAGTCGATTAGAAACCTAATAGAAATCCTACGTTAAAACGAGACGAGTTCAGAGGCAGAAACCAACCCAGAACAGACGCAATAACAATTGGTTCCTCTGGAAGAGGCGCATCAAACCATGCTTTTTTTCTTGAGCTGGGTTCTGACTGTGAATGTCAGACCCGTTGATTAGTCATTGTTCGTTGGTTAATTTGCATTGATTATAGATGTACGACTCGAATAGAAGTGATTTAGCATGTTTATGTATTGAAGATCGTCGTAAAGCGAGAAAAGGGAATTAAAACGAGATATTACAACGGTTTTCGAGTTTTGGTTATTTACGACGTCGGATTTTACGAAGGTTGAAACTTAAACTATAAAGAGACGAGAACAGAGTTAAAGGTTAATGAAACTGAAAAAATAAAATAAAGTATGTACAAAAGACGAATTCTAAAGACTCGATATGGAAGAATCGAACCTATAAAATCCAGGTTTGTTTTAAGATGACGAAAACCCGCAAATATTAATTATAAGGGATTTAAGTCCAAAAAAAGATTCTAGGAAACGATTTTACAAAATAAACTTTAGAAACAGAAACTCGAAAAAAGGTTTGGAGAAATAAAGAAGAAAAAACGAAACAACAGAAACCCGAGGAAGAAGAAGAAGTGCAGCAACTGAAGGCAGCATCTGGAAGAGGCGTAGTAGATGTTGCGGCCTTTCCAGAAGGCGTATCAGTTGATGTGATTCTTCCCCACGTCAGATCTCTACTGTTTCCGTCAAAAGGTTTTAAAAAAGAAGATTTTAAAGACGGTCTTGAGCATACTTATGATATAAATTCTTACATATATTATATACAAAAAACTAAAATAAATAAAATTGGTATTTACACCCCCAGACTTACATGTTTGACGAAACGAGATTGACTAAATTGTCGTTTAGTGATTGCCCGACTTGATATATGAATGAAAGTGCCCTTAAAAAGGATTTGAAACAGATTGATTTGATTGATTAGGTGGATTTGGTCAAATTGATCGGTCTATGCAACGTGACTGGTACTCAGAATGATCTGAGCTTACATGGTCGCGTAGAGCAAGCACGTAAGCGTCAAAAAGCAAGAGCGCGGTCTTGGAATGCAAAGGAATAAGAGAAGGGCAGACACTCGCGTGAAAAATATTGAGACGGAGGCCTCTATTTATACTAATCACGTGGAGGAATTTAGGTAAAAGAAGGATTAGGGAAGAAATCCGGAAGAAATCTAGAAACTAGAAAAAAACTAGCCCGGGAAGTGGCGCAGCAGGAACTGTGACCTTTCCAAGAGGCGCAGCTCTTGCTGCGTTTTCTCTCGGGTGGTTTCCTCCTCAGCAAGAAAGATTTATGCGGTTTATAGTTAGGAATTAGGGAAGATGTATGCTTCCTTCTTCCGCAAAGAAGATATTTTCGTGATAAAAGATAAAATTTAGGAAAAAACAATGTAGAAAATTCTAGAACATTCCGACTCGGTTTTAAGACGGTTTTAGAAAATGGAAACGGTATTTGACCCAGACTCCATATGTACTCTAATAACTATTAAAACGTCCGTACCGGCACGTAGATGACGACTATGAGGTCGACTCGATTGTTTGAGCTATCACGTGTCGACGAACTTACGAAATGTCATAAATTGCTTAGCGTGGTTAAACATGCGGCCCAATCATCACTGAGTGGTTGGCGGGAGGTGCAGAAACGAGGTGTCTACAGAGCCGCCACTTTGACTGAGGCTTGGACAAGGCAAAAGTCAAAGTATAGCCCTCAAGTCAATCAAAGATTATAACTTGAAGACTATGGTGACGCAAGGCGGCTCAAGGGGTCTGAGCCAAGGACCTGTCGTCGGGAACATTTTAGAGTATGTCGACTATCTAGGAGGGTCGTTTAAAGTCCATTAGACTACGTAAGGAAGCTCGCCAGCCATAAGAAGAAACCATATATGGGCCTTCATAGGCACGCAAACATCTTATGTCGACAACATACGTTTAGAAGAAAACTGCTGGGATAGAGGCAGGACTTTCTGAGAACTGCCGAATAGAAGGGCAAGACTTTCTGAGAATCGCCGGAGACGAAGGCAGGGATTTCTGAGAACCTCCGAATAGAAGGGCAAGATTTTTTGAGAACCGTCAGATAAAATAATCAATCTTCATAGAAGGCGTGACTTTCTGAGTGCTGCTGGAGAATAATAAGGCAGGACATTTTGAGAACCTCTGATAAATAATCAAATTGGGTAGAATGCGGGACTTTCTGAGAACCGCTGATAAATAATCAACTTGGTAGAAGGTGGGACTTTCTGAGAACCACTGAAAAATAATCAACTTGGCAGAAGGCGGGACTTTCCGAGAACCGCTTAAAAAAAAATTGCTTGCATCATCTCAAGCAAATGGTACTTTATTCGAGAAATATACGGGCTGTATAGTGACAATAAACTCTCGTTGGGGAATAATATATTGCAACCCCTCAGGAAAATGTAGACTGACTGGGTGAAGAAATACACCCGTAGGAAATATACGGAGTAAATGCACTCTAATCACTAGAGGAAATATCCAAAATCGGGAAAATATAGGGCATGGGCCCACCAATAACGAACTTGTTTAACGAATTGAAACCATGAGCTGGTATGAAACATGTTGCAGAATAGGCGCAGCAGGCATATGGCTTGGGGAAGAGGAGGGTTAGAAACAAATATGGCCTTATGGCCGATAATTAGAAACAATAATTTTGAGCCCATCTTTTAAGTATACAAATATGGCCTTATGGCCGATTACATACCGAAGGAGGGTTTGGAGGAGGCACGTCAGGAGCTGGCACTTCAGGAGCTGGAGGTGGTGACAAGATGGAGTCAGATCGTGGCGGTGTCCTTGAGTGATCGTTCTTTGTTGACATGCTTGTTCTAATGAACTTGTGTATGACTGTTATCTTTTGATTTGGTATTTGGATTTCCATTCGGTATGTAATCGGCCATAAGGCCATATTTGTGATTGGATTTTCTAGATTTGTTGTGTAGGTACAATGATGGCGGGAGTAAAATCCCAAAAATTTATATATCTTTGCTCGACATGGCATTAGAGAGCACTCTGAACAGGAGATAATCGATCGAGTACCTTCAACTCGATCGAGTACCACGTATGTTGCATTTGAATAAGCATTCTGACCTGCACATACTCGATCGAGTATGTCTAACTCGATCGAGTACCTTACTGTCATACTCGATCGAGTGCCCCAGCATGTATTTAGAGACCGTTTTATAATTCCACTTTGGACCATGGGGTATTTTGGTTAACTCATATGTTGTTATTAAGATCATTGATAGTTACCTTTATGCTTTCTACTTCTGTAAGAATGGTATCAAGACGGTATGCAGTAATTATAGCTTTATGGGGTTACTAATTTTTGCTAGTTGTCGTTCTATGGGTTATGTTGACATGGCATTGGTCGCAATGATATCATGTTGTCACATAGGTGAGCTAATTTTCCAAATTCTATTTATCACAAGTGGTATTTGTGGGCATGATGGATTCATTATTGTGTTGATTAATTTCCACCGTATATGTTAATGTATATATCCATGTTTAGTTTCGTAATGTTAAAGAATAGGTTGTGATGTCCGTTTCATCATCATATAGCTCATCTTAAAGGTGAACTTTGGGGACGAAGTTCTTTTTAAGAGGGGAAAAGTAATGTCACGCGTGAAAATGTCCAAAAAAAGTCGTCTTTTAAGTAAATTATTAGTAATTTATTTGTTATTTCTTTTGAATAATTAATGTGTTTTCTACATGATTTAATCTTTTGTTGAGTAATATAGCTTTTGCATTGTTATGACGATATAAATCATGTTGAGTAATTAATAGTGTTGAATTTGTATGGTGTTGTATGATGTTGAATTTGCTTGGTAAAATGGAAGTAATAGTTTATATCTATGTATCTTAATCGTTTAAATCTATGTATCTTTTCGGTTGTTAACATTTGGATGATGACTCGTGATGGAGTTAGGTTGTGATAGTCATATTCACAACAAAGGATGATGATGATTAGTCGGCATGAGAGATTGGGTGGTATGTTCCGGGTATGGTTATAGTGGTTCTTGTCGGGTTGGTGTAGATACCCAGTATCCGTTGAATCCCCAACAAACACCCGATGATTATCGGACTACAACCTGCTTAGGAATCGCTACGTTTAATCGACGGTTTGTATAACTATACGTTGGAAAACTCAAAACGAATAAAACATTTTAAAAACTTTTAAAAAGTACCTGGAGTGTTTTATGCACGACGACGGGGTCGCAATGACACTAACTAGAGTCAAAACCGACACTAGACCAAAAACCGACTCAAAATTCAAATCCCGACTCCAACAACGAGTCAAACTGAGTTAAACACAAAAAACAAACATCACAAAACTTCCATGTTAAGTATAAACGGTATACCTGATGGTCAAGTACAACAATCATGTCATCCAAAACCTAGAAAAACAAATCATGATACCAAATGCGTGATAGTGACAAGACAGCTTGAAGACCCGCGAAATGGCTCGCGCCTCTTCGAGTAGCCCAAGTGGCCACATCGCTCAAAATGCACACAACCACATAATCCTCTGCAAATACCCCTCAAATTCCACAATTTGAAGGTACACGATTGTCCGCCCCCTCATTTGTCCCTCAAAATTCTAGACTCGACTTCTCAAGTCACAAACCGACACGTGTTTTCGACCTACAGATCAAAAATCCAAGCCATACACATTGTTTGGTGCCGTCACCGTGCATTAAATCACTTGACTGACCATTTCAACCAACTACAAAATCACTAAACAAAGCAACAGTCTTTACATTGCTAAAACGGTATTCAACCGAGTTTTCCGGCCTAACAAGTTTTTACACTTCCGTCGATTTCTCGCCAATAACCTAGCATGTAAGTATGAGGGTGTAAATAATCCTCTTCTTTCATGTCTTTTTATCTGTTTTTATGACCTTAACATGTTAAAACATTCATAACATGGTCCAAAATACGGATCGAATGAGCCAAAACCGAGTTTTGACCAGAAACGGAAGCCTCTAGTCACAACTAGGTGGCTCGCACCTAAACGGGCTATCCATGTCAGAACTCAAACGTGTTTGAGTTTATTCTTTCCATTTTCATTTCATTTTACAATCGGTTTTACCATTTCAAATCATTTTTATGATAAATATTTTTAACCATGAATTATGTTCACCCTTGGTTCTTTATACCGTGACGGTTTAATCCGTGTTTCAGTGATAATATTTAGTTAATTACATTTTTAAGAGGTATTTTAAAACCTTTTATTCATTTGTTTACATTTTTAAAACCATCATATTAGTCATACATGCATAATCATCCTTGGTTCTACATACCATGTCGGTTTAGTCCGAGTACGATGATGAACATTGACTAATTACAAAACAATGAACTTAACACAATTAGTTCATAATAAACATTTTTCAAAACTATTCATGTCAAGCTTGCATAACCGAACCCGACATCGAATATTATCAACACAATGATGATTATTCAAGTTCCGCTCTTCATATTAGCACAAAAGCTGTCTAAACGACCTTTTCAACAAAGACGAGTTCAAATACCTTTTTACAAACAATTTCATAAACATTTTCAACAACCAGGAGACACCTCTTTGGGTCTACTGCTGCCTCGCGCCTAAACAGGCCCACTGATTTCCAGTTTTCGAACCTGGACAGGCATTTATGCATTGCCCTAAGGCTCCTGCCTCAATAGGCTATCTGATGCAGGTCCTGTTACCTTTCCAGCACTTGTCTAGGACGATCCCGACTTCGGTTAACCCAAATACAGGACGTATTAGATTGATAAGTCCACGTTTTACTTTATATTTGCAAAACGCCTTTCTAAGACAAATGGATCACGTTATGCACCATAAACCTAACTCGGTAAATGGATGTTTAATTTCCATCTTGCATGCAAATCAACATTAAATCCAACTTGACATCAATTACTTGATATTTGGATAAACAACCGACATAGCAAACTTCACATGTTAGGTTAAAACTTGTGTATGCGCATTCATGCATTTTCCCGTTTTATCAACTTTTGCATTCAACCAACCAAGATCGATCAGTAGAAGCCGCTAACGCGGGCTGGATTATATGTCCGATTAAAAGGCTTCCCAATACGTAGCTTCAACTCTTACTCAGAAACTTTAGATAGTGGACGACCTTATTCAGGGCGAACGAGTGTCATTCTAGAGATAGGATGCTAAAGAGGGACGACTCCTTATCTTTAGTACCTATGTCAAACACCGCTTTTTGCCTTGGTTGACCTAGGTATAAAGTGGATTCGAACGGTTTCCAAGCATCCCACAATTGCTTGGTGGCGACTACGAACATCTCTAACATCGTTTTGAGACAATTGTCGAACGAAGCCGACCGATCTAAAACGATCCGGTCGAAAGCATTTAATACACCACCGAGCGTGGCTTTCCGATCGCCAAATGTCCACAGATTGGCCTGGCGTCACGGGTGGCCTTTGTCCATAGATTGGCGACTCCGTTGGGGAAAACTACGGCACTTTTGTCTCTGCGATCCATAGATGGTGAGACTCGAACGAGGTCTTTGTTGAAATGTATTAATTGATATTACGGTCATAAGTCGGGTTCCTTGTCCGGGCCCACAACCTAACCTTTTTCGACCAATTTGCTCGTCCCATCGGCGTGAGTTTTCTCATCCTCGTGTTTTGAATCCCAATTGAGTCAAGCATACCATTAACGTTAGACATTTCTGTTTCGTCAAAGAGCTTTCATTTCCTTCGTGCACGAGGCTAGGGCTGTTGGAGTAAGTGTCCTCAACAATAGTGCGATCACATGTTTAAATCTCATGATAAGAATACATAAGGGATGATTCAATTATATAGTCAACTGATCAACATTAATTGATAATGATTGGCTAACTAGAGTTTGAGATTACTGTCGTTTGACGATAGTGATTAGTTGATTCCTTAAGGTCACACCTATAGGACAATTCCCTTAATAGATAAGTTGATTAATTGTATATCGATACAAGTTAATCAATTCCTTATATTTGAACAATTCATTTGTGAGTGAGAATAATTGTATCTTATTGTAATTTGATTAAATAAGATTTATTTTAGTAATTAAAAGATTTCATTACTAAAATTCATTATTGTTTGTGAAACAATTAAATTAACAATGATTGAATAATTATAATTGAAAAATGTTGTGAATTATATTTATATGACCATTTTAATAATTATAATCATGTATTACTAGTTAATTTATCACAAGTAATTTATTTGTTGTAAAATGATAATATTTAAGGGGTTAAATATACATTAAAATGACATGTGACTTATTATATGTCACATTTCACACAATGATATAAATGACAAAGTTGACAAAATAAAATGGACTCCATTTTATAAATGGACCGAAAAATGGAGGGTTTATAGGACAGTGGATGTTTTATTTAATTGTTAAATAAAACACCATCATAACCTATTTGTAAGTAGCCTAGTTTCTTGTGAAGAACAAAAGAAAAAGAAGAGGGCATGCATTAGCCTTCTCCTGGCCATCCAAAACCGGCACCCTCCCTATACAATAAGGGTTTACCTCTTATTTTTATTCATTTCATTCTTACAATATTTGAGTGTGTGGTTTTCTTTCTCATCTCTCTAAAAATAGTTTTAGAATCTCTAAATATTGTTCAATCACTTTCTAATATCGCATAATATTGATAGTGTAGTAATATATATATATATATATATATATATATATATTATATATACATATATATATATACATATATATATATATATATACATATATATATATACATATATATATATACATATATATATATATATACATATATATATATATATACATACATATATATATATATATATATATATATATATATATATATATATATATATATATATATATATTATTAGAATCATTTTAAGGGTAACTAGTATATTAATCTAGTTAATTAATATATTAGTTTTAAGGGAAAGTCTTGGGTGCAATTTTTAAGGACTATCTCTATACTTGAGGTTGGAGGATCATCCATAATATTTAAGCGCAAGAACAAATAAGGAAGGTGTCCTTATTTGTGCCCATTATTTCGATCCAACAACAATGTAAGAACCATTGTTTTCTTCTTTTATCTCTACTTTAGTTATGCATGCACTAGATCTTAACAACTCATATTAAAATGTTAATTAGTTCACCATTAGAAAAAAGCACCTTTTTAGGCACCTATTTAGGCCGTCGTAATGACGATTTTCACACCCGGTTTCTACAAACCATTTCAAAAAGCACCTTTTTAGGCCGTCGTAATGACGATTTTCAAACCCGCTTTTCACAAACCGTTTCAAAAACACCTTTTTACGCCGTTATAATCGCCGCGTCAAGACACGGATTTTAAACCGTCTCGCGCAGACACAATGGCTCTTTCAAAACCCGAAAATGAAGCACACCCTTTTTCGAGGCTTTTCAAATCCCGAGGACCACACACAGTTCTCGAGGCCACAACAATTTCAAACCTTTCAAATATCTATTTTCAAAACGCACGATTTTGGATTTCAAAAGCCGTCTCCGGAAACAACACATTGTTTTCAGAGCCGCCGCAACTCAAACTCAAACCGTCTTTTGAAAACAAAACTAAAACAACCCTTTTCAACTGGCCGACCTTTTCAAGATCTCTACTCATCGGAAGCCGTCCATAAAACAACAAATGAATCTTTTTGAAAATTTCTATATTCGAAAATTCAATACACCATTCCAATTTCGCCTCGTGTCTACCGAGTCGAAGCAAACGTACTTATGGGTCTTTACTTATGAGTCGTCTCACCTCGAGAATCGTTCAACGGCATCACTCCCTTAGGTTGAACGCGAGCCAAAGTCCGGTCAACACCGTCACACCATAAATCGAGTCAGCACCGAGGCACCACACACGGTCGCTGACGTGACCATAATTAGCGCATATTTAGCCCCCGAATTAGCCTTGTTCCCATGCTTTTTAGTGCATATTTGGGTCATTTCTTATCTTTAGTTCTTTGTTTTGCATATTCTTTGAGATTTTGATCACTTGGTAGAAAAGGAGTAAGAATCTTGCATTTTCATGGCAAAACGAGACTAAATTGATCGAATTCAATGACCAAGCATCAAGGAGAGACAAGATTAGAAGGCCTTTGTACATATTATAGTAGAAGAGCAATGTTGAGAAAGGATCCTTGAGTCCCCAAGGAAATCTCCAAGGAATTTATGAAGAAAAGGGAAGAAAAGAAGAAGATGTCTTGCTGAGTGACAATCCGTGCGGATTGTCACCAATCCGGCTGTCCCCCAGCTGCACAATCCGTGCGGCTTTCCTCTAATCCGCTCGGATTTCACCTCCACAATCCGCCCGGATTCCCTCGAATCAGCTCGGACCCTATCGCCAGAATCAGCCCGTCCCTACCTTATTCCGCCCGGATTCCAGCACAACACGATTTCCTCTTCTCCAAGTTAAAAAGAAAGAAGCCCTTCATTCGAAAAATACCGGCTCCTCCTTGCTCAATTTAAAAAGTGTAATTACTAGTTTAGCTCTTAGTTAACCCTAATGCATCCTCCCTAATTTTCACTATAAATACCCCATTAGTCTAATTAGAGGAGCATGTTCTTCTTATCAATAATTAGAGTAGTTAATATCAATCAAATCTCTCTTTAGTTTTGTAATCAACAATTAATCAAGTTCTAATACAAGTTTTATTTCCTTAATCTCTCTTTTGTTCATCCTTTATTTTGGGTAATTGAAGATTATTTGGGTTATTGTTGGGAGATTGACAACCTCTCAATCAAGCATCAAGTACTTCTTTTATCTTTCCTTTATTATTGGAATCATTAGTAGGTATAATTCTCTTAATCCCTTTTAATTATTGTTAATTACTTTCATTTATTCATCATGTTTCATATTGTTGGTATGATTGACAACCTTCCTAGCAAAATCAACATGATAATGAGTGAGTAGTCTCTTAGCTAGGGTTAATGGATGATTAGGGGAAACCAACATGGGGAATGATTCATGCTTAAATTAATATGCTTTCATGTTTTATTTGCTTGCTTGTTTTGATCTCAACTCATGTGGCCTGTTACTTGTAATACGGTTTCTGAAAAGAAATCGTACTTTGTGCTTCCTGAATTGCCTGTCTCTATTACTACTCCTATGCTAACCCCTCCGCCCCGATTGGGAGCGAAAAGAAGGAAGAATCATTGTTTTAGACATTGCGGAGCTGGTTTGGTTTGGGAAGGATGAGTCACAGTCACTCTAGTCTGCGACAAAGCCTATCATTCAAAGAGGAGGTCTTGGTTGCCTGAGCTATGGAATTGATGAGATAGTTGATGACGAGCCAGTCAAAGCAAAGGAGTCCGACTTGGATTCCGATGAGCCCAAAGAGACCCTTGACTGGGGAGATGATGAGAATGCTGATCCGTTGAGCCATACGGATGAGGAAGCTAAGAAGGGTGCAAAAAGCTCGATTAGCACCATTGAGGCTACCTCTAGTAGCCAGAAGCCGACGAAATGGGCCATACCATGGTCCTTCTTGATCAACTATTAGTTGATCGAGCTTGTTATAAACTTCATTTTATTTGCTTTGTTAAGACATTATGTATTGCTTTTGTGTGCGCGAAAACTTCGCATTTTATTTCGCTTGTTTAGGATTCTTAAGTACTTTAGACTTTATTCTGGGTTTTGCGAAATTTTGGGCGCGTATTATTGTGCACTTGCAGGTAGTTAGAGCTTGTTAGCTCAAATCATTGAGCAATTACGAAGAAATATGAGGTTGCAAAGTGTTTTCGATCGATCGATCGTTCCGTGGTCGATCGATCGATCTGCGGTTCCAGGAGACACTGTTCATGTTTACCTGGTCGATCGACTGGGTTAAGTGGTCGATCGACCGCTCCTGCTGCTGTACTTATTCACGACCTCTCCCCTGCTGTGTTTGGTCGATATGCGGACTTAAGGGAGTTTTCTACTCCGCTTTCTTTTCCGTCCAATTATTTATTTCTTCTAGTTTTCTCATTTGTGCACATATTTACCGCTTCAAAATTGTTTTCTCAGTCTTATGCGTGGTAATTTTTGTCTTTCAGGCACTCTTGTTAGTAGCACTGCTTGCTACTGAAACCTCCTAGCTCACGCTGGTTTGGGGAGGTTTCCTTTGTCGCGCTTAAAGTCTTGTAAGTTCCCGAATTTCACTTCACGTCATGTTTATTTATTTAAATATACGCAAATTCCCATTTCTCTTTTCTTCATTACATGATTTTGCACAATGGGGACATTGTGCGATTTGGTTTGGGGAAGGGTTTTGCGTCGCATATCACTTGTTTGCATTCACGTTTAATTCTGTTTTGCATTGTTTTATTCCATTTCATCCATTTATACAAAAATTCAAAAAAAAAAATTTGAAAAATTTCAAAAATTTCCATAAAATGCACGTTTATTTTCGCATATAGGTCGAGTCGGATCGGTAGTATTTCCATGATGATTTTGCATTTGCACCTGTTTTGCCTGAGCCTTGCTAGATTAACATTTTATTAGTAGAATCGTTTATGCATACCTACGAGTTTTCGTTGAATTACTTGCTGAACTTGAGACTTGACTTAGAAAATTGGCAAGCTACATCATATTTCTGAGATTTAGAGCCTATAACTGGTGACATTCATGACCAGTTCATTTAGGAATGTGAGTAGTACTCTTTATGAGACATGTTTCCTTAATTTGCATAAATATGAACTTGATCTGCTTAATACCTGTATGCATTCGGTCTGTGGTTAGTTGACACATGTGGTAGAGGTTTCCCTTTATTCATTTTGCCCATAAACTCCACACTGCCAAAAATATCCCTTTTTGTCCCATTTACTACATCCTACATTTAGCCTGTCCTTTGTCAAGCTAGTAGTCTGTGTTCTTGGGGTTGTTACTCATTTTTGGTGGCATATGCTCTGTTGAGACGTTATTGGGAAGATGAAATAAAGGAAGGAAAGAAACAAAGTGAAAAGAAACGAAAAAAAAAGATAAAAAAAGATTCGAAAAAGAAAAAAAAAAAGAAAAAAAAGAGTTCTCAGACTTTGTTCAAAGCAACGATCGACTGCCAATTATAGTCGATCGACTGAAGATCCGAGAAAGAAATCAATTCGCATAATTTAATCCTTATCTTTTGGCGACTTTTGCTCCCATGTTTCATTTATTTTTTATGGGGAGTTTATTGATTTAGTATTTTGGAGATTGTGAGTTTTGTGCTTGCTATAGCACCGTTTCGTTTGATTATGAGCAAGAAGTTGGATGTTGCCATTGGGTTCCGTTTTGGTACTAGCTTGATCACCTGTACCTCCACTTTTCCATAATTGTTTTGCCTCTTCTTACACATACCTCACATATCCCATATATACCTCGGCATGTGTCATTGGTCATCTGTTTGGTTGGAATGCATATGTACGGTCATAGAGATTTCTTTCATATTTTATTGCTGGCATGTCTTCATAGGTCGTAGTTAGGTGAGAGTCACTACAAAATGAATTCTTTCTATCTTACATATATTCACCTGTATTTATTGAGTGATTTGAGCGACTCGTGAGAGTCCAATTTGATAAGTCTCTATAGTTGGCGGTTCAGCATGTTTTTAACGACTACATAACTCGTTTGCATGATTCATTTGCTAGTTGATTGTTGGTTGTGCATTAAATTGGTTTAGGCTTAACAAGTTGCATTTCGCTCTGAGATTGAACTCGTTCCATTAGGTAATTAGATCGAGTCTAGTTCTTGCTTGGGGACAAGCAAGGGTTTGGTTTGGGGAAGTTTGATGCGTGTCTTTTATATGATGTTTTACATCCCATTTTACACGCATTTCAGAGCTCATTCATGTAGTTTATGCTACATTTCTCCCTATTTCCGTCTACTTCCGTATTTTTGTACATTATTGCGAAAATGTGAAGAATCCAGCAAATGGAAATCGAGCTAAATCCGTCCCGAGTATCCCGCATTGCATGTGACGAGAAGTATTTGCTTAAGGAACGAGCTTGGCGCGCATTTCAAGGCCCAAAAGACAAATCCACGAGTTTATAAGAGGCAAGTAGCGACTCATCCTGTCGATCGACCACCTCCTTGATCGATCGACCAACTATCGGTTCCGTAAGCTCTATGTTTCTTTGAGGACCGATCGATCGACCAGTCCCATCGATCGATCGACCCAATCGCTATTTCGACGAGAATTACAAGACTGAGGAAGCGCAAGCCCATGATGCTAGGTTTAGGAAATAAGAAGTTACGTTAATTGCTATATAACGTAACCTAGAAACATTCAGTTTGAATTGAGTTTTTACCTAAGTTTTATCATCAGTTTTACATTAAGTTTTCGCATACGGTTCTTGACAGTTAGTTAGGGTTTGGGATTGTTGAGCATTGGATTTTCGGTTCTTAATAACTAATCTTTCCTCTGCAACTCGGTATTCTTCTGCCCTACTTTTAGTTCATCTTTATTTTATCAATAGTTTAGAATTGATAGTAGATTCCCGCAACCGTTATCATTGTTTATGTTAATTGTTTGTTCTACTGTTTTTAGCATGAATTCCTTTGTTTACTTTATTAGTTTTGTTATTGTTTTCACCCTTAGCATGAGTAGCTAAGTAGTTTGTGCTAGGATGTAGGCGAGTTTTAGCATAGGCGGCAAAGTATTGAACACGGCCTGATTCGCATGTCAGTCGATCGACTGGCATTATCGGTCGATCGACTGACCTCGTGAGGTTACCCTTCGTTTTAATTTATTTTAATCTTGTATTTGACGAATCGAATGCATGCGACCAGTTAGATGCTTATTTTATGACCGACCCATTAGATCGAAAGATAGGGAAAGTTATTTGATCACCAATTAAATCGACTAATCTGTGCTAAGATCGAAAGATAGGTATAGTTTAGACCGTTAGTCACTTTTCAGGACGAGAGTCAGTATTAGTGATATTAGGGGCCTATAGCGAGATCGAAAGATGCTATTTGTTAAGAGTGGACCGAGAGGACCTCTTGTTTCCCGCCTCACTTGTGTTCGATTTAGACTGTTTAGTATCTTTGCCCCAAGCTTTAATAAACCGATCATCCTAGTACCCCTTCTTTATCTGTTAAACCGTCTTTTTAGTTTATTATCTTTATTTGTTCTTAGCTATAGACCATCTCAACTCAACCCCCACAATTGTTACCTTAGACTGAATATAAATCAACTAGAATTTACATCTGCCTCCTTGTGGTTCGACCCTGTTACCACTAGCCTAGGTTAGTCTTAATAGGAAATTATAAATCTTATTTTTGGTACTCACAACGACGGGTATCAGATCCCATTGTTCCTGACTGATGGTGGGACACTTGTTTTTCGGTGGGCTCTTACGCATCTCCCCCGTTGCCTTGTACACATACAACCAATCCCTAGCAACGTCACACCTCCACTTCCTGTGGACATCCGCTGCCTTATGCATTAAATACTTATCATGGCTTTCATCGGGTATAATAAAGCTTTCCTTTACACGAGCCAAGTATAACTCCGCCAATTTTGGATTCAAAGTTCTAACATCATCTAAATGGATAGGCACAAACTGTCTTGTGCAAGTACCAATCCAACTGGAGAAATAACCCGCATTTGGACCAGTAGGGAAACCCTTCTCACTCCATGTTATTTCCAACTACTGTTTAGCTATATAGTCGCAAGGACTTTCTGGTACTTCGTAGCACCCCTCTCACCAGGCTTATTATCCTCAGGCTTATTATTCTTTTGACTTCTTTTACGTTTTTCACCCATGATAATCCTAAAACCCAAATATGAATGATATTGGAAATGAACAACTTAACAACGTACATGCAGAGTATTATCTAAAACCCTAAACCCTAATAGGAATGAAAATTTAAAACAACAGATTGAGCTTCTAAAATCCTAAACCCTAATAAGAGGAGTGAAGTAGATGATGCGGGATGATAAAGATAATAAAGAAGACGAAAAACAAACAGATGCATGAAAAAGAAAAAAGATGATCGTCTTAAAACCCTAATGACGAAACACAAAATTAAAGTGAACATACCTGATGATGATGATGATAAAGAGAACGAGCAGGATGATAAGGGAAGGCAACGGAATCTGGGCGTCGGAAATTGGGCGACGGCCGGCAACGAGAATGTAGAAAGCGAGGAAGAGAGAAGAATTAACTCAGGATACCAACAGTTGAACTAATGTTGTGTGTGTGTTTGTGTATGGTATGCTGTATGGGTTTGTAAATTAGTTTTTTATTAAGACAAACTATTGACAACGGGTGCTCAAAGAAAAACCGTTGTTATATGTTAATAACAACGGGTCAATAAAAGTCAACCGTTGTCAAAACTTTATTACAACGGTTAAAATATACCCGTTGTAATATATTTTCACCAAATTTACGCCAAAATGAAATATGTCAAAAAAATCATTGACAACGGGTAGAGGTACTACACCCGTTGTTGAAAGTATTACGAACGGGTAATTTAAATATAACCGTTGTTATTGTTGAACCTTTTTTTTTTAAATTACTGTAATTCCATTACAGTCCAAACCTGTAACAATACATACTGTAACAACAGAAGCACCACATACTTTGCAACATTATTCAAAATTTCAACACCAAAGATCCACATCTAATAATAAGATCAAGAAAATAAGACAACACCAAAGCAAGCATGCATCTTTGCATATCTAAGCTACAGGATTTACCATGCCATGCAAATTTGGGAATTTTTATTTAACAATGACCATTATTGATTTACCAATAAATTAAACCATCAAATTATTGGTCTGAAAATGACTCAAAATGTTGGTCGTCCATATCACCGTGTCCCGATGAACTATCTCAGGATCGGGACGTTTCTTGATGTCATAGTTTCTTCGTTAACCCAAATACCTTCACCATGGTCATCACGCATATAGATGCTTTCAGTGTCCTCATGATCAGTGTCAACATCGTCGAAATAAGATACAGTGGTAGACTGATCCATTCCCTCAAAAACGACATCCTGATCATCATCACCATTATCGGATGGACTACTCCTTCTACTCCTTATAGACAGACAATGCAGACCACTTCTTATCCATAGGATCGGTGACATAGAACACTTGTTTAGCTTGGGATGCCATTATGAAAGGATCATCCTTATTATTGCCAACCTTACCCAGATTGACCAACGTAAATCCCATCTTATCCTTTCGGACACAATGGATGTTCGTTATCAACCCAGTTACATCGAAACAAAGGCATTGTGAAATCAATGTAATCTAATACCAATATTTCTTGAATAACACCATAATAAAGGCATTTTCCCCAAATAGGCTTTTTATCTTTTGAAGTAGCAAAGTGCATTGCCTCAAATTCAGAACTCACACCACTATTTTGTATTGTGCTCAACTCATCTTGCTCGCGGGTGTAGAAAGTATATCCATTAATAGCAAAACTGTTGTTAAAGGTGACCCTGGCATTTGGACCTAAACCAAGACGTAGTAACCTAGGAGAGATGTCATCACCAGTTTGATCAGTACACTCTAAGACAATATTCCTAAACCACTCTGCAAACGTCTTCGTATGCTCGTTCGCAATCCACTTCTCGGTCTTGTTTGGGTGATCGTATTTGAGCTCATCTTTGTGTTGTTGAATTTAAGGTTGCACCTCATCTTCGTTGTTTAGCACATACGTGTGTGCTAAATGCAACATTTCACGTGTCACAATTTTTTCAACCCGGCCCCTAATACCTTTTCCGGTCATCCAGTCACTATGACGATTCTTTGGAACGCCAATCAACTCCTCAGGGGAGAGATGAGCGTAACAATATGAAAGAGCTTCGTCTAAAATAACGCGTTCAGCAATACAACCTTCCAGACGATACTGATTAGATGTATAGTCCTTGTAGACTTTCATCAATCTTTCGAAAGGATATTGGTATCTCAAGTACACGGGCCCAAGGTACAAAATTTCCCTAACCAAGTGAATGGTCAGATGAATCATGATAGTGAAGAAAGAGGGTGGAAAATACATTTCCAACTGACAAAGAGAGGTTACAACGAGGTCCTGCAATGAATCCGCGTCATCGGGATCGATGACTTTCTCGCATATGGACTGGAAGAAGAGACATAATCTAGTTATAGCATATCTTACCTTTTCAGGTAAAATGGAACGAATAGCCACAGGAAGTAATTGTTGCATCAAAGTGTGACAATCATGTGACTTTACCCGGTGAGTTTTAGGTCTTGCATCGACACTAGGCTTTTGATGTTCGACGAATAACCATGTGGCACTTTAATTCCATTCAAGCATGCACATAACTCTTTTTTCTCATTCCGTGAAAGGGTATAAGCTGCTGGCGGTAAAAATGTACGATTACCTCTCTTCTGTGGTGTCAACTCTAGCCTAATACCCATCATTTTCATATCTTCCCTAGCTGCGGCGTTATCCTTTGTTTTACCAGGAACATTCAGAAGGGTATTGATAATATTATCACAGACATTTTTCTCAATGTGCATGAAATCGAGGCAATGCATGACCTCCAGGTCAGGCCAATATGGAAGTTTATCAAAAAATATGGATCTTTTCTTATACCCACGAGTAGACAATTTAGAGCCGCTCTTCTTCCCATAATCTATCTCAATATGCTTTACTTTCTGATAAACTTCATGCCCACTCAAAATTCTAGGAGGTTGACGAAGGTCTTGTTTTCCATTGAATGCTTTCTGCATCTTGCGATAACAATGGTCATGATACAAGAACCTCCTATTTCCCATATACACATACTTACGAGAAGACTTCAAGTATTCAGACTCGATATCCTCCCCACACAATGGACAAGCCTCTTTCCCATGAACTGTGTGCCCAAAAAGGTCGCCATAAGCCGGATAGTCAGATATTGTACACAATAACATCGCTCTCAAATTGAAAATTTTGTTCTTATATGCATCAAATACTTCTATCCCACTATCCCACAACAATCGCAAATCATCTAGAAGAGGTTCCAAATATACATCTATATCATTTCCAGGTTGTTTAGGGCCGGAAATTAACAACGACAACATCAAATACTTTCTTTTCATGCACACATATGGAGGTAAGTTATAAATAGCCAACACTACTGGCCAAGTACTATGTTGGCTACTCATGTTTCCGTGTGGGTTCATTCCATCAGTGGACAGCGCTAGACGTAAGTTTCTAGGTTCATTGCCGAACTCAGGATACTTAGCGTCGAACAATTTCATTGCTTACCATCTGCCGGGTGTCTTAGCTTTCCATCATTTATTCTTCCTGTTTCATGCCAAGTTAACATTTTTGCATCATCGGGATTCGCATAAATCCTTATGACTCTTGGTATCAATGGAAAATACCACAACACCTTAGCCGGGATCCCTTCCTTATCCTTATAACGCCACTCCAAACATTTAGGGCAATTGGTTAAGTTTTGATATAATTTCCGATACAATATGCAATCATTTGGACATGCATGTATTTTCTCATATTTCATACCCACTCCTCTTATTAGTTTTTTCGCCTCATATGTCTTAACAGGTAGAACATTACCATCAGGAAGCAACTCCTTTATCAAGGCTAAAAAAGTAGTGAAACACGTGTCACTCACCCCATTTGCCCCCTTGATATTATACAACTTCACCACAGCTGACATTTTTGTGAACTTACAACCAGGATACAGAGGTGCTTCAGACTCACACAACTTCTCATACATGTTGTTAAGGTCATCCCAATTACTAGTGTCATCACCTACATCTTCAAAAGCAATGGACTCATCATCATTCTCTTCATTATCTATAGACCCAACATTCAACTTCGCTACTTTCAGCTCTTCCAACTCAAAAAACTCGGCAAACTCAGGATCATCAGTTAGCCTTTCGTGTACCTCAACATTATCTTCTTCAGAGTTATTCTCTTCCTCTAATGATTCCCCATGAAAAATCCAACGTGTATAGGATCGACTAAATCTCCACTTTTCTAGGTGTATTTTAACGACCGGAAAAGCCATATAGCTAATATTACCACATCTTTCACAAGGACATGCAATACTAGAAGAACCTTTCAAATTGTTCGAAACGAATTCATAAAATTCAGCTAAACCATCCTTGTAGCTGTGGTCACTCATATTTGCATCAATCAACCAAGTTCGAGTCATTATTCTACATTCGTAATAATAGGCAACTAATTCAGAAAATACAATAATAGGCAAACAAATAAACGAAATTCAGGAAAGCAATTAAGCTAAATTATCAACAAATTATATAATAACCCAAAAAATCCTATATCTATAAGCATTGCTAAGAAACATATATATACCTGATTGATAAACACGATGAGGGAGAGAAGACGGTGACAACAGTGACGGAGATGAAGACAGAGAGACGATCAGGGAGGAATGGAGGATGATATAGAAGCAGTATTAGCTTGTGTTTGTGTTTTGTAGCGTATAGCAGAATAAAGCAATCTGTTGTTCTTAAGATTTTCATAACATTAATAACAACGGTTATTGAGTCTACAACCGTTGTTAAAAAGTATTAAAAACGGGTTCTAATATAACCGTTGTGATTACTTTTCACTAATTTGGCGCCAAACCATTAACAACGGTTAAAATTTAACCGTTGTTATTAGTTTTTTCATTAACAACGGTTTATCAAGTATGACCCGTTGTTAAAACCAATAACAACGGTTAACAACACAGAACCGTTGTAATTAAGTTTGGTAAAATTCGCGGAATCAATTCTACAACGTGTTTTGATGATTTTCGTGAATAAGCGTTGTTAAAGGGCCGTTGTGGTTGCCTGTATTTGTAGTAGTGCCTATTTTGCTTTTTTTCTTATTTTGTGAATTTTACAGCATATTTTGTGAAACTAAAAGGCAATATTATAAAAATTATTCATAAGTGGTTGAAATTACGTATTTTGCTCTTTTTTGTGAATCTCAGACCTTGTTTTGTGAATCGTAGAGCTTGTTTTGTGAAACTAGAAGATAATATTCCGAAACTTGGTCATAAATGGTTGAAATCACCTAATTGCTCTTTTTCTTATTCTGTGAATCTCAGACCTTATTTTGTGAATCTTAGAGCTTGTTTTGTGAAACTAGAAGAAAATATTCCGAAACTTGGTCGTAAGTGGTTGAAATCACCTATTTTGCTCTTTTTCTTATTCTGTGAATCATAAATCTTATTTTGTGAATTTTACAGCATATTTTGTGAAACAAAAAGGCAATATTATAAAAATTATTCATAAATGGTTGAAATTACGTATTTTGTTCTTTTTTGTGAATCTCAGACCTTGTTTTGTGAATCGTAGAGCTTGTTTTGTGAACTTGGAAGATAATATTCCGAAACTTGGTCATAAATGGTTGAAATCACCTAATTGCTCTTTTTCTTATTTTGTGAATCTCTGACCTTGTTTTGTGAATCTTAGAGCTTGTTTTGTGAAATTAGAAGATAATATTCCGAAACTTGGTCATAAGTGGTTGTTTTGTGAATCTTAGAGCTTGTTTTGTGAGTCTTATTATTGTACTCTTTTCTTTAAATTTCACTTGCTGCAATTTGAAGGAAATGTCTATGCAGAAGCAGCAAACTATATGAGAAGCAGGAAATATATGAATCCTCTCTGATACACATGTAGTATATTAACCAAGGCCATAATCCATTTGTCAATTAATTTTATGGTCAAAATCTTCTTCGAGTTTTGAAGCAAGTTCTTTTTTTTCCTTTTTTAAAAATTGATTTAGTTAAGTCCGTTTTACGTGAATTTTCACATGGCAATCTCATTCTTTATGTCCCTTTTTAATATTAATTATGTATATTCGTAGAAACTATAATTTTTCCAAAAAAGTATCTAATTTAAGGTTTAACTCTTCACAGGGAGATACATCGGAAGAAGAGGAAGAAATAGAAGAAGTAGAGAATGGAGAATGATGTACGTGTGAGGATGATGACGATGGAAGATGCTCAAGTTTTAAATATGTTTTATTCTTTTCTACGTTTGATTTATTTTGGTAATATTGTGAAATTTGGTCATAAATTGGTTGAAATCACCTATTTTGCTCTTGTTCTTATTTTGTGAATCCTAGAGCCTGTTTTGTGAATCCTAAAGCTTGTTTTGTGAAACTTGGTCATAAGTGGGTGGCATGAAGCTTATTTTTCCTATTTTGTGAAACTTGGCCCTTATTGTGTGAAACTTGAGCCTCAATTTGTTCGAGGTGTTCACCCTCATTGTGTCTATACCTGATTTAATGAAACACTAAATCAATGACGGAGATATCAAACTGAAATCATTCAGGGACCAGGTTGAGTAATGAATCTGTAAGTGCTTAATACTTGGTTTGAAAAGAATGTTTAGAGTAGCGAGTAGCGGCATCTCGTATTTCTTATTTTGTGATTCCTAGATCTTGTTTTGTGAATCCTTGAGCTTATATTGTGAAACTAGAAGTTGATTTTGTGAAACTTGGTTATAAATGGTTGAAGTCAGGTAGGGCGCTCTTAATTATGGCAAAGCAGTCTGCCTCACCTGAGTTTAGACCTGATTTGTGAAACTTGGACCTTATTTTGTGAAACTTAGACCTTATTTTGTGAACCTTAACCTTATTTTGTAAATATAAGAACTTATTGAGTGGTTGTTGACGTATATTAGCATTACCAAAGTAAATAAAAATCCTATATTTATATTTGTTCATCTATATGAGACTCGAACTCACATCTTGCGCAATAGCACAATGCTCTACCTTTTGAGCTAATAGATGATATTAGTCAAAAAATTATTTATGTATTAACAAATAACAAACCTATTTATATTGTTCTCATTTGATTCTCGTCATGCACAAATGTAGACTACCGTAGCCAATATCTTCAAATATATCGAACTGTGTACAACAATATATCTGTCAAAGTTCACGCCATTTTACCAGTGTCCAAATAGTGATGTAAATAGGATAGAGGGAGTAATCTAGATAATAAAGAAAAATTGAAACCTTTGTCGATGTAATTATGACAGGGACTGCGGAAGTGTCGTCGACCTGTAGAAATTCGTCATCACTGACATCGATTTCTGATGCCTTTCTTGCTGATCTCACTTGAAGAACTAGCATCAGCAGTAATGACCTGAGCTATTTCATAGAATTTTCTAGAAGTCATCTTGAAGATTTTTGGGGTCATTTTAAAAAGTCACTGCTGCAATGCTGTATTTGACATGGGAGCATTAAGACAATGCCGATAAAAGCAGGAAATAATCCGACATATGGGTTCCTAACTTCATACAATAATGGACATATTGTTAGCGTCCAACCCTGACATCCCTCAGACTAAACCCATAATTCCAAAACCAAACTGTCTGTCGAATACACCAATTAAACAGAAGTATCCCACTAAACTTATAAACAATTAAACATGTATCATCTACCTCAAATCTTCGAAACTTGTCACAACAAACTCACACAAGAATCCTTACAACATTCAGGTACAAACTAGTTAAAACCAAATGCCCAAGTCATGATAGCAAATTGTATTAGTTGCCATACACACTAATGAGATATCCTTGTGTATGAGACTTAACTCATCGTACGATAGGTCTCATAATTAAACTATCTCATCTCAAGTACAAGCCTTTTCTCTCATCTTGCACAGCAAAAAACTACTCCATTCCCTAATTAGCCATAGAGAAATGAAAGGTGTCTTAACCAAACACATGAAAATGGGTAATCAAAGTAACTTTTCCATTTCAAGTGGAGGATCGCAATTTGTGATCCGTCACAAGAGAGACCAACTGAAAATGGGTAATCAAAGTAACTTTTTCATTTCAAGTGGAGCCAAAGACCGGTTTTGTATCACGATGGAATAAAGCAAAATGACTCCCTAAATTGGCCACTTTTCTTTTTATCATAAATTTGCGAGAGCACTGAGGCACTGGGTAATCAAAGATAACATAATTAAGATGAATCAGATGATTAAAATGTAAAGACAAGTTAGAAAGTTGAAGAGTTACAGTGAGGAGGTAAGTGTGCAGTGGAAAGGGAAACAGAATGATCCCTGAAAGTTTCAGAGTAAAAACCACCTTACATGTGTGGTTGTAGATTCAGTTTCTTGGCTATCTCTGTTGCTCCCATCATTTTTTTGTTTCTTTGATCTAACAAAGACTTGGAATTTGGAATGATGAATCACTATAAAGATAGCCAAATGATTGAGACAAGGGAGGGAGGGAGGGAGTTATAAAACAAAGAGGTTTGTATGAAAAGGGAAGACAGAATGAAACTGACATATGAATTTCAAGCAAACAGCTCAAAACGAACACATCTGAAACACACAGCAGCACACCACAACTACATTTCACATCAAAATTAATTTATCCAACATTTCAACTAGGATTAATGTAATACCAGTACAATAACTCTGAATATTCTCCATTAATAATTCAATAATGTTGATCGAAAATGTATTAAATTAAATTGAATCGGTATAAATCGAAAGCAATTAATTGATAGAAATAACCTAATTTTGGATGATAATGGTGAACGAAGCTTGGTGATAATGGTGGTCAGAAGCTGAATGAGAAGATGGCAAGCGAAGTGTGAAGATGAAGACAGAGCTGAGCTGAAGATGGAGACGAGATGAAGAACGAGCTGAAGAATGAGACGAGCTAAAGATGGGTTGAAGAGAGAGAAAGAGAAGTGAGTAAATGATAGAGTAACATGAATTCAAGGTCAAATATCCCAAGTTTAATACAACATCAAATATCCCTAGTTTCAGTGATACACTAATAGAACTTGAGCTCTATTCTATAAATTACAGCACTCAACAAGCCCTCATAAAGATCAATCTCTGAACTAAATTACCTCCTTTGCCGAAAGATCTATAGCCAGAAGTCCCTGTAGAATTGGTCGCCGTCGGCCATTCTCTACTTAGTGAGTATATCGAGCAGCAACATATGCCCGAGGACGAAACACTGCTGGACCTGCAGTGAAAATCGAACAAGGCTTCTGAATAACATTTAGTCATACAGAAGAATAAACCACAAGTAGAGACTGAGAGTAGACAATGTCATCTGTAATATGTTGAAGGCTTATTGCCTAATAGCTGTTACCCGAGCCTTCAAGAGAGTCATTGGCTTAATTTGGATAAGATTAATTGGAGAAGACGGAAGGAAAAGTACGGATAAATTGAAACCACAAACTATTGAATCGAAAGTACCTGAGTGAATGGCGGATGGCGATTGACGAAGTGAAGCTCACTATTAATGGCGACTGAAAGCTCACCTTTCTTACCTATTTAAGTACCTGAGTTAATGTCGGAGAAGTGATACAAATATTATTCCGACGAAATCCAGTACATTAAACACGAAATTGAAAGACGAAATCAATCGAAAACTGATTAAAATCATAATAAAATAAGAGATAGAAATTAACTTACTTTACGATATAGAAGACCGCCATTGTTGGAAAGAGGAGTGATGTAACGCCTCGAAAATTGCTACGGATTATGGAGATTGATGATGATCGGTAAATTAGAACGAAATATGAGAAGAATTGGGGGAAATTGAAGAATTAGGTCATAAACGTATAATGGATGAAATTGAGATTAATTTGTTACGAACTAGGAATTGCAAGTACGACAATACTTAAGTTGAGGAGGATAATGGCGGATGAAAAAGCTTAGTAGCAATGGTGGTCGGAAGTACAGTGTTAATGGCGACTGACGAGATGAAGATGATGGAGCTGAGTTGAAGAGAGAGAAGGAGACGCACTAAAATGAATTGAGTAAATGAGCTGTTAGCTGTGCAGGTGGTGGATAATATAGGGGGATACGTGGCATCATCTGGTGAGTCTATAGTTATTAGATCCGACGGTTTAGGGTGGGTACAGCTGCCTTCCTCTAAGAAGGGTGCCTCACATGATTCAATTTATATATATATATATATATATATATATATATATATATATAGAGAGAGAGAGAGAGAGAGAGAGAGAGAGAGAGAGAGGAGATCTAATGAGTCCCTTACCTCATTTGAGTCTTTAAGTCCTTATAAGGACCCTTAGATGGACAACATCTAAGGTGAAGATTTTTTTACAAAATGTAGGCAAAAAAAAAAGGGAAAATCTTGGGTAGAAAAGAGGACAACATTTCCGGCAAATTGTCCTTACCAATGATCAAAACTGGCGGACAAAAAGATATATCCTTTGTACTACGTTTACACTCCCATATTCTTCCTTCCTTAACACACTTATTTCCAACTTTATTCTTTCTTTCTTCTCTCTAAAACTGGGTTCTTCCATCTGAAAACGAAGTTTTCAGCTAAAGTTCTCTCTAAATCCTGCAAATCAACGTAAACATGCAAATAATAGATGGCATCAATGGTATTTCTTCATTTTATTCATTGTTTTCAATCACGTTTTAATATTTTCAGTTGAATAGGATGGATGAAGGTAATGATAAAATTTGCATGTCATCAAATTTGTTCATTTTTGTTATTATTATTTGTTACTGGGTTTGAAATAAAGATTGTTAGAAGTAAATCTTCATGCTGGGTTTTCATTAATTTGAGTTTTGAGTAGCATCAACGCATTCTGACAACATTTACATGAACACTTTTGCTATAGTTTTACATTTACACTTTTTAATTGTTATTATTATAGCTTTAATTTGAGTTAGCATTCTGACAACATTTACACTTTTGCTGACATTTACACTTTTAAACCATCACATTTACATCGCATTTCACGACATTTACACTTACACATTTGTATGTTTACTTTTGCTATAGTTTTACATTTACACTTTTTAATTGTTATAGTCACCTTTTAATTGTTATTATTATAGTTTTAATTTTAGTTAGCATTCTGACAACATTTACACTTTTGTTGATATTTACACTTTTAAAGCATCACATTTACACTGCATTTCTGCTGACATTTACACTTTTGGTGTACTTTTACATTTACACTTTTTAATTGTTATAGTCAACTTTGCATTTTTACTGTTATATTTTTTATGTGAGTTAGCATTCTGACAACATTTACACTTTTGCTGACATTTACACTTTCAGATAGACCATCACATTTACACTTCGTTTCTGCTGACATTTACACTTACACATTTGGATGTTTACTTTTGCTATAGTTTTACATTTACACTTTTTAATTGTTATAGTCACCTTTTAATTGTTATTATTATAGTTTTAATTTGAGTTAGCATTCTGACAACATTTACACTTTTGTTGACATTTACACTTTTAAAGCATCACATTTACACTACATTTCTGCTGACATTTACACTTTTGCTGACATTTACACTTTCAGAACAACACATTTACACTTCGTTTCTGCTGACATTTACACTTACACTTTTGGATGTTTACATTTACACTTACACTTTTGGGACATCATAATTTGGACATTTACACTTTTGGAATATTTACATTTATGGAACATTCCCTTTACATTTACACTTTACTTCAACTTACGTTTACACTTACACTTCATATCTGATGACATTTACACTTAAACTCTATGGACATTACACTTACACTTCATATCTGATGACATTTACATTTACACTTACACTCTATGCACATTTACAGACTTGCTAAAACAGAATGGAGTTCAACCTGACAGGCAGGAGCTGTGTAGGGAGGTCGAGAAGAGGTTTACACCGTACATCGGCCAGGAGTTTGGGGGGTTGAGGACGCGGTGACTTTTTATAAGATATACGCCATTGCTTATGGGTTTTATGTACGTAGGTACACAACAAAAAAATGGCGTGGCGGTGAGATCAAGTCAAAGCTCGTCGTCTGCAATCGAGAAGGTTTCGCTCACAAGACACCCAGTAAAGATCGGGATGACGGACTGGTTGGGGAGAAGTCACAGAGGATATTCAGGGTCACTAGAGTGGGGTGCAAAGCGAGGATACGACTATATATGAAGAATGGTCTTTTAATAATTGACCGGTTCCACGAGGCTCACAATCACGAGCTTATCTCACTTAAGGACAGAGAGTTCCAGAAATTGTCGCGTAACATAATAGATTATCACAAGATGATATATTTGTTAATAATCGTTTCGAACTCAAGGGTTTGTAATATATAATCACTCTCTATACTAAATAAATAATTCCATTCATGTTATATTTATATGACGTATCTGTTAATGATTGATTGGCAGCTGAAGATAGGAGAAACAAAGACATACAGAATCTGCAAAGAACAAGTGAATGGATTCGAAAACATTGGAGTAAGCTTAAATGATTTTAAGAACTTCCATAGGGATGTTAAATGTTTCATTCACGAACGGGATGGTCAGTTGTTTGTTGACCATTTCAAGGAAATGACTGAAACAAGAATAGGATTCTACTTTGACTATGACCTTGACGATGATGGTAGCCTACGTAGGGCCATATGGGCGGACGGTACTGCCCGAGATAATTACAAAATTTTTGGTGATGCGGTGTCATTCGACCCAACTTACTCCACCAATAAGTATTCTATGTTATTTACACCATTCACAGGTGTTGACCACCATAAAAGATTTATGACGTTCTATGGGGCTCTAATTGCAAGGGATGAATATGAGTCGTTTAATTGGGTTTTCAGCCGGTTTTTACAAGCAATAGGGGGTAAGGAACCCGAGTACATAATTACAGATCAGGACCCAGGTATTATCAAATCTGTCCCTCTTGTTTTCAAGACAGCGCGCCATCGGTTCTGTATGTGGCATATAATGAACAAAATGCCCAGTAAGTTTGGCGTCTCTAGGAGTGATTATAATGACTTCATGTGTAAAATTAATGACATTATATGGGACGATGAGCTTGAGGCAGCAGAATTTGATGGTATCTGGGAGCAAATAATTGTAGATCATGGTGTTGGCGTAAATGATTTGTTTGCAGATACGTATGCTATAAGGGGACAGTGGGTGATGGCGCATTGCAGAGACTTGAGGATGGCGTCGATTATGAGGACGACTCAAAGATCAGAGAGCGAAAATAGCTTTTTCAAGAGGTTTGAGCATAAGTCAGGAACATTGGTTGAGTTTTGGATGCGTTTTGAGAGCGCTATGGACCAACAAAGACATACACAGAAGCAGCTTGACAACAAGGATAAGCACTCGTCCGCAGCGGCGTCAACACATCTGGCATTAGAGATTCATGCTGCAAAGGTGTAGACCTATTCAACTTTCCAGAAATTCAAACAAGAAGTCATCTTCTCAATTGATACATGTAGAACAGGAGGTTTCACTAAGAGAGGCGAGCTAGAGGTAACTACTGTCAAAGATTCATCCAGAAAGAAGAATTTTGAAGTTGCATACAGTCCAGGTAGTTTACACTTCCTATGACATTTACACTTTATGTTTTTATCTCATTTAAATTCCTATAACTTAACATTTACATTTCTAATAACTTAACATTTACACTTTACAGTTCATGACATTTACACTTCCTATTAGTTTACATTTACACTTTTAATAACTTAACATTTACACTTTACAATTCATGACATTTACACTTTACATCATATGACATTTACACTTCCTATATCTTAACATTTACACTTTTCCACTTAATGACATTTACACTTTACAGTTCATGACATTTACACTTTACCTCATATGACATTTACACTTTCTGTTTTTATCTCATTTAAATCCCTATAACTTAACATTTACACTTCTAATAACTTAACATTTACACTTTACAGTTCATGACATTTACACTTCCTATTAGTTTACATTTACACTTCTAATAACTTAGCATTTACACTTTACAATTCATGACATTTACACTTTACATCATATGACATTTACACTTTCTGTTTTTATCTCATTTAAATTCCTATAACTTAACTTTTACACTTCTAATAACTTAACATTTACACTTTACAGTTCATGACATTTACACTTCCTATTAGTTTACATTTACACTTCTAATAACTTAACATTTACACTTTACAATTCATGACATTTACACTTTACATCAGTGACACTATTTTTAACGTTCACACTTACATGCTAGCTTTAACTGATGACAAAGGTACACGTAAAGCAAGCCGCAGTTGTACGATGTTTGAAAGAACCGGAATCCTATGCCGCCATATAATATGGATTTTTTCAGCAAGTGGGATAAAGACTAAACCAGAAGATTATGTTGTAAATAGATGGATGAAAGAGTATCTCCGATTAAGGATTTTCAATACTAATGGCGAAGGGACAGAAAACATGCAAATCATAGATGAAAAACAAATTGCAATGTCAATAATGTGGTCAGAAGTTCATGAAGATGTAGGGCTTCTTCGAGACAAAGGAGTAGCTGATGTTGACAGCTTTTCCGCTGTAATTAGGGCATTTAAACAGTCCCTCTCACCATTAGGGGAAGTGTTGAATAAAAATCAACAAATGGAGAAATTTCTGAATTGTACGCCATGTGAGGTAGTGACGATACTGCCACCAAAGAATTCGAAAAACAAGGGTACCGGAAAAAGATTGCTGTCAGCTAAAACAAAAGCAATGGTTTTGGCTAGGAAACCCAAACGTAAGTGTAAGAATTGCAAGAGAATGACAAATCACGACAAGAGGAACTGCCCTAACCCCTTCTCAGCACACACGCCATTGTGCGAAGGGTCGTCTGAACCAGAAGAGAATGAAGGAGAGGAGGAGGAAGAGCTAGAATCAGAACAAGAATAGACGTCAGATCAGTGACAAATGTTGCTCTATATATTTTGAGTGTGTAACTTAAAACTTTGATGTGCTATAACTGGAGCGGGCGATTAGGAATTGGTCTCATGGCAACGTAACTTTGAACTGCAGTTGGTGTAACTTTTAGTAACACCAACGTTAGAGTTACACTGTCATAAGACCAAAATCTCTCTGTTTTATTAGATAGCCAAACATTATGTTACTTGAACTTATTTTGGATTACTTATGTTATTTGAAGTAACAGTTACACTTATTTTCAAATAACTGGTGTTAACATTTACACTTGCCATGTCAGCACATTTACACTTCCAGTATCTTCACATTTACATTTCCAATTTAGTCAGATTTACACTTTGTGTTCACATTTACACTTAATCTATCCTCACATTTACACTTTGAATATCTTCACATTTACACTTCCAATTTAGTCAGATTTACACTTTATTTGTTCACATTTACACTTCTCCTATATTCACATTTACACTTTCTATTTGTTCACATTTACACTTTTTTTTGGGTTCACATTTACACTTGGGTTGTCCTCACATTCACAGTCCCAATTACATTTACACTTGCCATGTCACCACATTTACACTGAAATTCAATTTCAGTGTGTTTACATTCACACTTTCAGTATGATAAAGTTGACACTGACAATGTTAAAATTTACACTTTAAGTGTGTTAACAGTTGCACTTAAAGTGTAAATGTGACTAAATTGCAACTGTGTTAACAGTTACACTTGCAATTTAGTCACATTTACACTTTGAAGAAATTATTCAATTTCAGTGTTAACATTTACACTTTAAGTGTGTTAACAGTTACACTTAAAGTGTAAATGTGACTAAATTACAAGTGTGTTAATAGTTACACTTGAAATTTAGTCACATTTACACTTTGAAAAAACTATGATTATAACTGCCAAAAAATAGTCAACCATTACTTCATTAGTGTAATTTACCATTACACTTCATTACTGTAATGATTACACTTGCAATTTAAAAATTACACATTTGTGTAAACATTGCCAACCAAAATACAAAACATTCTTTTCAAACTTCAACATTGCCAAATAAAATACATTTCATTCAAAAATATGTCCACAAATTGTTTACTTTTTCGATAATACAGCCTTAATTTTGCGCTTCTTTTGTAACTTGGCCCATAAATCTTCTTTTCCAGCGATAAACCCATTCAACTTTGCTTCAAAAATGTCTCTGTTGACATTTATGTCAGCTAGAACAAGCGTCGCCACCCACTCGACTACCAAGTACCGTCAATTCCTCTTCCTCTCCAAGTTTGGATGCTCAAAAGGTTGACCCTCGTACATCAGCATATACATCATACAGAAAATCTTTGATTCTGTTATGTTAGGAAGGGGTGTTTGGCGCCTGAACGGGATTTGCCGATGCTCAAAGCTAGTAATCTCGTATCCCCTGTCCGTTCTGACATCTAAATAATCGCTAACAGCTGATGCCTGCCATTAAAGCACTAACAATTAAATAAACCATCTACTGTTCATCTCTTCGAAAATGATTTATTGGCATCAGACTTACCACTTGGCGAGTAACATTGCACATTTCAGACTGATCCCAGTTGGCATGATGTTGGTAGTCAAGGAGATCAACAGTTTGTTGTCCAAAATTTATACATACGCATGCAAAGTGCCCACCAATATTGACAGGTACGAAGATGAACTCGGCATTCAGGTTGAAAGTTTTATCACAATCCTGGATGAAGGTATCCCAAATGTGATACAGCCGATCAGTGATGTCATTAGACTGTGAGCTTGCTTCACGTATATCCAAAAGCTGCATGATACATTCCTGTTCAGAGAAGTGAGTGAGCCTACATAATAAAAGTAAAAATAATGTATAACTTTTAGGCTTTGTGAGGGGGGGGGTACCATATGACGTATCCCAAAGAAGGCCATCCTAGGAAGTAAGTATTCAGCAGACTCCAAATGGTTCAGCAAAACAGGCCAGGACTCAATGACAACAGGCGACATTACAACCTCAGGAAGCATAGACATGATGCCGGACCGGCGTAGCGCGGCATGCCTACTGTACCAAGAGATTGATTCGCTGCAATAAAACACACATATAGTAGTAAGAAATTGAGAAGTAGTTATAAATTAAATATCGTAACTAATTGGCCCTGTTATAAGAGTCTTGCAGATACTAACGAATTTTCAAAGTTGTAGTCATCTAACAAGCAATAGTCCACCGCATGCTTTCGACGTGATCGAACACCCCTGACCAAAGTTTGATTGTTCCGTAAGAAGGTCGAGACAACAAGAGTCTACGTACCAGCAGCCTCACAGTCAATTGAGCATCCCAAGCCATCCCCCCGCCCCGGGGACGGCTCCTTACGGCTGACAAAGGTTGGCTACTCAAGATCTGGCAACACGCTTGAACAACAACGGGGCTGCTTTCTGCCGGTATGGCTACAGGATTGACCACATGGCTTCCTTCTACGCGATTAGGGGGTGGGTCTGCAACACGGGGACGTTTACTGTATGTAATCTCTTCCTCATCATCTAGACTCCGCTTCTGTGCAGCATTGGAGACCGAATTCAGACCTTGACCATACTTTTGCCTGAATTGGGTTATCCTTGCGCGAACGCTCTCCCTCACTTTGTTATGGTCACTCAGGATAAGGATCGACACCACTTTAGCCCGGATGAGGTTGATAACGTCCATCTCACCTAAGACGCAGTCAAAAAGCTTCCCATAGAAAAGCAGCATGTGTATCATCATGTACACCTCGCAATCAAACGCAGAATACCCCCTACCTTGCCATTTAAATTCGACATTGACAAATTTAAACCCGGCGACCTTTGAACCTCTGACAAACCCTTTAGACTCCAGATACTCGCCCATTAAATCAGACTGTAAAAGGAATTTCAAAAAAATAGTCAATTTAAAAACAGTGTTTACAATTCCAGAATACATATACACTAAAGAACAAATTAAGGTATGCTATTTATAATTATTACCGCAATACACGAAATTCCAAAATGTGGAAGCTTCTCAAAATCATCGTTGTAGCGACAATTGTCCAAATACTCTATCAGCTCAGATACGAAGTTTATGCATGCACAACTGTAATGATCATTATTGCAAGATAAGACCGGGATGAAGACCTGGCGGATGTGACAACAAAGACATAAAAGATACACTCAGTCCAATTTCACATTTACACTTTCAATAATTCGTCACATTTACAGACCATGTGTCATGACATTTACACTTTCCATATATTCACATTTACACTTTATATGTCATGACATTTACACTTCCTATTTAGTCACCTTTACACTCCCTATGTCATGACATTTACACTTTCTATATAATCACATTTACACTTTATATGTCATGACATTTACACTTCCTATTTAGTCACCTTTACACTCCCTATGTCATTATATTACACTTTCTATATAATCACATTTACACTATACATCATGACATTTACACTTCACTATGTCTCACATTTACACTCCCTATGTCATGACATTTAAACTTTCCATATATTCACATTTACACTTTATATGTGCTGACATTTACACTTCCTGTTTAGTCACCTTTACACTCCCTATGTCCTCACATTTACACTTTCTATATAATCACATTTACACTATACATCATGTCATTTACACTTCACTATGTCCCACATTTACACTTCATATGTCATGACATTTACATTCACAATATCTCACGACATTTATAGTTCACTATGTCTCACGTTTACACTTCATATGTCATGACATTTACACTTTCTTCTTAATCACATCCAGGCATTTACACTTTCTGTGAAAATCACATATACACTTTCTGTGTGATGACATTTACACTTTCTGTGTGATTACATTTACACTTCACAATAGGTCACATTTACACTTACCATATCAGATCCAAGTTGAAATGGAGAAAAACAGATTGAATCCAAGCACCCACCCACCCGACCCAGTTTCGTCCTTTTTGTCAAGAACAATTCCTTTCTTCTTGGCTTTCCAAATATCCAGCGCAACACTCTGTTCAAACGAAGGGCAGCGCTATTAAATTTAGACACTTACGTTACAATTAAATTGGAACTATACAAATTGCATTGAGTGAGGATAGGACTAGTACGGTGTGACTAAGCCCGAAGAAAGAACGAGAAGATGCAACTGGTGCAGTTTGGTCATACATCATCTTATTGATTAGTAGGCACCAACAATCGATAAAAGAAGACATAACTTCCTGTCCAGGTTCAAGGGTTAACATGTCTTCCCGTGACACGAAGAAAAAGTCTGAAAAAACTGCCAATTCTTCCCTACAAAAAAAGAAATAATTATATAAGGCGAACATGATTACGACAACATATAAGTATTAATATGTTTGACATAGAAATTAATCGACTCACCCTTTCAACCAAGCTTCTGATTTGTTAAATACGTAGTCCAGGACGTATTTCCTTTCCTTAAAAACATTCCTAAATAATTTCTTATTCAGCTGCAGGTCTAGAGTAACAAAGCCCTGCTCGGGCATGGGTTCCCCACAATCCATGGTGCAAGTCAGATTCTCATGGACCACTTCCATGCACTGTAAGGGCTCAGTTGAATGAAATAGGAAAGGGTGGTAATCTAGGTTACTCCGGGGGACATAAATTTACCGACCATCCGCAGGAACGGCTGGTTCAGAAGGGCCTGCCGCATCAGTCGTTCCAAAATCTTCACCTGGAACCCCCTTAAATGCCTCAGCTAGCTCTGCAGTAGATATAAATGTACACTGAAATTCCGGCAACTTAAACTCGGAGGAGGGTGCTTCAACAACCACCTTATCTGCTCCCTCTACAACATCCATGGGCTTGTCATCATTCTGAAATGAACCAGGACAAGGGGGTTGTACAGTAGGGCGTTCACCTTTCTCGTTGACCATGCCACTACCACTCTCTAACCCTTCTTGTGATGCATCTTCACGGACTGTGGTCGAAACAACGCCAGGCTCACCATCCGGTACTTTCGTACCACTAAATTGGGGTCGGTCAACGGGCTGTTCCACTCCCGGTGCACCTCTAACATCCACATCCACGCCAGGCACTAGTCCAACCACCAGTGATTCGAGCCCATGGTAGGGCCCCTGATCTTGAGGCGGCTCCATATCCATTCCCTGCACAGCCTCGTCCTGTTCTCTCGGTGCACCACCCTGTGCCACTTCACTGTCACCGCTGTCTGATAACTTATTCATCGCGTTATCAATATCAGCTGTCACTATAAATTTCAACTGAAATGAAGATGAACCATCTTCAATTGACGGGACTACCACATCCGCATCCACCTTGTTCGCTACTTTTGAATAAGACACTTCCCCTTCACCAGTAACAGGCCCCTGTTCTTGAGCCAACTCCATATCCATACCCTGCACAAACTCATCCTCACCTCTCTGTACGCAGCCCTCTGCCGCTTCACCACCACCATCACCAATATCTGTCAAACCTTGCAGCGCGTTCTCAATATCAGCAGTCGAAATAAATTTTAGTTGAACTGAAGATGAACCATCTTCAGTTGACTGACCTACCACATCCGCATAAACCTTATTCGTTGCTTCTGACTTACACTTCTCAACAACATGTTCAACTTTCTCAGGGGCACCACTAGTGTCAGGCACTTCCCCTCCCAAACTTTCCTGCTCCTCGTTCAATGAGGGCTTTTTGTAAGTGATACGTGCATTTGATATAGTCTTTTTAGGCCTTTTCATGCACGTATTTCCATGCTTTTATCGTAATTTATGCTACGAAATGCCCCAAATATGCTACTTTGGTTTGTTTTGTCTTATTTGCAGGAATGAACCAGAAAGTAGTGAAATCAAGCCTTTTACCGTCCGTTTAGCATGCATTTGGAGGAAGAGTGAATTTGGAGCGGGAATGTAGCTATTTTGAGATGCGCAAGGAAGAAAGATAGCTAGGCGAGCAAAGGAATAACTTCAAATTGCTAGTGCCTAATTTGAAGAGCCATATCTCGAGTTCTAGAACATATATTAAGGTGATTCCAATTAGAGATGAAAGCTTGTCCTCTTAGCTTTCCAACGCCACTGGAATCACCCTGTTTGCCCAAGTAACGAAGAAATGGCAGCTGTTTGAAGTTCAGTCATAAAAGCGGAAATCATTCTTTGGAAAGTACTCGATCGAGTAGAATTTTGTTCGATCGAGTCCTTTTTCTACTTGATCGAGTAGTTGCATTTATTGATTTACTCGATCGAGTAGATTTTCTACTCGATCGAGTGGTTTAAGCTTTAGTTTACTCGATCGAGTGGTTTTAAATCACTCGATCGAGTGGATTCTCTTATGGGGTTGGTCTTTTTAGTTTATTTCCGTCATTAGGTTAAATAATTCCTATTTTCTTATAAATAGGAAGTTAGGACGTCAGTTTTAGGGGCTTCTCCTCTAGAATTTTATCACATACGTTACTTTTTCCCTTTTCCACTTTGTTGAATATTACTTTCTCATTTCCGATATTTCTACTTGTAACTCTTTCTCTCCCTTTTTCTCCTTAATTATTTAATGTTTATTATTCTTCCCTTATTCTTTCTTCCTCTTTTATTCATGTTTAGCTAATTACTCTGCTAGGATTAGGTGATTCATTAGACTAATGTTAATTGCTAATTAGTTTATAGATTGGTCGTTGTTGTTTTAGTCTATGTTGATAATCGCTGCTTTAACTGTATCCTGCTAGTTGAGTCGACACAATTAGCCTTTTAATATTGGTAAACCTTGACCTGGACCGAAAGGTTGGAATAGGTGAGACCTGCAGTGAACAATAGGATGCTTTAGTGAGGGCAAAAGTTAAGCTAATAGCATTTTAGGGCGAATTGAGACCGAAAGGAGATATTCGTTGCCCCTTAGACCGACACATCGACTGATCTGTGACCTTAGCTGCAATTGACTGACGTTTATTGATGACCCGAAATCCTAGTTCCCTTCTCCTTCTGTTAATTTCCCTTAATTATTTCTCTCTTGCCTTAATCTCTTAGTTTAGTCAGAAATCATATTCAAACCCCCACATTGTGACCCGTTACTCATAGACTAAAATTAGACAGATAAATCTCATTTTTGCCTCCCTGTGGAGATTGACCCTACTTACCGCTAGCTTCTGTTAGTAGTACTTAGGTTTATTTTTGATACTGCGACGACCGGTATCAAATTTTGGCGCCGTTGTCTTGGGAGGCAAATGCAGCTTTTATCTGTTTTTTTTTTTTTTAGTTTATTTCTTGTCTCAGGGAACTTCAGTTCCTTGAGACCGTTCTTATGTCTTCCGTTCTCAGATTTCCGCAGGATGAGAACGAAAGCATTGGTGCTTATATAGACAGGTTGGAGGAATTTCTCGAACCAAGACGAGGAAGGTTTTCGGGACTCCAAATATGCCAGTCTATCATCCAGGGAATTAATGCCCCTACGCGAGCATACCTCGAGGCTAATGGTAAGTGGGATTTCGAAGGAATCCCCGTAAAAGAGGTATTAGAATTTTTTGATTGGTTTGAGGGCTTTGTGTAAGCTTCTTCAACTTCATCTAGGCTATAAATTTTATCTAGAATCTGTCGATCCGTTAATTGAGTCAAGTCGTCGGTTAAATCTAGCCCGCATTCCTCTTCCTCTCGTCGACAGGCTTCGTTAAGTTCAGCGGTGTTGTAGAAATCATCGGTCTCCATTACCTGTGACATCGCCACATCACCTACTTTATCACCCAAATCAGAATCTTCTGCAAGTGATACATGTTCTATAGTAGGCGTAAACTCGAACTTAGGAACCTTGGTCTTTTTTTTTCTTGCTTGCCTTTGTTTTTTTCTTGGCCACCTTCCCAACATCTGACAATGAGGGAGCGTTATCATTATATTTCTTCATTTGGGAAGCTAAATTTCCAACTTCTTCAACATATTCCTTCACCTTTGCACCTTCAAAAAAAGCTTGCGTCACTTGTGACGGAACAAGATCAGTTGAAGAAGTAGCACCTGTTGTTAAATTCTTAAGCATTGCAGCTGCATCCGCATACCAGGAATAGAAGGCCACAGCGTTCATTTGAATCTTCAAGTACAGCTCGTGTACACCCTACAGTTGGTAACAAAAAAAGATTTAAGAGTCTAGATACACAAAATATACCTGCTCAATATATATATATATATATATATATATATATATATATATATATATATTAAAAAAAGTATGCCATTAATTAAACATTCATAACATAAAACGTACATCTACAGCCCTAGCTTTCAACTCATCGTCATCTTCAACACCGGGGGGGATTTCAATCTGAATAAACTTCTTATCGGGTGTTGTACCCGACGTTGAAATCTGAAGAGGCGTAGGGCTTGCCAATGGCGCCTTGGGCGCGCCATCTATGGCCAACATCGTATTACCAGCGTCCTTCTCATCAGGGGTCTTGTTTTGACATCGGGGGTACTTCACCTTCGACAAAGTTAGTCGACCCAATGGACCCACGTCCATCTCATCCTTTAACCTCTTCGATAGAGTTTTCATATCCCAATTCTGAATAAGTGGAAGGCCATCTGGGCAACTCATACCACGGTAATCATACCGCTGAAAATAAGTAATCATAAGGAAAGGGATACAACCAAGCATATGTGACTGCACGCTGCGAGCCTCAGCTGCAGCATTAGCTAAACATTCTAATACATACGAGCACCAGTCATACTCCGGTATGGCACTCACATCTTCAACCACTTTCAAAAGTTTGATTTTAATTTCGTTGTTCAATGTTGGCACAAGGAATGATGAAATGCTAAGAAGCACAAACAGGCGGCAGAATTCATCATCTCCATCTTTGAATTGCTCTGAATCAATATAATTGAAGACGTCTCCTAAAGGAATAGAATCAGAATTTGATTTCACTTTGAACTTTTTGCGGCACAGTTGTTTTATGCGCACATATTTTTCATCTTTAGCACCAGGCATATGTCCAGTAGGTACAATTTCCATCTCTCTCTCACCAACAGGTAACATGAAACAGTCATAGACATCATACTTAGTAACCATAAACTCCTTCAACTCCGACGCCCTGAAAACATAAGAACCATCGCTGAAAGCCTCGAGAAATTCAGGAACATGTGAAAGGGGGAAAGTTCTGAGTTTAAGATGAAGCAGCCCCCCAAATCCAATCCTCTATACAGCGGCTCGTTGAGCAATGTTAAGCTTACTAATAAGCTTGTGAAGCCTATTGGGGCGACACTTAACGGAAATACTAGGGGTAACTTGAGGTTGTTCTTCAATTTCAGGTAGTTCTCCATCAGATACCATCTGAATCAGGAAAAAAAAGTACATAAGAAATGCACAATATCAGTCAACCTATAACAATCTACACATTTACATTTACACTTACTCTATCCTCACATTTACACTTCCAGTATCTTCACATTTACACATCCAATTTAGTCAGATTTACACTTTATTTGTTCACATTTACACTTCTCCTATCCTCACATTTACACATCCAGTATCTTCACATTTACACAACCAATTTAGTCAGATTTACACTTTATTTGTTCACATTTACACTTCTCATATCCTCACATTTACACTTCCAGTATCTTCACATTTACACTTCCAATTTAGTCAGATTTACCCTTTATTTGTTCACATTTACAATTCTCCTACCCTCACATTTACACTTCCATTATCTTCACATTTACACTTCCAATTTAGTCAGATTTACAGTTTTAGTGTTCACATTTACACTTACTCTATCCTCACATTTACACTTCCAGTATCTTCACATTTACACTTCCAATTTAGTCAGATTTACACTTTGTGTCCACATTTACACTTACGCTATCCTCACATTTACACTTTGAATATCTTCACATTTACACTTCCAATTTGTTCACATTTACACTTTATTTGTTCACATTTACACTTCTCCTATATTCACGTTTACACTTTCTATTTGTTCACATTTACACTTTTTTTTGGTTCACATTTACACTTGGACTATCCTCACATTCACTTTCCCAATTACATCACATTTTCAATCCCCAAAAACAGGCTCGATTGAAATCCTAACAAATACATTCACACTACCCATCAGTTCAGATTTACACTATCAATTTAATTAGCAATTCAAAGACTATAATATTTACACTACCCACTTAAAATTAAATTCAAACATGCTAATGAATCAAAATGTTTATGGATAAGTCTACATAACTCTTTTGTCGATCCTGGGCCGCTTTCATCTTTTGTCTGATCATCTTAACCTATTCTACCATCTCCTGTACCATCTGTGGTCCTAAAACCACTGCCTCAGCTTTGTCATCCCAGCAAATCGGGCTCCTACACCTCCTCCCATACAAAGCCTCAAACGGTGTCATCCAAATACTCGTGTGATAGCTGTTATTGTAAGAAACTCAATCAGATCCAACCTATCTTCCCAGATACCCCCAAACTCCATCACACACGACCTCAACATATCCTCCAAGGTCTTGATAGTCCTCTATGCCTACCCATCTATCGCACGATGAAAAGCAGTACTCATCTTTAAAGTAGTTCCCATCAGCTCCTGCAACTCTTGCCAAAACCGTGATATGAATCTCGAATCTCTATCTGACACTATGTCCTTAGGCACCGCATGCAAACGAACCACATGCTTCCTATAAGCTAAAGCTAACTGTATCTTGGTCCAAGTATCTTTCATCGGCACAAAGTGAGCTGACTTGGTCAAACGGTCAACTATTACCCATATCATGTTATTACCCTGTTGACTCCTCGACAAACCCACTATGAAGTCCATAGCGATAGACTCCCATATCTATTCAGGTACCTCAAGAGACTGAATCTTACCTTGTGGTCGTCGCTGCTCTCCCTTAACTCTCTGATATGTCAAACATCGAGCCACAAACTCAGTTGTTTCCTTTTTCATCCCAGGCCACCAAAAAGTCTTCTTCAAATCTTTATACAACTTGTCACCACCTGGATGTACACCATGATCATATTTTTCAACTCCTCATCACCAGGAACACACCATCTCCCATCAAATCTCACACTGCCATCTGTATGAATAGAGAACTGAGACACTGTCCCTTTCTCCACTCCAACTCTCCACTACTCAATCTTAGGATCCAAAGCCTATTTCCTGCGAATGTCATCATAAAGATCTGGCTCAACTGTCAAGTCCCCTCTAGCATCCCCTTTCTGTATCATATGTATCCCCATCTTCCCCACCTCATCTCTCAACCTCATCAAAGACATAGATGTGCATAGAGAATGCACACTCTTCCTGCTCAGCGCATCAGTAACCACGTTTGCCTTCCCTTCATGGTATATAATATCCATGTCATAGTCCCCTATCAGCTCCATCCACCTCCTATGTCTTATGTTCAACTCTTTTTGAGTGAAGATGTACTTGAGACTCTTGTGATCTGAAAACACCTTAAAGGTCGCACCATAAAGATAGTGCCTCTAAATCTTGAGGGCAAACACAACTGCACCCAACTCCAGATCATGTGTAGGATAGTTCTCCTCATAAGGCTTCAACTGCCTAGAAACATAGGCAATTACTTTCCCGTTTTCCAACTACACATATCCCAAACTATTCTTTGAAGCATCTGTATATACCTCAAAGTTCTCACACCCTTCAGGTAATGCTGAGACTGGAGCTGCCGTCTCACAACTTTCATCCCAACAAAACCTATTCTCTTTCCTCATCAACGCTGTCATAGGTCTGGCTATCTTGGAGAAGTCTTTCACAAACCGACGGTTGTGCCCTGCCAAACCCAAGAAACTCATGATCTCTGCCACATTCTTCGGTGCTTCCCACCGAGTGACTGCCTCAATCTTTGCCGGATCCACAGCTACACCCTTCTTTGAAATCACATATCCCAGAATGGCAACTTCCTCGAGCCAGAACTCACACTTTGACAACTTTGCATATAGCTGATTGTCACGCAAAGTCTGCAGCACCAACCTCAAGTGCTCCTCATGCTCCTCTTTAGTCTTAGAATAGACTAATATATCATCGATGAAGACCACCACAAACCGATCCAAAAACTGAATGAAGACCCAGTTCATAAAATCCATAAACACTGCAGGTGCATTAGATAACCAAAACGGCATCACAACATACTCATAGTGACCATACCTCGATGTAAAAGCTGTCTTCAGTATGTCCTCATCCCGAAAAATAGGTTTCGCCCGGTATTAAAATTTCCTTCTTTTTTGAAAATAGGTTTCTCCCGAAATTAACATTTTTAAAGAAACTATGAATTTTCATCAATTCCACTGGAATGACGATTAAATATATTTCGAGTTTACGACTCCGAAAGCTGACCCGTAAATAATATGGGCAAGACATACCCCGTAAAACATAAAAAACATCCGAAAGTGTGTACGGGTTTTTAATTCTAATATTGACTTGCTGGGGGATAGAAATGTAGATTAGCCATTCTGGCCCGCGAAGCATAACTAAAATCCGCGAAAACAAGCTTTGGTGTAAAAATTAACACAAGTCGATGGGGGAAGCCCGGAGGCCCGCGTCCCAAGGCCTAATCGGCCTACCTTGCACGACAAGTCAAGGGTTTCCTAAACTCTAGCGGAAAACTCTCTCCTTATTTTCCTATATAAGGAGATCATAATAAGAGGCAAACCATAAATTATTATTCTTTTCTTCATACAAACTTCTTGTCAAACATGAATTCTCTTCGAAAAGCAATGACATCTTGGGCCTCTGATTTCAAAGGATTGGAATCTCAAATACTTGTTGATACGGGATTACAACAACTAGTCCCGCTGAGGCAGGTCTTGCCTGAAATTGTTTTTCTTAATGAGTGCTTAAAATTCTGGGACCCTATCCATCATGTTTTTAACTTTCCTGAAGGAGAGATTTGTCCCATTCCGGAAGAAATTCCTATTTTAGGAGGCTGGAAGATTGAACGAACCCCCGTTATACCCGACTTTCAGCGAGGATGGGCTAATAAATATTGAGATTTCCTCGGCCTGTCACGAGAGGAGGCACATGCCTTCATCTATGGAGAGCGAGTAGACTTACTCGCTATTGCTCACAAATTTCGCCATTCTTATGACCCTACAGTATTTCGTCGCAGGGCTTTTGGACTGATCATGCTTCATCTCTATGCTTTTGAAGGGAATATCGAAGTACCTACTTGTCGTGGTAAGGCAAAATTCATTAGAATTGTAGAGCAAATTGAGAATCGTCGGAGCCCGGCTTCGCTCATTCTGGCCGAAACCATCAATGGGTTAGATGCTTGGAAGGCTAACCCAAATCTTCCTTATACTGAATCAACCCGTCTTCTACAAGTATGCCCTTTTTTTTCCTTTTTTTCTTTTTTCTTCTCTTTTCTTTTTTCCGTTTTTTCTTTCTTTTTTCATTTTTTTCATTTTTTTTGCCCACCTTCTTTCTTTTCAGTGCGTTTGACATCATTTCCTATAGTCTAACTTGATTTCTCGGTCCTTTTCACAGATTTGGCTTTATGAGAGACTCGATTTAGTTGACCACCGAAGGTTCCGGATACATATGAAGTGAGAAGCTTCTTTTCTCATCATCGTCAGTTTGCTTCTTGGCAGAGAGAGCCTTTCTGGCGGCATCGGCTTTCTGCCAATGTTGGGTTATATGTTCGATGGGCTTGCGTTGGCTTCGCCTAACATCAGTCACTGGTCTGTCTGACAGTGATAGAACTACACATCTCACTTTATTGGGCATGAGGCGATCTACCCATATTTACCCGGATCGTGTACTTCGGCAGGTCGGCCGTCAACAGCGGTTTCCTGCCGTTGAGCCCACTCACGACCGTGCTGAAGAGGTGACACTTGCAAGGTGCAACCCGTGGTTGAAATCTTGGACTCGGTGGACAATTTGGCATATCACTGGGCCATTTGCTTCTACTTGTGTGTCACCCGCTTACTTGCCGTGGACTATTGAGCTTTCTTTTAAGGCCCAAAGGGAACTTTATAAGAATGAAGCCATTGACTACAAATATCGTGAGAAAGCGATGAAGAACCGAGAATTCTTTACTGGGACGACTCCGATTTCATCTAGGTCCGAAACAAAGACTAACTCGACTCTTAGGACTGACTCTTTGGTTTCAGATGTGTGGAAGAGGTTGGGTCCGAGGAGTGGAAGTGGGTTGAGACTTGCAGAAAGACTTGGTCTTCGAACTAGTGTGAAAGACAGATTGGGCCCTCGTGAAGAATTGATGATTCCTCCGAAGAAAAGAGCCCGAGTGATGATGGGTGAGACTTCGTCTCGTCGTGGTGGGGCGTGCGGCCCAGCTGAGGGTCTGACACTCCCATACTCCCAGTGCCTTACCAGGACCACTTAGGTATAAGGACGTTACCATCTCGGTTTGCCGAGGCAATGATAATCATAAGACAATAACGAAACATACTTAAAAGTAAATAATATTTAAAGTGAGTACATGCGAAAACCAAAACTGTTAAAAGAAATACAAGTTCTCAAAACTATCTACTGTCAAAATACTATCAAGTGTCAGACACAGCGGAAGACTTCTAAACTGCAACGTGGTGACTCATCCCAGCTATCCCATACGCATCGTCTCATACCTGCTCAATAACTGCTCACCACTCCCGAATGGATCACCACAGTTTTACAAAACAAACAACGGGGTCAGTACTAATTACACAATACAAATCACAATAAACAAATGCCAAACAGCTCAATCGTCACATCAAACCCCAGTCTCCATAATCAATCTCCACACAACTGACTACACACTAAAGTGTGTAGTCCTGCCAGAATGCCCATCGCAACAGATACTCCACACCGCCAGTGGGGGACCGCAGCCGTTCCCACCTAAGCCACGCTCATCTCCATCGAGCGATAAACCCAAGTCCATTAATGTGCACATCCCTTCTGTGGCGGGTTCCACAGAAGGCGAATCAAGGGCGTGAAGCCACTCCTACAAGTGACTCCACTCAGCCAGGGACGCACCCCGAAGATCACAGACAGATACAACAACAACAACAATCAACGATAATAGACAACAACCGTCACAACCACCAACAATATACTTTAACAACAATCATAATGAAACCACCAATCACATCATGTAATTAATACTGAGTAGGGAAACCCTATCTGGAATAGCAATCGCTAAGATCGTCACAATCAGCTAATCAAAATCGTTCTTCAATTAAATCACTTCCTATCAAACATACAATCATATAATCACAATCTAACATCAACAATACTCCCAAAAACCCCAAATTACCCAATTAAGGTTTCAACAAAAATCAATGAAACGATATAAAAATCATACTAGGAGCTTACCCACAACGCGACGGTCTCACAGGCGTAAAGAACTCAACGATCCGACGACTCTAGCCCTTAGGATTTGCCAACAACGCGACGAGAGAGAACTACGTAACTTCTTTTTGTTTTGAAAGGTTTAGAAAGATGAAAAAGTGATTGAAGAAAATGACGGAAGCCTTTTATATTAATCTCGCGCTATTAGCAAAACTCGTCAAAACAAACCCGTAAAACATACTTACTCGATCGAGTAAGTCACTTACTCGATCGAGTGACCCTTACTCGATCGAGTGCCACACATACTCGATCGAGTACCCATCAGACAGACTACTGTTTCGTATAAAAATATACTTACTCGACAGAGTAAGCCACACTCGATAGAGTACCCATAGACATAGAAAACCGTAGTATTACAGTCTTCCCTCCTTAAAAAGAACTTCGTCCCCGAAGATCAACCCATACTCAAAACAAACATATAAACTCGATCAAGACACAACAACGCAACTAAGAACTCAAAACAAAACCCCAACCTATAAAACATGAACTCTTAACACCAGCTCCACCAACTATGTCTACCTCCACAACATGACTCACGATATCATATCCAACACATTATAGCCTCTCTCAGCACTAACTCCGTACATTACCAACTACCATCCACAAATGCCACTAGCTCCGTTTCACTAACATATTATCCACTAGAAAATCCAGTATCATGACACTCATAAACATCAAACGGAATGTTACATTCTACCACCCTTAAAAGGAACTTCGTCCTCGAGGTTTACACACACTCATAACCTCATCCTCCAACTGTCAACACTATAGAACTCATATACATCATCGTCCAACTGTCAGCACTATCGAAATATTCTCACACTCCTAAGCATCACACTACTACAAGCACGGTCATGACCTTTAATAAAATGAATCACAACAAATATCCATCCTTTATGCTACACCAACACTCTACTTTCAAATATACTACAACATGTACAACCAACAAACTCTCTTGTATCGCATCCTACTTCTCCTAAGATAAATGTTACGTCCTCGTAACTCACTATACTAGATCTTTAGCTACATCTTCTAATTATCCACATCACCCTGACATGTCAAAGATAACCGTCTATAATCTAAACACTTACAATTCCTATATCCAAGGCCCTCTTACTTAAACATTTTTCATACCCCAACTCCTTCTGCACTCCATCTAAACAATACCACAAAATCCTTAGCATAAACAACACTCCAACTCTTCCACATTACCATAACACGACATACCTCTCTAGATAAAACACCTATCGTCAAAACATAACTCACGATCCATACTTGTTACGCACACTCATACTAGATCCTCAATTTATTTTCTTTTATTACCGCAAAACCCATTCATCCCTTAACATGATACTAATTTCCAACACCCTATACTCAATGTCCCAATAAGAGATTATGAACCACTTACAACTTCCATATCAGTACAACACATGTTCCACAAATCACGAAACATTATTATGTAAACCAATGCCTCCTCTAAAAGAAGATCACAAGTACTCCAACAACCTCTCGCAACTGTGTCCCACCAACAGAATGTTACTATATCATAACAACAACGGAAACATACACAACTCTCTTCCACATCATACTCTACCCTCACTCCCAAGCTGAAACTAGCAAGAAGCATCAACAAACAAAACAACAGTCTATATGCTCAACAGAAACTCACAAGGACCAACAGTAAACAAAATGACAATCTATGCATAACTGGTATGTACTTTCGAAACTCGAATTGTAACCATCCCGCCTACTCCACCACAACCAATGTCGGCATCGCAACACCGCCACCAACAGTCGCACCGCAGCGTGAAAATACTCGCATCACAACACGAAGTACCATGCCCCGATCACCACCCGAGGCACAACAATCACATAGATAGACATCACAACCATATACAATTCCCATAAGCACTGACTCAGTATAACTTTCCGGACAAGAAGACTTACTCAAAACTGCTTTACTCGTTAATAACACAACATAGTATACAGAATAAACAGATAAGAATCTCATGAACATCATCCTTACCATTTTACACCATAAACATGTACCATCAATACGCATACAAGTATACTAGCCATGCAAGATCACTATCACTTTTGAACATCATTCCATTAGTTTACCGTATCCAACATAAATCACAAAACATTCATATACCAACTTTATAACTATCACAGCATACCATTTCTCGTGAGGTCCGAACCTCACACAAACATTTATACACGTCATAAACCCATAATCACATCCAACTAGGCAATCCTGATCACGTAAGTTACCACCTGATAAAAGTTACCTCTCACCCGAGCTTAACTCGTATGCCCCTCATAACATATTCTCCCATTCGCATATCCATTACCCCCAGCCAAATGTAACCATACCATTAATATTCAACTACTAACAACCGCCTCATATAACCACATCTTATACTCTCTCACAACCATACATATCAATCTGGTCTCTACAAAATCAACCTCTTTAGAATTGTTATCTTTCTTATCTATCATCACCCTTAACCACTAGTGACAATACCACAATACCACCACAGCTCGTATAGCAATCTCTCACACTCACATATAAATATAACAGTTCATTTTCTATCTTCGGTTAACATCCCAAATAACTAACATCGAATCCATCAACAAAATTACCTCAACATTATTTTTAATTTCATCCTTAATTGTATCGTCACCTAGTTCGCCGCCAAGATCTCATGTCGTGCAAATCCTTTACCCAACTTTTACTTTCCTTAATTCCTCGAAACTCAGATTAACATGTCATTCTGGAACTCCAATATAACCGTAACTCAAATCCCCATGATAGTATCATACATCTCAACGATTCCTTACTTTTATATCACATAACTCCGGTCAACATTTTTCTCAGCTTACTTTTATCCTTCTTTTCTTTTTACACTCAACAATACCAATTAACAATTCAACTCCTTAATACTTCTACCTAACTCCTTTGTGCTCCGGTTACCTTATCATTGCTCCAAAACTCAAATCTCATTATTTCATATTAGTACCATCTCAATCTTTCTTACCATCGATCTTTTCTTATCCTTCTATTACTCACATGTATCACAAATCAGTCCAGACCATCTCATGCTATCACTCACACTGATCTCGCTCCATTCACTTTTTTTTTCTTTGAATCCCAAAACTCATTTCATACCGTTACTTGCCCAAGGAAATCACACATTAGTTTCACTTCTCGATAATACAAATTCCCAAACTCACTCACTATCTGCAAATTCACGTCGCGACATGTCTCCACTAAGTTCACTATATACCACTCTTCTCCATCCCTCTACAACGATCTTTCACTAGATATATTCTTAACTCACACGATTCCTAACCATCTCTCTCCATAATTCCTTACACACCTCAAGTTGCTACTATCCACATCCTTACTTTCAATCTTTTCATTCTCACGTGCCTTAGACTCATACCATTCCTTGCCCATATTCCGTTACTTTTATATTACTCATCACACCATCATATCACTCATCCCATTTCAAAAAACATGCTCCATGACTCAATAAGCCATACCAATCTTCCTTTTTCTTTTTCCACTATCTATCACGACCACATATAACTCATGTCCTCCCCTTCGAACTCATACTCACCATAGGTGCCACTCGTTACATCACAAGATTGGGTAACTTACGCATCAAGACTAACACATACGTAAAACAATGCATAATGAAGCAATATAACACCTTTGAATTAAACATAATATGCAACAAAGTCAAAAGATAAGCATATGACCCAAAACAGGGGTCATTAGATCGAGTACAGGTCACTCGATCGAGTGAGTGACTTACTCGATCGAGTAGGTGAAGGTCAGAAGCACGTCAAACAAATTATCAGGGCTACTCGATCGAGTAAGGGTTACTCGATCGAGTAACAAGAGGTGCACTCGATCGAGTGAGGGCCACTCGATCGAGTACCCTAAGCATTTCTCAGCACTGTTCAATTTTTGTAAAACGGTCATAACTCACTCGTTTCTTGGTCGTTTTGGGCGTGTGACCTATCGTTAGAATCGTAAAAGAACAAGCTATCACCTCCAATTGGAATCAGATTAAAATCATTTATACATATAAAGTTATAACAGTTAAAAGACAACTTCGTTGTAATCAGACGACATAACTATTTGATTTTTTTACTTCCAAACAACTTAAACAACAACAAGGTAAACAAAAACAACTCAATACTCATAAAACCAGTATCCCTAACCACATGTTACTATCTTCAAAAGCCAAGCAACAACATCCATCATGCACATAAATCATTCAACTTACCAAGCATGTATTACCTGCATGTTTTTATTCTATATCTTTACGTAAACAAAATCACAAATATATAACATCAAGTCCCCTATTCACATGTTACTAGCATAACAACATTATAAAATCACTTCCATCATACAACATGTTTTATCATAAATTATATTATCATAGAACGATCATTCATCTTTTTCCACCAATTCATCCATCATACCACCAATTCATCCACCATATTCGTTCAATATATTCACCCAACACATCCATCCAACTTATTCACCCAACATATTCATCCAATATATTCACCCAACATAGGCATATGAAACAGCAGTAAACAAATATATAACTTCATTATATGACTTTACGCAAACACAATATACGTATACGACACAACATTCCTATTCACATGTTCCTTATTATGCCAGATCATAAATCATCCATCATGCCATTTATATTCATCCAACAATATATATAATCATATCATCAACTTCCTTCACTACACATATCCTATCCTCCACATAGATGCATCCACCGATTCATACAACACCTTACTATATAGATACATAACACACAAGGTAAACACATAGCGATCCCGACTCATATCCCATGGTGACCGGTTCAAAATTGTAGGGCGAGTTCCCGACTTTAGGACGTCTCCCAAGTCTTTGCATTAGCTCCTACAACTTTTACCCGGGTTCATTTTAATTTGACTCCCTATGTTCATTAGATTCATTGGTTACAGGTTTCAGGATCGTCGCTCTGATACCACTTTGTGACACCCTCATATTCCCAGTGCCTTACCAGGACCACTTAGGTATAAGGACGTCACCATCTCGGTTTCCCGAGGCAATGATAATCATAAGACAATAACGAAACATACTTAAAAGTAAATAATATTTAAAGTGAGTACATGCGAAAACCAAAACTGTTAAAAGAAATACAAGTTCTCAAAACTGTCTACTGTCAAAATACTATCAAGTGTCAGACACAGCGGAAGACTTGTAAAATGCAAGGTGGTGACTCATCCCAGCTATCCCATACGCATTGTCTCATACCTGCTCAATAACTGCTCACCACCCCCGAATGGATCACCACAGTTTTACAAAACAAACAACGGGGTCAGTACTAATTACACAATACAAATCACAATAAACAAATGCCAAACAACTCAATCGTCACATAAAACCCCAGTCTCCATAATCAATCTCCACACAACTGACTACACACTAAAGTGTGTAGTCCAGCCAGAGTACCCATCGCAACAGATACTCCACACCGCCAGTGGGGGACCGCAGCCGTCCCCACCTAAGCCCCGTTCATCTCCATCGAGCGATAAACCCAAGTCCATTAATGTGCACATCCCTTCTGTGGCAGGTTCCACAGAAGGCGCATCAAGGGTGTGAAGCCACTCCCGCAAGTGACTCTACTCAGCCAGGGACGCACCCCGAAGATCACAGGCAGATACAACAACAACAACAATCAACGATAATAGACAACAACCGTCACAACCACCAACAATATACATTAACAACAATCACAATATAACCACCAATCACAGCATGTAATTAATACAGAGTAGGGAAACCGTACCTGGAATAGCAATCGCTAAGATCATCACAATCAGCTAATCAAAATCGTTCTTCAATGAAATCACTTCCTATCAAACATACAATCATATAATCACAATCTAACATCAACAATACTCCCCAAAACCCCAAATTACCCAATTAAGGTTTCAACAAAAATCAATGAAACGATATAAAAATCATACTAGGAGCTTACCCACAACAAGACAGTCTCACAGGCGTAAACAACTCAACGATCCGACGACTCTAGCCCTTAGGATTTGCCAACAACGCGACGAGAGAGAACTACGTAACTTCTTTTTCTTTTGAAAGGTTTAGAAAGATGAAAAAGTGATTGAAGAAAATGACGGAAGCCTTTTATATTAATCTCACGCTATTAGCAAAACCCGTCAAAACAAACCCGTAAAACATACTTACTCGATCGAGTGACCCTTACTCGATCGAGTGCCACACATACTCGATCGAGTACCCATCAGACAGACTATTGTTTCGTATAAAAACATACTTAATCGACAGAGTAAGCCACACTTGATAGAGTACCCATAGACATAGAAAACCGTAGTATTATAGAGGGTGGCAAAGAGTAGTCTTCGACATTACTATTTACTATTACAACTACTGTTTGTGTGTTTTCCTTTTTTAGTTGTGTGTGATGGGCTTCGCCCGGAATAAAATTTTGTAACGGGTTTCGCCCGGAATTTAGAATAAATAAAAACTTTTTATTTATTAGAAATCCCCAGTTTTCTGCATTAAAAATTTCATTTTTGTTTTACATGTTTCTGTTGTACTCTTAACTAAGAGTTGCCTACGTATCTGCTTTGCAATAGAATCAAACCGAGTCTGTAGTTCTCACATAAAATATTTTATGAAGTGTTGACAAGAAACTCACAACTTGTTCTAAAAACATTTGCAATTCAAAAATTATTTCATAACATTTTAGAATGAGGTCATCAAGGATAGTATTTCTTCAGCTGGTCCAAATTCGTAGGATTTGTGAAGTCATTCCCATCCAAATCTATTAATCGAATAGCGCCTCCTGAAAAAATCTTCTTTACCAAATAAGGGCTTGCCCAATTTGGTTTAAACTTACCCCTCGGGTCAATAGGTAACAGAGCTCTAACTGACTTGAGAACCAGATCACCCTCACTAATTCACTTGGTTTCACCTTTTTGTTGAAAGATCTCTCTATCCTTTTTTGGTAGAGTTGGACGTGGTATAATGCGTTCAAACACCTCTCGTCGAGTATGACTAGTGAATCATACCTTGCTCGAACCCAATATGCTTCGGGAACCTGGCTTTCCAGTAGGATCCTCAGAGATGGCACCTCTAATTCAACAGGTTGGACTGCTTTCATCCCATAAACTAAGTAGTACGGGGTTGCACTCGTTGCTGTTCTAATCGAAGTTCTATACCCCCATAATGCGAAGGGTAACTTCTGAGGCCACTCCTTATAATTGTCAGACATTTTCTTTAAGATGGCCGTGATTATTTTATTAGCAGCGATGACTTGTGGTGTTTGATCTTATACTTTTCAAGTATAACCGCGGTCTCGGCTTGGAAATAAGTCTCGTGATCACTGATGAATTTATGCGGCACCCCGTACGAACATATGATGTCATTTTGAATAAACTTGAATACATGCTTCGCATTCAACACCTTATAAGACTTGGCTTCTACCCACTTCGTGATATAGTCAATTGCGACAAGGATAAAACAGTGCCCTCCCATTCCAGATGGGTTTATTTTTCCAATGATGTCGATTCCCCAGGTTGAAAATGGCCAGGGTGATGTCATGGTGTATAACATAGAAGGTGGTACGTGCTGAAAATTTGTGAAAATCTGGCAATTGTGACAATGTTTGACGTACTTGCGACAATCTGTTTCCATTGTCGTCCAATAATAGCCAAGTCTCGTGATCTTACGGACTAGTGCGTGGGCATTCATGTGTGGCCCACACTCAACGTCATGGACTTTTTCCATAACCTTTTCTACAGTTGGCTTGTCAATGCAAGGTAACAGAACATCTTGCACTGTTCTTTTGTATAACTGCGCACCCATTGTTAGTCTTAACGAATTGGGCTGATAGCATTCGTGGGGCACACTTCCCTCGCGGTTCAAGGTCGGGAGGATACTCGCTTGTTTCTTTGTACTTCAAAATGGATGTATACCAAGGCTTCGTTTCACTTTCCTCGGCATCGTTAATTACGTTCACGTAGGAGGGTGAAGATCTTTGCTCGACACATATCGGCATATTGCCTATATGGTCAGGGATGTTGATTAGAGCTGCTAGTTTTGACAGTGCATCGGCAAATTGGTTTTCCTCCCTAGGGAGGTGGACATATTTAACTTCATCAAAGTATGCTTCCAATTCCTCAATTCTCATTTGATACGGAGCCAGATTGCTACTCTTGACTTTCCATGACCCAACCACTTAATTGATCACCAGAGACGAGTCTCTATGTACTAACAACTTTATTATGCCTAACTCGAGGGCGCTACGCAAACCGAGTAAACATGCTTCATACTCAGCAGCGTTATTTGGGACGTTGAAGTCTAATTTGATTGACACGGGCACATGTTCACCTTCTGGCGAAATGATAAGAATTCCTACTCCGTATCCCATATAACTCGATGCTCCATCGACATATAGGTCCCATAAATCGGTTTCTATATAGATAATATCTTCATTAGGAAACGACTAGGTGTCAACTTTCTCAGTTTCCTCAATTAAGTTGTCAGCGAGGAAATCAGCAACTGCTTTTCCCTTGATCACCTTCAAGGGTACATACTTAAGGTCAAACTCAGATAACATAAGAGTCCACCTTGACATTCTGCCATTTAGCACCGGTTTTTCAAACAAGTACTTGATCGGATCCATTTTTGAATAGATACACACACTATAACTGAGCATGTAATGCCTTAACTTCTTTGTAGCCCAGACTAGGGCCAAACACGTCTTTTCAAGAGGCGTATACTTCGCTTCATACTCCAAGAACTTTTTACTGATGTATTAAATAGTTCTTTCTTCTTATCAATGGTTTGGGCCAGCATTGCCCCCATTGCGGTATCCGTAACAGTTAGGTACAAAGGTAATGGCAACCCGGCAACTGGCGGGTTCAAGACTGGTGGAGAAGACAACACTTATTTGATTTTATCAAATGCAACTTGACACTGGTCATCCCACATTTCATGTTCTCCGACCTTGAGTTTCTTAAACATTGGTTCACAAATCATTGACAACCTTGCAATAAAATGGCTCATATACTGGACTTGTCCTAAGAAGCTTCAAATTTCTTTCTCGGTCATGGGATGGGGCATTTCCATGATGGCGTTTATCTTTGATGGGTCTACTTCGATGCAACGGTGGCTAACGATATGACCCAGCAGTTTGCCAGAGGTGACCTCGAAAGCACACTTATGCGGATTCAATCTCATGTTATATTTTCGTAACCTTTCAAAGAATTTTCGTAGTGCTTTGAAATGTCCGTTACGTTCTTTTGACTTCACGATCATGTCATCGACATAGACCTCTACTTCCTTGTGTCTCATATCATTTAGCAACGTCGTTGCCGTTCTTTGGTATGTTGCCCCAGCATTTATCAATCTGAAGGTCATTACTGTGCAATAATAGGTTCCCCATTGTGTAGTAAACGTAGTTTTGTGCATATCTTCCTCAACCATCTTAATCTGATTGTAACCGGCATACCCATCCATGGACGATAACAGGGCATGGCTCGCGGTATTGTCAACAAAGATATCATGGTAAGGTAATGGAAAATCATCCTTTGGGCTGGCCTTATTCAAATCACGAAAGTCCACGCATACCCGGACCTTTCCTCCTTTCTTCGGTACCGGCACTACATTGGCTACCCAATCTGAGTATTCTGACACTTTGATGAATCCAGCTTTGAACTGTTTATCGATTTCTTCTTTGACCTTTAAGGACCATTCGGTTCGCATTCTGCGTAGCTTCTGCTTTACTGGTTTGAACCCTGGTTTGATCGGAATCCTGTGCTCTACAATTTCCCTATCAATTCTCGGCATGCCTTTAAACTCAATCAGCAGGTCAATGAATCCTTGTCTCTCTATGGGATCTAAGGTAGTTCCTATCTTAAGCTCATGTGGTTCTAGGGTGGTTCCCACATTGATAGTTTTGGTATCTTCGATCACCGAGTTTCTTTGGTCATATTCTTCTAACCCTCCAACCAATTGTGGAGGTGGTTCTACCTCCTCTTGTTCTTCTTCAACCTTCTCACCTTCGGCCTCATTCTCAATGTCACTACTAAAACAATTATTTTCAAAAATTGAATTGCAGTGTAAATAAAACAAGTCGTAAGCAAACTGGTTCATCTTATTATTATTAATTTGAAACTGCGCGAGATGCGCTAACATTTGAGCCAACTAATCATAGGTCAGTGGCGAGACTGCAGAGGTACCCGAGACAGGCCCCAAGATACCAGAATTAGGAAGGGGTGCATTGAAAGAAAAGACTTGGGAGGGGGTGGCTTCGACACCTGACTCCTTAGACTCAAACTTAAGACTCTTATCAGACTCGGACTCGGACTCAAATTCAGACTCGGGACCATTATCCAGCTTTAACATTTCTCCTTCTCCCGTAGTCAACTTCAAGAGGAGTCCCCTATTGTCATTCCATTTAACAGTTTTCCGCCATCCAGAGATAGTCCTCTCAGAATCTACATAAGTGATGAGGATAGATGGATCGAACCTGTCACTTCGAAGGATTGTGTTAACCAAGTCTTCGCTTGGTGTTACCCTCATTCTTTCTTCTCCGAAAAGGAGACCCAATGCCATCTCATCTTCGATAGGGGTCGAATCGCTTCTTTTTGGTACTACAACTGTGGGGTAATATCCGTATAAGACCCTTTAAATTTAGGACTATAACGTAAATTTAACATGTGAAATATGGTCATAAACGAAATACAACGATGAAACGATAAAGATAAAGAATCAACCTCGGGTCCTTTGATGCACGGCGTAAAGAACAGAAATCAACAGAGATTCCCTCCTAATTGTTGCACCCAAGACCGTCCGAGAAATGCCCTTGTGCTAGAACGTGTTCTCCGATTGCCTTGCAATATTGGGAGAACTTGATGTGAGTTTTTCTCGAGATGTGAGATCTCGGTTTCAGAGAAAACTTAATCTCCAAAACCCTAATTCTTTTTCACTAAATGATGATTAGGTTAAACAAGAGGAGGAGCTCTCCTTTTGTTCTCCTAATTTCGGTTTGGCCGAGTGGATCAAGGAGGGAATGGGCTTCCGTTTTCTCCTTACGTTCAACTCGTGGTCCGAGGCTAAAATGTATACGACGCGTATATGTTATAAATCGTCATCGGTTATCGGATATTAAAACATCAACTAATAACACGGATTAGTTGAATTATTAATACATGTCCGACAAAGACAATATTGTATAATTATATTCAATATACATTTAATTAAATATAAAACGCTTATATTCAATTTTACGAATTAACCGTTTAATTCGTCTTAGCCATTATTATTTAATCCGTATTAAATAACATATCTCAACATCACATTTTGACTAAATATTAGTCAAATAACTCGACTAACCGGTTAGTCAAAATTGGCATCTACATGACTTGTATTTTCATACTTCACGTCTCTCAAACGTATCCTATAGGTGTGACTTTTAGGGACCAGTTGATCACCGCCATCCGTATGACAATAACGTCAAACTTATCTAGCAAGCCAACCGTTATTGATAAACGTGGATCAACTGATAATAATACCAAAAGTATGCCCTTTGATCCTTTTAGAGGTTTATAAGTCCTTGCACTAACTGTTAAGGACACCAACCCCAACAAGCTCCCACTTGTCCGTACAAGTGTATGTGCAATGACGTTATCCGCACTAACGGAGGACACAAGCTCCAACAAACTCCCACTTGTCCGTACAAGTGTATGTGCGATAACCGATTCTCATATTCATTTAAAATTTCTCCCACTCAATGTAAAACAATTTGCAGATCCGGATCCGCAAAGGTCGTATTTTACAATCGATCTGTATCTAGAGTGGTTTCCCCGACTAGAGAGTAACTTAACCGATAAAACGAATCCGTATCCGAGCATGGCCATGAATTTCGATTCTGACTCCTCGAGTGGCCCTGAGAAATATCGAGTACCTGATAAAGGCTGAATATTTCCTTCAACTCAACTCCTTCCGATCTAAGCACAGCATGAAATGACCCAGAAAAAAATCTACTTGCCCCCTGTTACGGATGACCGTGAGAAAGAAACCAAAGTCACCCAAAATCCGCCTTAGTCTCAAGAGACAATCGATAGTCAAAAGAATCGACTCTTAGGATCACCATGGAAGTCCTATCCACGACCGGGCACCGAATGTTATAAAACATTTAGGACTCCACGTCGATGTCACAATTGTGTCCTACGAGAGATATCCGTATAAATCGCCTCTCGTGATTGGTCGATCAAATCGGTTGACTTATGGCTCGTTGAACCCACCATCAACCAACGTCACAAAATAATTGCCGAGTTATCACTCATGTGGGCAATTAAGGACTGAAAAATATAATGTTCGTTCAGTTCACTTTGTGGTGTTCAAAAATTGTCGTACAATTCCACATGAAAAAACAAAATATGTATAAAATATCAAAACGATGATGTCGTATAGAGTACAAAAGGGAATGAATCTAATCCATAAAAAGTACTACAACTTAGGAACACGTTTAATTCCCATGGAATTAACATGCCCTTCATGCTTATCTTGTCGTAATGCTTTAGTGAGAGGATCTCGCTATGTTATCATCTCGTAGCAATCTTTTCTATCACTACTTCCTTTTGCTCCACGTAATCCCGGATTAGATGAGCTTTCCGTTGTACATGTCTAGACTTGTTGCTAGACTTAGGCTCCTTAGCTTGGAAGATGGCACCACTATTGTCGCAATAGATGGTGATCGGGTCATTCGAACTAGGCACTACAGATAGTCCATGTAAGAATTGACGCATCCATATCGCTTCCTTTGTAGCTTCGGACGCGGCATAGTACTCGGACTCGGTCGTAGAATCTCTTTGTAACAGTTTGTTTCGAACTCTTCCAGTGACTGCAGCGCCATTAAGAGTAAAAACGAATCCAGGACGAGATTTCGAGTCATCACGATCCGTTTGGAAGCTAGCATCTGCGTAACCGGTTGCGCATAGCTTTTGTTCGCCTCCATAAGTCAATGCCCAATCTTTAGTCCTCCGGAGGTACTTAAGAATGTTCTTGACAGCTAACCAATGTGATTCACCTGGATCTTTGTTGGAATCGACTTGTCATACTCAATGCATATGCCACGTCTGGACGTGTGCATATCATGGCATACATGATTGATCCTATAGCCGAAGCATAAGGAATCCGTGTCATGCGCTCTTTCTCTTCCGGTGTCTCTGGTGCCTGAGATTTGCTCAAATGCACCCCTGGAGCCATAGGAAGAAAACCCTTCTTGGAGTTAGTCATCTTTGAATCTCTCTAGGACTTTGTCTATGTAAGATCAGCGATCGAGAGATAACATCCGTCGTGATCTATCTCGATAGATACGGATGCCTAGAATTCTTTTCGCCTCTCCCAGATCTTTCATCTGGAAATGGTTTTTCAACCATACTTTCACCGAAGTTAAGAGAGGTATGTCATTCCCAATCAGGAGTATGTCGTCAACATACAATATTAGGAAAACAATCTTTCTCCCACTCGACTTGATATATAAACATGGTTCCTCGACCGATCGAGTAAATCCATTTTCTTTAATCACTTGGTCGAAGCGATGATTCCAACTCCGAGATGCTTGCTTAAGTCCATAAATGGAACGCTTAAGTTTGCATACTTTCTTAGGATGTTGTGGATCAATGAAACCTTCGGGTTGTACCATGTACAAATCTTCCTCCAAAAAGCCGTTTAAGAAGGCGGTTTTCACATCCATTTGCCAAATTTCATAGTCATGAAAAGCGGCGATCGCTAAGATAATCCGAATGGAACGCAGCATGACTACGGGTGCAAAAATTTCATCGTAGTGCAAACCTGGCACTTGGGTGAAACCTTTAGCAACTAGTCGTGCTTTATAAATATCTTGTTGACCTTCCACAGAATGCTTTATCTTGTAAAGCCATTTGCATTGAAGGGGACGAACCTTAGCAGGTAAGTCAACAAGATCCCATACGTTGTTCTCATACATAGAGTCCATCTCGGATTGCATGGCCTCAAGCCATAGCTTTGAGTCGGAACTAGTCATGGCACCTTTATAGGTTGCGGGTTCACTACTCGTTAAGAGTAGAACGTCATCTATGTCATGTTCCTCGACCATACCAATGTATCTGTCCGGAGGAATAGAGACTCTTCCCGACCTCCTAGGTTCCTCAGGAATATTCACCACAGCCGGGATTGAAGGAATAGGTTCCTCCAATGGTTGCTCGGTATTTGGTTCTGGAATCTCCGACAGGTCGAAGGTTCTATCACTCTTTGCATTCTCGAGAAATTCCTTCTCTAAGAATGTCGCACTAGCCGCAACAAAAACACGTTGTTCGGTTGGCGAATAGAAGTAATGACCAAGTGTTCCTTTAGGATAACCTATAAAGTATGTCTTGACCGATCGCGGGCCGAGCTTATCTTCAGGTCTCCACTTGACATAAGCCTCGCAGCCCCAAACCCGTATAAAGGACAAGTTAGGGACCGTTCCCTTCCATAGTTCATATGGAGTCTTGTCAACAGCTTTAGACGGACTTCGGTTAAGTATTAGAGCAGCTGACATAAGAGCATAACCCCATAATGAGTCAGGCAACACGGTGTGACTCATCATGGATCGAACCATATCAATTAGTTTTCGATTTCTCCGTTCGGACACACCATTCAATTGAGGTGTTCCAGGTGGAGTTAACTGTAGGGCAATCCCACAGTCTTTAAGGTGTTGATCAAACTCGTGAGAAAGATACTCGCCACCACGATCTGAACGCAGTGTTTTAATCTTCCTACCTAATAGGTTCTGCACCCTATTCTGGTATTCCTTGAATTTCTCAAAGGATTCACTTTTGTGCTTCATTAAGTAGACATATCCATATCTACTTAAATCGTCCGTGAAAGTGATGAAATACCTATAGCCTTCTCGTGCGGTGATTGACATAGGTCCACATACATCCGTGTGTATGAGTCCTAATAGGTCAGCAGCGCGCATTCCAACACCTTTGAAGGAAATTCGAGTCATCTTACCGATGAGACATGATTCACACGTGCCAAATGATTGAAAATCAAAGGCCGAGATAGCTCCATGTTTAATGAGCTATTTTACGCGTTTCTCATTAATGTGTCCCATACGGCAGTGCCATAGATCTGTCTGATCTTTGTCACCAACCTTTAACCTTTTATTCATTACGTGTAATATTTTGGTTGTCTGATCTAAAACATAAATTCCATTCATGGAGACTGCCTTGCCATAAATCATATCGTGTAATGAGAAAATGCAAGTATTATTCTCTATTACAAATGAAAAACCAAGTTTGTCAAGTGCGAAATGAAATAATGTTTTTGGAAAGACTGGATACATAATAGCAATCATATAATGATAACTCAAATCCGCTAGGAAGCTGGATCACATATGTTCCCTTCGAGACGGCAGCCACTCTTGTTCCATTCCCGACACGCAGGTCAACCTCACCCTTTACGAGAGGCTCGAGATTTCGGAGGCCCCGCACATGATTACACAGATGAGAACCACAACCAGTATCAAGTACCCAAGTTCCGTAACTTGCGTGGTTAATCTCAATCATATGAATAAAAGTAGAAGAAGAAGACATACCAACAGGTTTAACGCGACCTGCTTTTATGTCCTCATGATAAACAGGACATGTGCGCCTCCAATGCCGAGTCTTGTGGCAGTGATGGCATTCCATGTTTTCGGTTTTGCTCTTTGTCGCGCCTGATGAGGTGCTCGACTCACCAGGTCCACTCTTACCTGAACCCGACTTCTTGAACTTCGCCTTACCTCTTTAGGTTTGCCTGAGCTTTGCCCTTACCCTTTCCCTTGTTTGTCACAACGAGAACATCCTGTTTCATGCTCCCACTGAACTTCATGTCCTTCTCGGTCTGTACGAGGAGGGAGTGCAGTTCATGGGGAGTTTTCTTCAAATCATTCATATAGTAATTCGCTCTAAATTGCGAATAACCATCGTGGAGTGAGTGAAGTATGCGGTCGATCACAATGTTCTCGCCGATCTTACAATCAAAGGTCTCCGACTTTTCGACATTCTCAATCATGCTGAGAATGTGTGGGCTAACTGGTTGGCCCTTCTGGAGTCTCGCATCAAAGAAGCGAGTGGTATGCTCATAGGTCACGATTCTCGGTGCTTTCGAGAATTCCTTGGTGAGCGTGGTGAAAATTTTGTTCGCACCATGGGCTATGAAGCGTTTCTGCAAATTGGGTTCCATTGCAAAAATGAGTACGTTTTTAATCGCACCCGCTTCCATACAAAAATCATTAAACTTGGTGATTTCAAAGAAAAGCTCTAGCCGTGGGACCTGGGTTTGCCGGGATGGGCTCCAATAGATATTTGAGCTTCCGTCGGCGGCGCCGGCATTCCGTAATGCCGCCTCCCGATCCGCGAAGTTTGATCCATCATTCTTCAGTCGAGTAGACTGATTCATCTGATTCATGAAGATCCGAAGCCAGGACTCACGGTCCAATGTGGCACTTGGCATTGGGTTATCAGTAAAACCAGCCATTTGATATTAGCAGTTTAAAAGTTCGTGATCTACACTGAAAAAGAAAGAAAAACAAAAACGAAATAAGCAACTCATCGAGGTGATTTAAGTCTATTTAAAAATTCGTTTTAACGTGTAGACTCTCGCACTTGCATGATTGATCTCCCTCAAGAATGATACAAGTGATCCCAAGACTCAATTTCCGTAAATTGATAAGCCAACTGTTTAGCTAGTTCTTCCGTAAAAACTCTTGGTCGATAGATTTCTGGAAATCCTATCTATAGTCCACCATAGTCACAGGATCGTACGAGTGACCATAGTGTTGAGATAAAATAGGTCAATCGGTTCCAACTTACCCGACGTAGAAGGGGTCATATTATGCCTACCGACGAAGAAGGGACTCATTGGAGTTTGACCTATAAAGGCCGTTCTCAATTTTTGATTATACGAGGAAGATCCCATCAACTAAATTATAATTCATATTAAGTGAACGAATAACTAGCGTCTGCGTGAATGAATTAATTTAGGTGATGGCTTAGCATGGATCGTGTGACATGAGAATGTCAAAGAAAACTAACTCGTGACCTCTATATGTGTCAGTTTTCATGCAATAATTAGGTGGTTTGGTTTTTAGGCGGAAAATGATGCATACTATCGTTACGATAAAATAAAAATTGAATGCAATACGTAAATAAAAATTCCTAGTGTGGCCTATCCTAGTAAAATAAAACATAAAACAACTTTGGAATCCACCGTTGGACCCGACAAGCTTGTCTTGATGTTCCATCTTGATCCATGTAGCGGGAGTGAGCATCCGATCTTCATCTTTGGTCTTCTCAAAAATTACAATTTAAAATTACAAATATAAACCTATTTACATTCTAATTAAAACTGTAATTACAAGTGAAAAATCCAAAACGGAGATACGAGATCTCAAAATACAACCAAGACCGTGTTCCATCATTACGGTAACACGTTCTACTAAGGCCACACTAAGTTACAACTGTTTGCAAAAATAAATAAATAAATACGTAATAAAAAGCATTCAAAAACATTCATAATTAACGATAAATAAAATGCATCAACTAAAAACAAGTTCATTCGTGACATAATTCCGTAATTATGTGAAATTTATCCAAACCACCTTTTAATGATTAAAATTCATGTGATAAAACCGCTTCTATCAATTTAATTTTAATCTAATACAGTCCGTTACTTTAAATACGCTTTAAAATAACTTAATGGTACGTGTGTGAACCGTTTCACAATCATAGCGAGTGTACAATATCCGTATAAAGTACATATTAAGGCCAAAAGAAAATTTAAAACAAAAGAATAAATTTTCAAAGTCGCGAAACAAAAATCCCTCGATCCAGGGACAATAGTGCTCGATCGAGGAACAAAGGGCTCGATCGATCAACTGCAAGTCGATCGAGAGGATTGCCAATTAGAAAGTGCTCGATCGACAAGATCGAGGTCGATCGAGGGCTTTTATCAAGAAATCTGCTCGATCGAGTACGAGGACTTCTCGATCGAGCAAAGGGGGTTTTAAACAGTGGTCGATCGAGTGCTGCAAGGACTCGATCGAACAAAAACAAGACAGAAAAAGCTCGATCGAGTAGAAATCCATTCGATCGAGACCGGATGTTCTCAAAACTTAAAACCCTCGTGAAAACAGCTTTTTGAAAACAAAACAACTTCAATTTAGATCAAAACGGCATCAAAACAATTTAACAATTTGATAAAACTTGACATATTGTTATAATCTCCGTATAAAACAACAATATGCATGAAAACAAATCGAAAACAAGATGATATAACCGTGTAAAACATGTCACGGTTTCAAAAAAAAAAAAAATTGCAAATGCCAAAATAATTCTGAGAGGATAAAAACGTTCTTTGCCGCACGAATTTCAAGACAATAAAAATCGTTTCGAGATCGTTTGATGAAAAATCACAAAGAAAATTTACGTGGCCTCGCTCTGATACCACTTGTGGGGTAATATCCGTATAAGACCCTTTAAATTTAGGACTATAACGTAAATTTAACATGTGAAATATGGTCATAAACGAAATACAACGATGAAACGATAAAGATAAAGAATCAACCTCGGGTCCTTTGATGCACGGCGTAAAGAACAGAAATCAACAGAGATTCCCTCCTAATTGTTGCACCCAAGACCGTCCGAGAAATGCCCTTGTGCTAGAACGTGTTCTCCGATTGCCTTGCAATATTGGGAGAACTTGATGTGAGTTTTTCTCGAGATGTGAGATCTCGGTTTCAGAGAAAACTTAATCTCCAAAACCCTAATTCTTTTTCACTAAATGATGATTAGGTTAAACAAGAGGAGGAGCTCTCCTTTTGTTCTCCTAATCTCGGTTTGGCCGAGTGGATCAAGGAGGGAATGGGCTTCCGTTTTCTCCTTACGTTCAACTCGTGGTCCGAGGCTAAAATGTATACGACGCGGTATATGTTATAAACTGTCATCGGTTATCGGATATTAAAACATCAACTAATAACACGGATTAGTTGAATTATTAATACATGTCCGACAAAGACAATATTGTATAATTATATTCAATATACATTTAATTAAATATAAAACGCTTATATTCAATTTTACGAATTAACCGTTTAATTCGTCTTAGCCATTATTATTTAATCCGTATTAAATAACATATCTCAACATCACATTTTGACTAAATATTAGTCAAATAACTCGACTAATCGGTTAGTCAAAATTGGCATCTACATGATCAGTTTTTTTCATCTTGTCACGCCTCTCAAACGTATCCTATAGGTGTGACTTTTAGGGACCAGTTGATCACCGCCATCTGTATGACAATAACGTCAAACTTATCTAGCAAGCCAACCGTTATTGATAAACGTGGATCAACTAATAATAATACCAAAAGTATGCCCTTTGATCCTTTTAGAGGTTTATAAGTCCTTGCACTAACTGTTAAGGACACCAACCCCAACAACAACAAGCATGTCTTCGGGGATATAGTAACAGTCTTGGAATATTTAAATTCCAGGAACCATCCTTTTATTCCTCCAATGGTAAATAGGTTCACGAAAGTCCAAACATCGTTCATCTTCTCCGTGTTGGAGTAGTGTCCTCCACAATAAGTGCGTTTACATAATAAATCTCGTAAAAGGAATATCAGGGTTTATTTATTTATTTGTCAGCTGGTCATCGTTAATCGGTAATGATTGGCTGACTAGAGTTTGACATTACTGTCGTGTGATGGCGGTGATCAGCTGATCCCTTTAGGTCACACCTATTGGATGACGCCCAAATAGGATAAATTAATTATTTGTATGGGATACGAGATAATTAATTCTTTGTATTATTTGACTTTTAGTTAGTCACGTAAATGTATTATTTGATGACGGGTTACGAACTCAGGATAAGGAGATTAATTAAATAATTATGTGATATTAAATAATAAATATATATATATATATATATTAGAATTTATTAATTAATTTTTAATTAATTAATTTTATACGATATGTGTATTTGTTTTGAGATGGAATTAATTAGCTATTTAATTTTACAAGAGGTTGTAATATTAGCTAAGTGTGTTGATAAAATGGTCTTATGATTACTTAATGGTTAAGTAGTCATTGGTAGTTAATTTGTATTATTTAAGTGTTAAATAATTAAATTAATATTTAATTATGTAAGATAATTAAATTAATATTTAATTATGTAAGATAATTAAATTAATATTTATTTATGTAAGATAATTAAATATAAGACTTATAAGCATTTGTGGGGTAAATGTCGAAAACCAAAATGGACCCATATAAGTCCACTATGACCGGTTTTTTGAGAGGACAACAAGTGTCCATTAAGTGGCAATTTCCACTTAGTTTTGTTTCCATCTTTGCCTATAAATACCCACCTAATCACACCATTTCATAAGTTTGGAAAAATTTGAAGAAAATTTGGTCTTTGTAGTGTGCTTTGGCCGGACCATTCACAACACCAAGAGACCAACTTTTCTTCTTATTTTGTTCATCATAGTTCAACAAAAACACATATAAATATCAACTAATAATATTATCAAAGTAATAATATTAATTAGTACACCAAATATACATATTACAAAGTTACTACTACTATTAACTAGTTATTAATTTTAGTAGTATTTTGGGCTAATTTCGGGTGCCACCTTAGGAGATTACCTATTTTGGTAATTGTGGTGTATTTGGAGGATCATCCATATTCCTATAGCTCAAGAACTACAAAGGTAGGAGACCTTTGTAGTGCTCTTACTTGCCTTAAACCATTGTAAGGATTTTTTGTCTTAAGATGGTTTTATACCATTTTTTTTATATTTTTATTTGCATGCATGTAGATTTAGACCATATTAAATTAATTTATAATTTTAATATTATAATATGAGTATTAACATGGTCTAAATAACTAACAAGTGGTATCAGAGCATTGTTAAATACATGCATGTTGTCTTAAGACGATTTTAGTAATTTATGAGATAAATTAATAAAATTGATATTATGTTACTAAAATTAGTTTTATCATATAATATTGTCTTGCATGTAAATAATCTGGTCTTAGGATGATATGGGACGAAAATTTGATTTTTGTTAAATTTTTCCACTTTTTATAACTTAAAATGGCATAAAATTGAGTAAAAATGCATTAAAATTAATTAAGAGTTAATTAAAATTGATTGCATGTTAATTTTATGCATATTTATTTAGAAATAACCACATGCATGTTCTATTTATGAGATAAGTAGATACTTTAAATTAATGTGATTAATTTAGGTAGTTTATTGATTTTTATTTGATAAAAATGGGTAAATAATGGTTATTTTGTAAATAAATATTGATTTAATTTTAGGGCTCGAAATTTCTGAATTTTTAGCTCCTGGAAATTGTTCCAAAATGTATAAAATTTTATTTTAACTCGTTTCAATTTTTATGGTTTGATTTAGAATTAAATCGTAAAAATTGTCGCTTTACCGATTAAATTGTGAAATCGTTTTAAATAAATTTTAAAAACAAACATTTTCACTTTCATGGGATTTTTGGTGTAAGACCAGAATGTTCATTGCTTTTAAATTTATTTTTCCATAAATTTTTATATTAAATGGAATTTTTGTATGATAATTGTGAATTATCATATCATTTTTGTCATAATTGTGTTTTAATTCCCATATAAATTCAAGATAATTGTTGAGAATAATTATTTTGATATATGACCAGATTAGTATGATGAGTAAGTCTTAAATTGTTTTAAGAATTGATTATGAATTTTTATTGGTAAAAATTCCGTCAAAGCAAGCTCAAATGATCGTTGTTGGTAAGTTAGACGATTTGGCATGTCATTTTCCATAATGCATTTTATTATTCATTTGGATGAATGATTTTTTTTTTGCATTATAATAATGTAATTTTTCCTAATATGGCCATAGGTAGAAGTTGGTATTTCCCGTAATGTAAGAGAATATCGACTTGTTTTGTAATTAATTGCGATTTCGTATCGCCTAATTTTTAATTAATTAATAGTTTTTATTTTAATTTTATTACAAATTGTATAATAGGGTATTGTTATGTAATTTAATTATTAGTAATTAGATGAAGCATCTAAATACGGAGTTTTCATGAAGACGGTATTTTCGGAAAGGCGTTCCGAAATCCTAAAGAAGGAGGCCAATTTATGAAGACTCAAGGGACCAAGGAGTTGGTTTACGAAGTGTAATAATTTTAGTTAATTAGATTAACTAGGTGGCCATATTAGGACTTGTTTTTTTTAATTCATTTATGCATTCATGCCAAATCGTCACTGCATGTTTAATTTTTGTTGTTATCGATTTAATTGTCTAGCATTCATCAATTTAGTTCACTTAAAAGTGATAGACAATTAAATTGATAAGATCTCTCACATTTTTTTAAAATTGAGATTAAGCCTTACCAAATAATAGCACCTATGAATCTCTTCTTCATTAGAGGTAGGTTCGGATCACCAAGGTACTCTCTTTTTATGTTGGGTAAGTAGGGTAATAAAAGTTATTACGAGTGAAAATTGGTTGGACTCAACGGGATAAATATGGGTTGAATCAGTCCACCGTGCCCATATTTATTCTGGGGCTAAAAGATAGATTTTAAGAAAATCCGTCAACCAAGAGTTCTAGTAGTAGAATCAGTCAAAGTTGTTGACTCACCAAATTTATATAAATGTGGGTTGAATCGGTCCTCCGTGCCAGTGTTTATATAAAATTGGATCTTAGAATCATTTATATAATTCAGTGGGAGATCATTATATAAATGGGAACTTGTTAAATTGTTTCACAAGTTAAATATTTCTAGACGATAAATGTTAATCTTTCCTTTATTTCCTTTGTAGTAATCACGATGACTTCTACTAGTGAAACCGTCACCATAGCTAGAGATTCATGGCTACGTTATTTTATGGACAAATATGTTTTAAAAGCCGACGGTAGTAATTTTAAAGATTGGGAGGAACAACTTCGATTAGCTGCCGCAGGTGATGGCAAATTACGCTACCTTGTCGATCCCTCTCCCCCTTCGCCTAGTACTAGGGCCACTGCCGATGTAAGGGAGGCTTTTTCAAATTATCAAAAGGAATCCGCTGCAATAAAAAATGTTTTGATTTTTTCAATGGATCCTCCTTTACAAAGGCAATGTGTCAAGTTTCGTGATGCACATGAAGTATTCTCGAGGCTTTCAACTATGTTTTCTCAAGCCCCGAGAATAATTCAGTATGACACCGCTGTTCGTTTCTTTGAGGCTAACCTCAAAGATGGTCAACCTGTAAGTTCACATGTACTTAAAATGATTGAGTACGTGGAAACTTTAGAGGGGTTGGGATGTAAGATCCCCGATGAACTAGTGGTGGACCGAGTGCTCCACTCTCTCTCTCACGTCAAATGATTTACCCAATTTAGGGTAAGTTATAATATGACAAACATGAGAAAGAGTTTACATGAGCTCCATTCTCTGCTTGTACAAGCAGAGAAAGACATGGGATTGAGTGGGAGTACAAGGAAAGATGTGCTTGCGATTAACGTGAAGGGGAAGAAGCAGTTTAAGAGGAATGCAGGTAAGAAGCCCGTTCAGGTGGAGGGCAAAGGTAAAGCAATTGCGAATTGCTCTACCAAGCCAAAACCTATAAAGGGTAATCCTCTTAAAGATACTTGTAATTATTGTAATAACAAGGGACATTGGAGACGTAATTGTACAAAGTACCTGGATGACATAAAAGCTGGCATTGTGAAGCCGACATGTAATTTCTCAACTGAATCTTTTATGATAGACATAAATTATGCTTCAAATACAACTTGGGTATTAGATACTGGTTGTGGATCTCACTTGTGTAATCATTTGCAGGGCCTAAAAAGCATAAGAAAGTTAAACAAGGGTGATGTCGATCTCCGAATGGGAAACGGGTCTAAAGTAGCTGCCGTCTCAGTAGAAACTTATGTACTTAGTTTAGCTTCGGGGTTGGAGTTACATCTTAATAATTGTTATTTTTTACCAACGCTATCTAGAAATATAATATCCGTATCTGTGTTAGACACAGAAGATTTTTCCTTTGTAATTAAAGACAAGTGTTGTACTTTTCCCCTTAATGGGATTGTATATAGTCAAGCTATTTCAATCAATGGTATTTATATTCTAGATACTTGCAACGATGTTTATCATTTAGTTAATAAAAGACTCAAAACAGGTGATCCTGATCAATCTTATTTATGGCATTGTCGATTAGGACACGTCAACGAGAAGCGTATTAAAAGACTAGTGTCGACTGGTGTAATTAAACCTTTTGATTTCGAATCATTTGGTACATGAGAATCTTGTCTTCTTGGCAAGATGACTCATTCACCTTTTCTAGGAAAAGGATCTCGAGCTAGTGAGTTATTGGGTTTAATACATACCGATGTATGTGGCCTAATGACAGTCACTGCTAGAGGTAATTATGACTATTTCATTACTTTTACCGATGACATGAGTAGATATGGGTATATCTACTTAATGAGGTATAAAAGTGAAGCTTTTGATAAGTTCAAAGAGTTTCAGAATGAAGTAGAAAACCAATTAAATAAGAAGATTAAAGCATTACGATCAGATCGTGGTGGGGAATATTTAAGCAATGACTTTAAAGATCACCTTAAAAACTGCGGTATTGTATCTCAGTTAACTCCTCCTGGCACACCACAATTAAATGGTGTGGCTGAAAGGAGGAATCGAACTTTATTAGATATGGTTCGATCGATGATGAGTCAAACAGACTTACCTAAGTCATTCTGGGGTTTTGCCATTTTATCTGCTGTACAATCACTTAATAAAAGTCCCACTAAAGCAACTGACAAAACTTCATATGAGATATGGAAAGGGAAAGTCCCGAATCTGCGATACATGAAAGTATGGGGTTGTGATGCTTATGTCAAGAGAAAGTCTGACGATAAGCTTGCACCTCGCTCTGAAAAGTGTATTTTTGTAGGCTACCCTAAGGAAACTTGTGGATATTAATTCTACAATAATAACGAGAACAAAGTGTTTGTGGCTCGTGAAGCTGTCTTTCTAGAAAAAGAGTTTATTTCTAGAAGACAGAGTGGGAGAAAATTTGAACTTGACGAAGTTCAAGAGCCACAAACTGATTTGACGATACAGGAAGATGTTCCTTCTACGTCTGAATCAGTTATTGTTCCCTCTGAACCTAGGAGGTCAGAAAGGGTTAGTCGCCAGCCTGATAGATACCTTGGTATTATCGAGGAAGATGGTGACTATGAGGTTTTACTTTTAGAAAGTGATGAACCCAAGACCTATAAAGCAGCTATTATGAGTTCTGACTCTAAGCTATGGCTCGAGGCCATGCAATCCGAAATGGATTCCATGTACGATAATCAGGTATGGGACCTTGTTGACTTACCTAAAGATGTTCGGCCTCTTCAGTGTAAGTGGATATTCAAGATTAAAATCGGTATGGATGGACACAAAAATGTCTACAAAGCTCGATTGGTTGCAAAAGGTTTCACTCAGGTTCATGGTTTACACTATGATAAAACTTTTGCACTAGTTGCTATGCTTAGATCTGTTCGGATAATGTTAGCGATTGCTGCATTTCATGATTATGAGATATGGCAAATGGATGTCAAAACCGCTTTCCTGAACGGGTTTCAGGAAGAGGAAGTGTTCATGACACAACCTGAGGGTTTTGTAGATCCTAAAAATCCTAACAAAGTATGCAAACTTAAGAGATCCATTTATGGTCTTAAGCAAGCATCAAGGAGTTGGAATCATTGTTTTGATCATGTTATTAAACAGAATGGTTTTCTCGAAGTGTTGAGGAACCATGTTTATACATGAAGTTTAGTGGGAGTAAAGTTGTTTTCTTACTTCTTTATGTGGACGACATATTACTCATTGGGAATGATGTTGATATGCTTGCTTCTGTCAAGAAGTGGTTGGGAAATCACTTCCAAATGAAAGATTTGGGAGAAGCTCGTCGCATCTTGGGTATCCGGATCTATAGGGATAGATCCAAAAGGATATTAGCATTGAATCAAGAAGCCTATATCGATAAGATTCTTGACCGATTCAATATGAAAAACTCCAAGAGAGGTTTTCTACCTATGGGCAGTGGGATCACTTTGAGTAAGTCACAGTGTCCTACTGAGCCTAAGGATATTGAACGCATGAAATCGATTCCCTATGCTTCCACTGTTGGATCGATCATGTATGCTATGATGTGTTCTTGTCTTGACGTCTCGTATGCTTTGAGTATGACGAGTCGTTTTCAGAAAACTCCAGGTGAGAGTCACAGGATAACCATCAAGAATATTCTAAAGTACTTAAGAAGGGCTAAAGATTCATTCTTAGTGTTTGGAGGAGAATCTGAATTACGTATAAGAGGTTATACGGATGCCAGTTTCCAAACCGATAGGGATGATTTGAAATCCCAGGCTGGTTTTGTCTTTTTGTTGAACGGAGGGGTGGTTTGCTGGAGAAGTTTCAAAGAGTCTGTGACTGTTGATTCTACAACAAAACACGTACATTGCGACCTCGAAGGCCGCAAAGGAAGCTGTTTGGATTAGGCAATTTTTAGAGGGACTGAAAGTAGTTCCGACCACCGAGGATCCTATCACTTTGTATTGTGATAACAGTGGGGCAATTTTTCAAGCAAAAGAGCCCAAGTCTAGTAACAAATCTAGACATGTACTTAGGAAATTTCATGTAATTAGAGATTTAATCGAAAGGAAAGAAATTACAGTTTGTAAGGTTGGGACAGCTGACAACATCGCTGATCCTTTAACCAAACCTTTATCTCAAGCTAAACATGATAGTCATTGTCATTATTTGGGCTCGTTTTACGATGTAGAATGAGCGTTGTCGACGAAGTATTTTATTAATTTAAATGATATTTAAATTAAATGTTTTTTTTAAAGTGAATTCATTTTATTGTTTTAATTTGAATTTATTTTCTTAAATTTATTTTATTGAAAATAAAATATATTTTTGATTTGAAAAATCATTCTTTAGTTATTTGATTTGAAAAATCAATTTATATCGTTTATAAACCGTATTTGAAGAACTCGATTTTTTACGATGGTTTTATACGCGATTTTTGAGCTCGTTTTCTACTTGATTTGGGCTCGATTTGCGACGCACTTTCGGCCCAATCCCCTCTCCTCCAACCCGTGTTCAAATCCCATCCAAAACCCACCACAAAACCTGGCTTAGCCCTCCCAAATCACGTCCCAAACAGCCCAACACCACCTTCGCTGCTCTGTTTTGCAGCCCAAAATCCGACACCAAAACGGCCCCGTATTCGACTCCAATGCGACCCATATGTCACCTCCCACCTAGCTCACATATCAAGCTATAATTCCAAGCCCTTTCCCATGCAACCCACGTCCAAACTCCTTCACAAACCTCACGCAACAAGCAGCCCCCCCTGTTTTCGTTCTCCAAACCCGAGCCCAATCAAACACTTCCAAACCCGCTCCAAACGGCTACCAAACCCGTGCCCATGACCACCCATCCACACCTGACTATCCTAAACATATTACCATGCCTTGCCCACCAAGAAACACCCCTCAAAAACCCTACACGAGCTCATGAAAGCTGCTGGACAGCAGCAGCGAAACAAAGCAGCCCAACAGCTAGTTGCTCTCTTTTACCCTACTTTAACTCCCTATAAATACCTCCCCTCTTCCATAATTTCATTCCTCTAAGTTCTCCTCACATCATACTGCAAATAACAACCATCAATCATCCAAAAAAATCCTAAACTAAAACCGTGACAGCCGCTTGAAAACGGGGACACAAATCTTGTTTTCGAGTTTCTGTCGTGGTCTTTGGCCTTGATTATCGTGCACAAATCCTATTAAAACATCTAGTTTATTTCCATATTCACAAAATTCAGTCTTTCTAGTTTCCAAAACATCTTTCGGATTGAAAAATCGTTGAGAAACGAAGTCGTGGTGAGTGATTGAAAATCGCTGCTCAAGTCTGCCTTTTGAACGTGTTGTTTCGTGATTTCAAAATTCAATTTCAATTGTCTTCGTCGACGACGGCCCCTCGAGATAAAATCTACGATCGATTACGACCCAAGACGGTGTCAACGATACATGTAGGTTGAGGGTGCATCAAATCCTCCTTCTTTCCCTTTTTATTTCGTTATTTTTATTTGTTTTTCTATCGCTTATTTTATATATTATACATCGTCTAACATCGTTAACTATGAAACATTAGTATAGTATGAGTATGAGTTAAAGTGTCATTCCGAATACCCGCGTTGACTTGAGTTGGGAAAGAAATCCGCCAGATTGGTCGGTCGTATCCCCTTCTCATTTACATATCCTCGTATTTGGAATCGGACAGAATTAAATCAATCTAATTGACGTAGTATGTTATTTGTGCCTTTGTTTTAACTTTGATCTTTTCATTCATCGTGATAGTAGGCCACCTTTACACAATTCTTTCAACTAATTTAACACCTCAATTTAGTTCGTTAATTCATTAGGCATCTGAGGAGTAAAATAACATTATTGTAAATGAAATTTGCAATCTTCTAATTTTTAATTGAATTCATCTTCCCATTCACTAATTTTCTTGCTAGCATGGAAGTGCGTGCTTAACACCTTTCCATTTGCAGTCGTTGACAAATTAGAATTGTTTTTAACCTAGTTCGTAATTATTTAATTTAATTTACAATTAATTAACCTTTAATTTGTTTTACTTGTTTCTAATATTGTAAATTTTGTTTTTATTATTTTTTTAGGGTTCAAAATATGTAAATTTAATTTAGGGAATTTTTCCGTAATTTATTTTGCTGATTTTGAAATTAAAATGCAATTAACTTTGTTTTCTACAAAAACCGTACCTTTGCACGTGTCTGTTCGACTTCGATCCGTACACTGCACGGGTCTGCCAGTTTTGATTTCTTTTCTTCTTTTGTTTCTTTAATTGTTTACTAATCCTATTTTAATAAATATGGATTGGTGAATAATTTCACTACTACAGATACAGCCTATAACAACGGGTAAAAACCGTTGTAAAATCAAAAAGCGGACGTTGTTAAAGCGGCCGTTGTAGAAGGTATTTACAACGGTTTGCTTATTTAGTGAAACCGTTGTCTAAAGTATTCACCACGGTTAAAAGCCGTTGTTGTTGGGTGTTCTCCGTTGTGGAACGTGTTTCAAAATTTTGGAGGGAATAATATAACAACGGTTGTCGTATGTATAACCGTTGTTGTAACTTTCCCTCCAAAATTGTGAAGTCTTTTGACAACGGGTTTATGGTACATACCCGTTGTTGAAATTTTTAGTAACAACGGTTCTTTGTTTAATACCCGTTGTTGTAATTTTACCTCCAAAATTGTGAACACTTTTAACAACGGTTCTTCGATTAAAACCTGTTGTTGAATATTATGCGCGGGTATTTGTGAATGTCATTTACAACGGTGTTATTTTTATTAACCGTTGTGAAAGGTATTCACAACGGTTTTTTTTAGTAACCGTTTTTATTACAAACTCCTAATGTTTTGAAAAAATAAATTTGTTTCATGTCATTCAAAAACCTGCATATGTCAGCAGCACCATATACCAAAGACCGGATAAATCACAAATGGGTTCATCGAACTCAATAGATTCAATTCAACCACAACAAAGAAATGCATCATATATATATATACTTACAAGGAGTTGAATTTACATGAACTAATCATTCCCTAACTTCAACAAAAAATTTACTAATAAGTTGATCTAAACTCTGAGTATCATGCATTTCTAATATATTCTAAGACGTAGTTGCCCCACATGTCTCTTACCTCGTCTATATCTACACTTGAGTACTTGCTCAATCTGTTTGTGACGGTTGATTGCATACTTTTTGGAAAAAACAAAGAGAAGACATTATGGTATATATAGCAGCAAGCAAGACAACATTAGCAACATCATGGTATATATAGCAGCAAGCAAGACAACATTAGCTCTAATTTAAAAAAAAAAGTAATAAACACATGTTTAAATTATTACTAACCTTTTCTGGAATAACGAGATATCTTCGCCTAATAATCTCCAACATGAACCGACAAGCGTAGTATCCACATTGTATGCTATCTGGCTGGCGAGGGGCCTATTATTACATAAAAAAAAACAGACGAGAGAAGGCTCACATCAGAATCTTGAACTTTAGGTATTGTATTAGTATTAAACACAGATTTTGCACTTAATGTTATTGTATTTGAGCACGTACCCACGTTATCGTAATAAAATCGGGGCCAACATCGAATCTTCCGTGGGTTGATCCTGCTAGTTTGCTCTTTTCTTCTTAAAGGCCCTTTTTTTAAAAAATAAAAAAGGAGGCAGAAACTAATTTTATTAGGGGCAAAAATATGAAAGAGCTTTTTTCTATAAATAAAAAATGAAAATGTTATTATAAATAAATCAGTATTATAAACTTACATATTAATCAAGTGCTTAAAAGTCTCGCTTGGTTGATGATGTAAAGAGTCCAACCGTAAAACTTTATTCCTTGTCGGCATGATGGTGGCTAACACCCAATGAGTCCTACATCAAGAGACATCATCATTATTAACAAGTACATATATTAGTTATGAAAATGCAATTGTAGGGGAAACGTAATATTAATTTGTTTATTACCCTTTTTCATTATAAGCGCCAAAAATCAGCTTCTTGGTTGTCGCCAATTCTTTGAGCAATATAATCTACCCGTTGTTCGAACGAGAAATCCGGAATAAATAAAGATAAAACATAGGGGCACTGGAATCCGTATTGATCAGATGGAATATTCTTCTCGGGGATCACTCTCAATTTCAATATCCTACATTATTACGGTATTAATTCCGGTATTTAAAACACTATCTAGTAGTCAGAATATTAGACTATGAAATTATTTATTAAGAAACTTACTTCATCCAAACAAATATGTGTGATATATCAATCTGGTCTAGGCCAGCCCATACGGCTAGCGGATCCCATGATATAAGCGCTTGGCGCTCAGCCCTAGAATATCCTCCTCGAGCGGAATAACTATCACTTGCTCGGTGGCTATGCGATGGCCACCTCCTCATGCGCAGTCTCATCATCGTCACCGTTCTTACTTTTTGCATGTAATCCTTCCCTTTATATTGTGTGGAGTTTAAACTCCTAACTTTCGTGTCCGGAAAGAATGAGTCTTTGATTTTGTGCTACTACCACCAGCCTACACATGTAGTAGATAATTAAAATAATAAAAAATCCAAAGGTAACATATCCTAGTTGGAGTAATAAAAATAAAAGCGTACTTAATTAAATACCTCGTCAACCTGCTCTTTCAATGATGAGGTAGTAGTAGCAGGTAAGACTGGGGACTTAGGTTATCAGTCTTTTTTTTCCACTACACAAAATTACCATGCTTTTTATAAATACAGACAAAATATAAATAAAGGGAGCGAGGTTAATTTTTAAAAAAATGGAGAAGTTAATTAAATACCTCATCAAGTTGTTGTGAAGTCGAGGTCGTTGGCATGTCTGTGGACTTAGGCTTATCCGCCAAAGCCGTCTTTTTTGTTCCCTACAAAAAAAAAATAACATATAAATTTAACATATAAAAACATTCAACAATTAAAAATGTAACATATATATAAAGGTATTTCTTCTAACCCCAACTGCTTTCCGCTGCTGAGGCGGCGGAGATATCTTCGCCAAGTAGATGTGAGTTTCAGGCCATTGGATGAAACTTCCAAGCGCATCTCCCAGAATGGTAATGTCGTCACGAACTGGGACAGGCAGTTGAAAGTTTTCATGGCCTGGAAAGACTGTAGTTATCTCTACTATTCTATGATTCGGCAAAAGTTTTTCGCCATGAACTACAGTTTCCGCTGCTGCAGATTTGGTTTCTACGAGACCCCGGCCAACACGCACATGTGGCTTTTCGGTTTTAGGGTCAGCAAGAATAACTGGCCTCTTGTTTACGGCCTGAAGAATATACACATACATTATTATATCTTTGCAAAAACGCTTCAGCATTCAAAAGATTTTGCAAAAACGCTTTCTGTCTCAGGCCGATTTTTGCACAAACTTCAGCATTCATATAAATTTAACTAATTAAACACTTCATGCATACCTTACTGAAAACAGGGAACTGACTTGAAGGGGATGTATGTTGTTTTCCATCAGCCGTCTTCTCAAGTTGCATCTCCTTTTCAGACCCATTATTTACCTAATAAAATTAACCAATTCAATGGCACCATGTCAGAAGTTATAGCATTAGAGCTGGCAGTGAACACACCCCCTGATCTTACCCAAAAAAAAAAAACAAAAGAAAAATAAGGAAGTATTAGGTACCTGATCGGCTTTAGTTGTTACAACTTCAGAAGCATTATTAGGTACCTGATCTTTCTAAATCTCGTTGACCGATACTTCCTTCTCATGTATTGCCAAGGTAGTAGCGGCCTCTTGACCAATCTATTGTTCCTTATTATTACCCCCTTTAGAAATGACATCCTCCATCATCTTCACTTCTTCTTCGGAAAGCTTACCTCCAGCATTCAGCTTTAGTAGTACGGATGCCATTAACTGAAGCTGCTTGCCAAGAATGTAATGTGTCAGCAATTTTTATCCCAACAATAACATGTGAATTGAACTTAAATGAAAATAATAGAATAAATGTTACCATGTCAGCCTTCTCAGACTTAGTCTTCCTTTTCTTCTTTATCTGGGCAGTTTTCCCATAATATTTCGTTACTCCAACCTGTAACGGGACGCCCCTCAAACGACCTGGATGTTCGGGTCGGCCGATCGCTCTAGCAAGAACGTCATTACGACCACTGGGAGTGAATTTCCCTTCTTCTACCTCTTTCAATACGTTGTCCTATAATATATTAAATAAACTTCAAATTATATTTGTGACTAAAATAATAAAGTTAGTAATGAACTCGTCTTAATAAAATAATGCTTACTATGTTGGCCAAAACTTCCTCATCATATTTGTCACGCGACGACCGGGATCCTTTAGGCGTGTGCCCTTGTTTATAAGTTACATGCCGATCCACCTCTTTCACTCCCTTTGCCACCTACACATTAACATGGTAACATTTATACACGTAAATATGTATCAATGCAAGTCCAAGTGTGATTAAAAAAATAAAGTCTCACAGGGGAATAATGCATGCTACTTACGAGGTCCTCTTCTATCTTTCTGTAACCGCCTCGAGAACCATAGAATTTCCCCTTCTTGCATGAAATGTTAGCACGATATCCTCTGCTAACGGCCTTCAAATAATTATATAAAAGCGCAAGTAGATGAGATAATAAAATGATTAATTAAAAAAATGATAGGTAAATCGTTAAAAGGCGAGGATATTTAACCTGAAACTTCTCAGTAGTTCTCATCTTTTTGAAAAGATCCCATTCTTCCTGCTTGATGGTGGGACACTTGTTTTCCGGTGGGCTCTTACGCATCTCCCCCGTTGCCTTGTCCACATACAATCAATCCCTAGCAACGCCACACCTCCACTGCCTGTGGACATCCGTTGCCTTATGCATTAAATACTCATCATGGCTTTTATCGGGTATAATAAAGCCTTCCTTTACACGAGCCAAGTATAACTCCGCCAATTTTGGATTCAAAGTTCTAACATCATCTAAATGGATAGGCACAAACTGTCTTGTGCAAGCACCAATCCAACGGAGAAAAGACCCGCATTTGGACCAAAGAGGGAAACCCATCTCACTCCATGTTATTTGGAACTACTGTTTAGCGGCTATAGTCGCAAGGACTTTCTTGCACTTCGTAGCATCCCTCTCACCAGGCTTATTATCACCAGGCTCATTATTCTTTTGACTTCTTTTACGTTTTTCACCCATGATAATCCTAAAACCCAAATATGAATGATATAGCCGGAAATGAACAACTTAACAACGTACATGCGTAGTATTATCTAAAACCCTAAACCCTAATAGGAATGAAAATTTAAAACAACAGATTGAGCTTCTAAAATCCTAAACCCCGATAAGAGGAGTAAAGTAGATGATGCGGGATGATAAAGATAACAAAGAAGACGAAAAACAAACAGATGCATGAAAAAGAAACAAGATGATCGTCTTAAAACCCTAATGACGAAACACGAAATTAAAGTGAACATACCTGTTGATGATGATGATAAAGAGAACGAGCGGGATGATAAGGGAAGGCAACGGAATCGGGCTTCTAAATCAAGGCGGCGGCGACGAGAATGTAAAAAGCGAGGAAGAGAGAAGAATTAACACAGGATACCAACGGTTGAACTAATAATGTTGTGTGTATTTGTGTATGGCATGCTGTATGGGTTTCTATATTAGTTTTTTATTAAGACAAACTATTGACAACGGGTGCTCAAAGAAGAACCGTTGTTATATGTTAATAACAACGGGTCAATAAAAGTAAACCGTTGTCAAAAGTTAATTACAACGGTTAAAATATACCCGTTGTAATATATTTTCACCAAATTTGCGCCAAAATGAAATATGTCAAAAAAATAATTGACAACGGGTAGAGGTACTACACCCGTTGTTGAAAGTATTAACAACGGGTAATTTAAATATAACCGTTGTTATTGTTGAACCTCTTTTTTTAAAAAAAAAATTACAGTAATTCCATTACGGTCAAACTGTAACAATACATACTTAATGTGCATAAGCACCATATACTTTGCAACATTATTCAGCAATTTCAACACCAAAGATCCACATCTAATAATAAGATCAAGAAAATAAGACAACACCAAAGATGCATGCATACCGTGTCCTGATGAACTATCTCAGGATCGGGGACGTTTCTTGGATGTCATAGTTTCTTCGTTAACCCAAATACCTTCACCATGGTCATAACGCATATAGATGCTTTCAGTGTCCTCATGATCAGTGTCAACATCGTCGAAATAAGATACAGTGGTAGACTGATCCATTCCCTCAAAAACGACATCCTGATCATCATCACCATTATCGGATGGACTACTCCTTCTTTTCCTTATAGACAGTACAACAGATCACTTCTTATCCATAGGATCGGTGACATAGAACACTTGTTTAGCTTGGGATGCCATTATGAAAGGATCATCCTTATTATTTCCAACCTTACCCAGATTGACCAACGTAAATCCCATCTTATCCTTTCGGACACAATGGATGTTGTTATCAACCCAGTTACATTGAAACAAAGGCATTGTGAAATCAATGTAATCTAGTACCAATATTTCTTGAATAACACCATAATAAAGGCATTTTCCCCAAATAGGCTTTTTATCTTTTGAAGTAGCAAAGTGCATTGCCTCAAATTCAGAACTCACACCACTATTTTGCATTGTGCTCACCTCATCTTGCTTGCGGGTGTAAAAAGTATATCCATTAATGGCAAAACTGTTGTAAAAGGTGACCCTGGCATTTGGACCTAAACCAAGACGTAGTAACCTAGGAGAGATGTCATCACCAGTTTGATCAGTACACTGTAAGACAATATTCCTAAACCACTCTGGAAACGTCTTCGTATGCGCGTTCGCAATCCACTTCTCGGTCTTGTTTTGGTGATCGTATTTGAGCTCATCTTTGTGTTGTTGAATATAAGGTTGCACCTCATCTTCATTGTTTAGCACATACATGTGTGCTAAATGCAACATTTCACGTGTCACAATTTTTTTAACCCGGCCCTAATACCTTTTCCGGTCATCCAAATCACTATGACGATTCTTAGAACGCGCCAATCAACTCCTCAGGGGAAAGATGAGCGTAACAATATGAAAGAGCTTCGTCTAAAATAGCGCGTTCAGCAATACAACCTTCCGGACGATACCGATTAGATGTATAGTCCTTGTAGACTTTCATCAATCTTTCGAAAGGATACTGGTATCTCAAGTACACGGGCCCAAGGTACAAAATCTCCCTAACCAAGTGAATGGTCAGATGAATCATGATAGTGAAGAAAGAGGGTGGAAAATACATTTCCAACTCGACAAAGAGAGGTTACAACGAGGTCCCGCAATGAATCCGCGTCATCGGGATCGATGACTTTCTCGCATATGGACTGGAAGAAGAGACAGAATCTAGTTATAGCATATCTTACCTTTTCAGGTAAAATGGAACGAATAGCCACAGGAAGTAATTGTTGCATCAAAGTGTGACAATCATGTGACTTTAACCCGGTGAGTTTTAGGTCTTGCATCGACACTAGGCTTTTGATGTTCGACGAATAACCATGTGGCACTTTAATTCCATTCAAGCATGCACAGAACTCTTTTCTCTCATTCCGTGAAAGGGTAAAAGCTGCTGGCGGTAAAAATGTACGATTACCTCTCTTCTGTGGTGCCAACTCTAGCCTAATACCCATCATTTTCATATCTTCCCTAGCTGCGGCGTTATCCTTTGTTTTACCAGGAACATTCAGAAGGGTATTGATAATATTATCACAGACATTTTTCTCAATGTGCATGAAATCGAGGCAATGCCTGACCTCCAGGTCAGGCCAATATGGAAGTTTATCAAAAATATGGATCTTTTCTTATACCCACGAGTAGACAATTTAGAGCCGCTCTTCTTCCCATAATCTATCTCAATATGCTTTACTTTCTGATAAACTTCATGCCCACTCAAAATTCTAGGAGGTTGACGAAGTTCTTGTCTTCCATTGAATGCTTTCTGCATCTTGCGATAACAATGGTCATGAGACAAGAACCTCCTATTTCCCATATACACATACTTACGAGAAGACTTCAAGTATTAAGACTCGATATCCTCCCCACACAATGGACAAGCCTCTTTCCCATGAACTGTGTGCCCAGAAAGGTCGCCATAAGCCGGATAGTCAGTTATTATACACAATAACATCGCTCTCAAATTGAAAGTTTCGTTCTTTTATGCATCAAATACTTCTATCCCACTATCCCACAACAATCGCAAATCATCCAAATATACATCTATATTATTTCCAGGTTGTTTAGGGCCGGAAATTAACAACGACAACATCAAATACTTTCTTTTCATGCACACATATGGAGGTAAGTTATAAATAGCCAACACTACTGGCCAAGTACTATGTTGGCTACTCATGTTTCCGTGTGGGTTCATTCCATCAGTGGACAGCGCTAGACGTAAGTTTCTAGGTTCATTTCCGAACTCGGGATACTTAGCGTCGAACGATTTCCATTGCTTACCATCTGCCGGGTGTCTTAGCTTTCCATCATTTATTCTTCCTATTTCATGCCAAGTTAACATTTTTGCATCATCGGGATTCGCATAAATCCTTATGACTCTTGGTATCAATGGAAAATACCACAACACCTTAGCCGGGATCCCTTCCTTATCCTTATAACGCCACTCCAAACATTTAGGGCAATTGGTTAAGTTTTGATATAATTTCCGATACAATATGCAATCATTTGGACATGCATGTATTTTCTCATATTTCATACCCACTCCTCTTATTAGTTTTTTCGCCTCATATGTCTTAACAGGTAGAACATTACCATCAGGAAGCAACTCCTTTATCAAGGCTAAAAAACTAGTTAAACACGTGTCACTCACCCCATTTGCCCCCTTGATATTATACAACTTCACCACATCCGACATTTTTGTGAACTTACAACCAGGATACAGAGGTGCTTCAGACTCACATAACTTCTCATACATGTTGTTAAGGTCATCCCAATTACTAGTGTCATCACCTACATCTTCAAAAGCAATGGACTCATCATCATTCTCTTCATTATCTATAGACCCAACATTCAACTTCTCTACTTCCAACTCTTCCAACTCAAAAAACTCGGCAAACTCAGGATCATCAGTTAGCCTTTCGTGTACCTCAACATCATGTTCTTCAGAGTTATTCTCTTCCTCTAAAGATTCCCCATGAAAAATCCAAAGTGTATAGGATCGACTAAATCTCCACTTTTCTAGGTGTATTTTAACGTCCGGAAAAGCCATATAGCTAATATTACCACATCTTTCACAAGGACATGCAATACTAGAAGAACCTTTCAAATTGTTCGAAACGAATTCATAAAATTCAGCTAAACCATCCTTGTAGGTGCGGTCACTCATATTTGCATCAATCATCCAAGTTCGAGTCATTATTCTACATTCGTAATAATAGGCAACTAATTCAGAAAATACAATAATAGGCAAACAAATAAACGAAATTCAGGAAAGCAATTAAGCTAAATTATCAACAAATTAGATAATAACCCAAAAAATCCTATATCTAGTTATAAGCGTTGCTAAAAAACATATATATACCTGATTGATAAACACGATGAGGGAGAGAAGACGTGACAACCGTGACGGAGATGAAGACAGAGAGACGATCAGGGAGGAATGGAGGATGATATAGTAGCAGTATTAGCTTGTGTTTGTGTTTGTAGCGTATAGCAGAATAAAGCAATATGTTGTTCTTAAGATTTTCATAATATTAATAACAACGGTTGTTGAGTCTACAACCGTTGTTAAAACGTATTAAAAACGGGTTCTAATATAACCGTTGTGATTACTTTTCACTAATTTGGCGCCAAACCATTAACAACGGTTAAATTTTAACCGTTGTTATTAGTTTTTTCATTAACAACAGTTGTTTAAGTATGACCCGTTGTTAAAACCAATAACAACGGCTAACAACACATAACCGTTGTAATTAAGTTTGGTAAAATTCGCGGAATAAATTCTACAACGTGTTTTGATGATTTTCGTGAATAAGCGTTGTTAAAGGGCCGTTGTGGTTGCCTGTATTTGTAGTAGTGTTTTAATGAGTTGGGTTCAATTTAATCAATAAGTTGTACCTAATTTATTTCAAACCTTTGTATTTGTTTAATTTAATTTAATTAGTTTAATTCTAGTCTAATTTGTTTACTAATTAATAAATCGGCTAACATCATTAATCAATCTAACTTAGTTTTAGCCTTTTTGTTTACGTTTATTTTATTTGTTAAGTCATAATAGTTTAAGTTGTTTTTTGTTAGTTTGTATTGTAATTTTGTATCACGTATATAGGTTTTATTTTAATTGAGCCAAAATAATTTCGATAGTTGTTGTAATTAGATCGAGTTGTAATTTATTTCTCGTCGTGTCGGCATGAAATGCCTGGGTTGTAATAGGATAGATCCCAATGGCTCCCCTATTCCTCCTAAGCCGTGTTTGCGCATCTTTTATTTCAAATCAACCAACATGTTAAAACAACTTTGACAAAGTTAGTATTCATGCATTAAACGACATAGAAATTATTGTCACATGTTAGGGTTTTAAAACGATGTTTGCATATCATATATCATAGTAGCTACGACCTTGTTTGAAATCCGATACTTGACTTAGTAGAGGCCGTTATTGACGGGCGGGGTTAGGTGTACGTCCTTATGGGCTTCCTAACACGTACCCTCACCCCTTACTCAAGATCTATGGTTTGTGGATCCGTCTAAATACCATTGGATTACGAGAGTCATTCAAATCGAGTGATATAGGGTACAAGTCTTTATCTTTAATCACTCGTAGTCGATTGGCTTTACGCTTTTCGACGAAAGGTGTAAAGTTGACTTGAACGGTTCCAAGTTCCCAAAAAACTTGGTGGCGACTCTAATTTGTCTTAATTCAATTCGAAAGAACCTCGAGTCGATTATGCCTAGTGTGGATCCCGCGGACGCAGTTCCCGAGGGCCTTGTCCACAGTTTGGCGACTCCGCTGGGGAAAAGAGGACTAGTTACACTTTGTTTCTAGGGTCTTTTCCTCCGAGGTGAAACTTGAAAAGAAAGTATTGGAAAGTAAAACATTACTCGTAGTGCTACGATTCATGCATAAACCCTTAAGGACTTTCCCGGGCCGTCCCAGCGCTTCTTTGTGACGTGTGGGGGGCGACGTCCCACTATGCCAGGAACTTGCACATTGCTTGCTTCCGCTCCGACTCGTCGTGATTCTTGGTGGTGGGGATGCTCTTCTAGGTACTCTACCTAAAGGCCCTTGCTCTATAAGACCCAAAAAGGATGGAGGGCATAGACCTTCTTGTAGAAGACTTGCCGAGACTTAGAGATGTCTAGGAGCATACATCCTTATAACATGAGAATGACAATGTGCGAAATGAATTTCCCGAGTCTTTTCAAATTTTTCGTATCAATTTCAAAACCTAACTTTTGAACAACTTACTTTCAAAATAGCATGGTTTTAAAAACGCGGAATGCTGCCCAAGTAGGACTAGATTTTTCGGCCCAAAATAAGCTTTTATAGCCGGCATGCTGCCCATTTTAAATCTCATTTTCAAATCGATTATTCGTTTTTTTTTTCAAATTCAATCCAAAATATTTCTCGAACCTTAACCAAGCATGAAATGCGTCAAGTCGTGTCCAGGTCCTGGTCGTGTTAGGCTAGGCGTGTTTTGCCCCGAGAGTCTAGAACACGACCTTGTTGGGTCACCCAAGCTCACCTCTTGGGCTTCGAGTCATGTGGGTCGACCAAGTGGTCTAGGATAGTCCACAGAAACGTCCAAGCTAGGCCATTTAGGGCGTTTCACTCAAACCTATGGGCTATGTTGGTCCAATCACGGGTTTAGTCACACCAAGTCCAGTTCAAAATCGAGTTATGATGGTTTGGGTCGTGTCGTTTTGTCAAAGTCCAAAATGAATCGAGGTCTAAATCCAACTGTGAGTCGAACCTTTTGGTTAATCAGTCTTAAGTCGAGTGTTGACTTGAGTCAAGTTGGTGTCGTGTCCTTAAGTGTGCAGGGGCTCTTACTTTTAAATATTGACTCGGTTCGGGGTTTTCTTGTAGAAAGGCCGCCAAAAACCCGACGTCAAGCAATGGAAGATGCTGTTAACAAACTTACTGAGGCCGTGAACCTCATGATGACCAGAATGGATGCGATCGAATCTAAGCTGGTTGAAGATTCCTCTTCATCTACCCCACCTCTGACTGATCTGGAGAAACGGTTCAAATTCATTAAAGACCGTCTGAAGCTCTCCCAGGGGAAGAACATCCACTACGAAAATGCTAGGGCCTATGCCCCAGTTCAGGATAAGTTGCCCACAAACATGGTACTCACTGATATCCCAAAGTTTAAGGGCACAGAAGATCCAGTCCACCATGTTAAGGCCTATAAGGGGTACTTAGCACTGAAGGGAGTGCCTGTTGACATGCTCTCGGAAATTTTCGCTCAATCCCTGGATGAACACCCGAAGGCGTGGTTCTACAATCTGGACCTTAAGAACTTCCCTACTTTCGAAGATATCACGGTGGAGTTTTGTAAGCACTATGCTGATAATGTCGAGATTCAGACCAATATAAGGACGTTAGAGGTTATGACCCAGAAAGATAAAGAAGGCTTTACTGAATTCCTTTTTAGATGGCGCGCTGAAAGCGTGAAGTTAGCCAAGAAGCCTGATGAAGTTGAAATGGTAGATAAGTTCGTGAAGAATCTACGACCTGTTTACCGCAATGCTCTGAAATACCAGAATTTCGGTTCTTTCAAAGAATTGATAAGAATTGGGATAAAGGTAGAAGACGATGTTATAAGGGCAGAGGCTGAAAAGCCGAAAGGGTACCAAGGGGCCTTATCGTCTAAGGGCAAAGCCCCAGCAACGACCCATATTGATGAAGCCATCGATCTCTTAGAAGGGCAATCGAAGAAGTCGCAGCGCCAAACACCTAGGGCATTCACCAATATCGGATGCACTTATACATACGCTCTCCAAAGGCTCATAGCCCAAGGAAAGCTAAAACCTATTGGTCCAACTCCGGACCCTCCCGCTGATCAACAAGATAAATGGTATAAACCAAATGCCTACTGTGCCTTTCATCAAGGAAAAGGCCGTGATACTGAAAGGTGTTATCGACTGAAGCACGAAATTCAAGACATGATTGAGAGTGGAACACTCCCGATCCCAACTGTTAAACCCAATAACATCACCAATCCATTTGGCGATCACGCTAACTTTGTTTCTATTGAAGACAATGTCGATTACTCCCATCTTATCCACCCATGTCACTTGAAAGGGGTGTTTATCGGGAAGATATTTGTGGATTGCTTTGAATTCTTGCTAAACCCGAAGAATGAAATTCAAGTCGGAAGTGTTACTCTAGAATGTACTCCTCTCATTAACGAAGTTAATAAAAGACAATTCGATTCACCAACCTTCATCACTGGCGTAGATCCTCAGAGGACTACCTCGGGATGGAGGCAGGCCATCAAAGGGATCAAGGACAAGAGCCGAGCATCTAAGTTGACAGCTGAACAAGAGAAAGCTCAAGACCAGATTTGAAAATTATGAGTCGGGATCTGCTTTCTTATCTTAGTCGAGTCGAGTCTAGGATTTTCTTTTCTTGAAGTTGAGTCGTTTCTTCCGCGATGACCTAGGATGTGTCCTAGGAATCGTTCCTTCGAGTTTGTTAAGCACTTGTCTTTCCAATAAAAAGTTGCAGTTCGTTTCCAAATATGTCTTATTTCCAATCCTTAATCATTCCGAAACATGATAAAATGCACAACACACTCAAATGTATCCCTGGGGTAGAAATATGCCCCATTTCAAAACGTAAGGTACAATAGGATTCCGTGTTTGATTCCTTTACCTATTCCATGTCTGGCGGTAGAAAACCTCCATCAGAACCAGTGCTTAACACAAGCCTTTAGATGATTCTATGATGAACACGTGAAAAATGCAACCGTTATGTTAATTCCCAACATATGAAGCAAGTTTCTAAGTCGTTTAATGCATAAAACTCGTCAAGTGATTTAGCATACGAATTTCACTCTAAATAAACAATGTAACCAAAAGGGAGGGATTGGAATTCTTACGCTTAGCATAGGAAAGATGAACAAACGTTAGGGGTTAGTTCATAAAACAACAATAACAACAAGAAACCAAACAACGAACAACAAAAGAAACCAAACAACGAACAACGAAAGCAACCAAACAATGAACAACGAATGCAACAAAGCAACGAACAACGAATGCAACAAAGAAACGAACAACTAATGCAACATAGCAATAAGGCACGCAAATCTAAGCCTCCTAAACGACTAGCCACAGTCGATTTATAGGTCATGCAAGGCCTAATCTAGGTCAAGTCGGGTATCATTCACGTGATATGCAATAGTTCAAAGCATACAATATTACACAAGTGAATAGGCAAATGAAAACAAATGAAACGAAACAACTATGTATTGTAACAGACGACACTCGATCGAGTATTGGAGTCACTCGATCGAGTATCTAACTAATGAAGCAAAAACAACTTAAAACCGAGAAAAAACAACAAACAAAACATGGATACTCGATCGAGTACTGACCAACTCGATCGACTACCCAAATATTATGCCAAAACAGCTAAATGTCGAAGCAAAACAGACCCAAGAAATAGGGTACTCGATCGAGCATTGTGTGACTCGATCGAGTATCCTGCTGTACATCTTCTTTTTGATAAAAATAAAAAAACTACGCAACAAAATTCAACTATGCAAACAACAAACATGCTATTACATAAAACAACAAATTAAAACTTTGTTTTAAAATAGACAACCACTATTTATGAAAATAGGATCGTCAAAAAGGTTAACAATTGAGCAACAAAACAACGAGAAAAACTGTGTGACTCTACACGGTTTTCGAGGCAAAACTCGAGTTGAAAAATCGTCAAATTTAGTCATCTAGTGTGAACGGAAGGATGATAGGCATGCACTTCCGTATTAACGAGAAATAGGTATTAGAAAGATGGATTCATTTTGAATTAGAATAAGTTGTAAATTTCACTTACATGTTGATCGATTCATTTACATCTTAAGCATTTCTGTCCTAAAATATCTAATGAACTTGAGAATTGTAGAATTATTTTAAATCTTCGATTTAAACAGGTTTTTTTAGCAAGTCTTTCCTCAAGAATCGTGCCATGATTAATAAAAATAAGTTGAGAAAAATAAGGCCAAAGGGCCGAACCACGCGCGACAGACAACAAGAAGCAACAAACGTTTTACAAGTCGAAAGAAACTCATTTTCAATGATCTGCCCTCTTCCAACACGAAGATATGTAAACGAGGGAGGCAAATCGATCACTTCAAATGAATTATGCCCTTTAAACTCGAGTCAACGCAGGTGTTGGAATGGTACCTTAACTCATACTCGTACTATTCTAGTTCGATTTAAACAACATGATATAAATGCGAAATAAAAACAATAAAAACTGAAATAAAAGGGAGAAGGAGAGATTATATTGCACCCTCAACCTACATGTGTCATTGACAAAGTCTTGTGTCGTGTCCAATTGTAGATCTTATCTCGAGGGGCCGTCTTTGACGAAACAACAATGCTAACACCAACGTTTTTTCTTCGAAAAAAAGGCTGTTTTTGAAACTTGATTTGTGAATTCTTTTCTCAACTATTTTTTGATTGCAAATATGTTTTAGAATCGTGTAAGACTCTAGTTTTGAGATATGTAAGTGAAACCAGGTTGTTCTGACCAGAAGGGCGCGAAAATTGAGGATTTCCAATAGGTGGTCCGGCTGGAAAGCTTGCGAAGGTCGAGTAGTTAGTACTCGGTTATTCGAAAGGATTCGAGCTAGGTTTTGAGCCGATTTTTCTTGTGGTTTGCTACTGGATGCTAGGATATTCTTAGGATGTGTGGGTGTGTGGTTGAGGGTTTGCTATTAATGTTTTCCAACTTCTTCAAATGGTGGTGGATGGGAGGTATTTATAGGAGTGGAAATGTAGGGTTTGTAAATGACTTATGGAGGGGGTAAGGGCTCGGTTTTGGCTGCTAAAATGAAGATATTTTGGAGGGTTTGGAAGGCTCTAAATCCCAGGTTGAATGTATGATAAAAAATGAGACGGGTTCGTGGCTTGGAGAAGGGGTAATTCTTGGCCATAGGGATGAAAAAAGGGTGGGGGAGATGCTGTTGTGGGGGTTCGAACCCGGGATCAGTGGGGGGGGGGGTGTATGGTGAGTGCTATGTCGGTGTTGCTTGCTGGTATTCTTATCCAAATCACACACAGAAAAGGCTTTGCATCAAATTTGCCTAGGTTATCTTTTCCATTATTGTGTACAAAGCATTTACTACCAAAGCATTTTAAGTGTGAGATGTTAGGTTTTCTTCCTCGTAGTAATTCATAAGGAGTTTTCTCAATGATTTTTCTAAACATGACACGATTATAGATATAACAAGATGTGTTAACGGCCTCGGCCCAAAAGTTTCTTGGCACTTTAGAGCTAATGAGCATGGTCCTAGCCATATTTTCAAGAGTTCGATTCATTTGTTCCACAACCCCATTTTGTTGAGGGGTTCTTGCGACCGAAAAGCTGTGGCTAATACCATGTTCATTGCAATAAGACTCAAATGACAAATTCTCAAATTCGGTTCCATGGTCGGATCTCAAGGAGACAAGTTTATAACCAAATTTGTTTTGGACCTTTTTAACCCAAATTAAGAATTCGTCAAAAGTTTGATCTTTAGAACTTAAGAAGAGAAGCCAAACATATCTTGTAAAATCATCTACAATGACACAAATGTAGCGACTTCCACCTTTACTAACAATACGCATGGGTCCACATAAGTCTATGTGAATGAGTTCAAGAGGCAAGGAAGTGCTAACAAGCTTTTTGGATTTAAAGGAGCATTTTACTTGTTTACCTTTAACACAATCGTCACAAAGTGATTTAAACTCAAATTTGATGTTAGGAATGCCATCAACTAGATCAAGCCTCTTTAGGGTATTAAGTGTTTTAGCATTTATATGACCAAGTCGTCATTCTTTTGAACACTAATGCATGAATATAAGTTAGTCATGTAAACATCTTTGACACGTTTACCTTCAAGAATAAGTTCTATAGTCTTTTCATCAATTATTCTACACTCACTAGCAAGAAATTCAATGATGTTACCTCGATTACACAATTGTGATATGCTTAGAAGATTGTATTTCAAACCTTTGACAAGCAACACTTTGTCGACACATAGTGACTTTGACTTACCAACTTTTCCAATACCAATGATTTCACCTCGTTTGTTGTCACCAAAAGTCACCATGCCACCATCGTAGGCTTCTAGCGAAAGGAATTGGCTTTCATCTTTCGTCATGTGACGAGAGCATCCACTGTCTAAGTACCAATTGCTGCTGCCTTTCGCTAGTGCCTATAAGAAATCAAACGTTTAGTATAGGAACCCAAACTTGACAACGACTTTCTTGACTTCCTTCTTTTTAATCCAAACTTGTTTAGCCACTTTAGTGCTTCTTTCTAAGTCAAGGACTCTATTTTCACAACCATTGAATTCATGACCAGTTTTACCACAGTAGTTACAAATAATGTATTCAGGAAGACCAGCATACTTTCTTCTTCGAAAATCAGTCTCGCTTAGGTCCTGGTTTCGAGTGCAACAGTGCGTGGTACTGTTGCATTTGAAACCAAGTCCAGCATTTTTTGCACAGTTTTCGTAATCTTGAGACTGTTTTAGAAGAAACTTCAAGACATTCTGACTTCCTTCCCATTTCAAATAGAACATCTTAGCCTCATCTTGCTTTTTGGTTAGTATTTCAATTTTAGCAAGATGATTAAGATTTAGTTGACCTATTTTGTCGAAAGCATGTTTAGCATGTCTTACTTCATCACTAAGCAATAAACCAATTTGCTCAAGTTGCTTGTTATCTCTTTTACACAAGGTGAGGTCAGCTAGCAGAGAGTCTCGTTCCTTAGTTAGTGAAGACACACGTTTTGTGAGAGTCTCAATTTCCTTCATAGACTCAGATGCAACAGTTGCATCATCTGTTGCATGAGTTTGTTCAGCCTTTTTTAGAGTTTCAATTTGAACAAGAAGGTCATTGTTTGATTGTTGCATTCGATCTATAGGACTTTTAACCTGACTTGAATCGTCATTTAACATTTCAGCAATTTTGACAAGATCCCCTTTTCACTTTCACATGTTGCTAGATCAATCAAAAGTTGGTCACGTTCTTTGGTTAGTGAGGACATAGTTTTGTCGAAGGACTCGTCTCCTTTGTTTGACACAGATGCAACACTGCAGTGATCTATTGCATGTATTTAATCAACCTTTTTAGTAAGAAATAGATTCTATTTTAGGAGTTTTTTAATATCCTTCTCAAGACTCGATGATGAACTTGGTTGATCGACCTCATTTAGACATTCTTTTAAGCCAACATTTTCTTCGGCTATGTCTTCAATTTCAGTTTGCATAGCCTCTAATTTATCATTTTGGACACGACACTTATCAATGAATTGGTCTAGGAGAAGACAAATTTTGGAGAAGACAAATTTTGTCTTTAGAGAAAGATCGAAACTTTTTCTTGAACTTATTTACCTCAATGTCTGAATCTGAATCTGAGTCCACGGAGTGAGCCATAAGACATTTGACATTTTCTTTCTTTGTTGACTTTGGAACATCATTGCTTAATTGAGAGGAGATGCTAAGTTTGGCGTCCAATTCTTCCTAAAGGACGTCGTCCTCCTCAGAATCAGACATTCCCCAAATGGCAGTCATTACTTTGCTTTTGTATTCTCTTTTAGCAAACTCACGCTTTTCTTTAGATTTAATGTCGTTCCACTTTGGGCATTCTTTGATTTGGTGACCTTTGTCACCACATTTGAAGCAACCAACAGTGGAACTAGACTTCCTTTTGGGAAAGCGTCATTTGCTAGTATAGTTATTGGACCTTTGTGTTAGATTCATTAATCTCATAAGATTACATATTCATATATGAATTGATTTATTTAGTCATAAAATAAATGCTAGATCTTATGCATGCAAACTTAATAAAAGGAGATGGAAAAATCGATTTCTCACCATCTTGTTTTCGGCCATTTGGGCACCAACAAGATCTCCTTATTGTTAGTTCTTGAGCTTTCCTTATAATGGATGAACAAGGTTCAAATTAGAACCTCTCCCAAAAGCATATACCCAAAGAAATCCCTTAATAACTTATATAATTATGAACTAGTAAAAATATAAGTTTTACTTAAAATATGACACAAAATATTAATTTTGTTCTCTTGTATTTTTCGGCCAAGAGAGGAAGGATTTTGAGAGGTTTTTATTTCTCTAAGTTTTCACAATGTAGAGAGAATAATTATTTTCTTACACTAGAAAAAATATATTGAAGTTGTGAATAAAATTAGAGGAAAAACTCTAACTTTTCCTCTTGGAAAACCGGTGGTGATGGGGGAAGGGTGCCCAATGCATAAGCTTGTTTTTCTACCCAAGAACAATAGGCATGCAAGGCTATAAGAAAGGTTTTATCATTGTGTTTTCCACTTAAAAATAATTAACACAATTTAAAAACCCTAACCCTCCCCATTTCGGTACACTTAATATAAAATGGAAGGTCTATTTTATTTTTGTCATTTGTCAATTGTGACATATGTGACATGTTACTTGATATGTGAAATTGTAATGTATTTTTAACATATTAAAAATCAACAAACTCATAAAATATGTCATATACAAAATCGACTAGTAATTCGTAATTACTTGTACCAAAACGGTTTATTAATTATAAATCACAACGTTTTGTATTTATAATAAACTATTCATTCAATTCAATTTCAATTGTTTTGTAAACAATAATTTTATCCAAGTAATAAAAGAATTCGATTACTTAGACCGTAACTAATTTAATCGAATAACAATGAGACACGTTAACTTTACTCACAAAATCATCCGTCAATTTTAAGCAATTTAATTAACTCGTATCGGCATACGATTAATTAAATAATCAATTAAGAGTATTTCCCTATAGGTGTGACCTAAGGGGATCAACTGATCACCACCGTCGCACGACAGTAATGTCAAACTCTAGTCAGCCAATCATTACCGATATGAGTGGACCAGTTGACTGTAAAATATTACATCCCACATGTATTCTTAAAAATGAGATTTGAACATGTGATCATTATGATCAATAGTTGTGATCGCATTATTGTCGGAGGACACTTATTCCAACAATCTCCCACTTGTCCTCGACAAGTGTGCGTCACCAATTCTCTTGTCCAATTACTATCTCCCACTCAATGCAAGGTGTCTTTCAGGTCGTACTTGCAAGTGATCATATCGAGAGTGGTTTCCTCGATCTGGAGAATAACTGATTGACCGGAATTATCTACCATAGAAACCTTCCGAGCGTGGCCACTTATTTCCAGTTCATTGCTCCTCGAGTGGCCCTGAGATATTGTTTTAACCCTGACAAGGGGTGGACAATTTCTATCGCACTTATTCCCTTCGACTAGCCACAACCATCATAACCCAAAATATGCCCATTTGACCCCATTTACGAAGGTCGTAGTAACATAAATCAAAGTTAATCTGAAACTGTGCCACCTTAGGCGAATAGTCTTTAGTCAAAAGAATCAACTCATTAGAATACTATAGTAGCTCTCGCCACGACCAGGCTATATAAATTTGCCAGAACTCTATAAGCGGTCATTAGCCCGACAAAGTGTTCCTAACAGTCTGCCTATGTGATCGACTAGTCATTCTCATATGACTCTATGGCACTTGAACTTGCCATCAATCGCATCACACTCTAGTCACTTTGAGACGCCACCTCATACAAGTGACTATGGGTGATTACTATGTCAATTTAGTTCACTTTAATGGGGTTCAATCTTGTCTCCACAATCCATTTGAATATGACAAAGTAATGGAAAAATAAAAGACAAATGTGATTATGCATATGAGCAAATAAAACAACTCTTTAATTTCATATCAAAATCTAACATAAAACTGGCATGCGTTTAAGTCTCATGGACGCAACATGTCCATCATGCTTAGCCTGCGATAAAGGCTTGGTGAGCGGATCAGCTATGTTATCATCTGTCCCAACCTTACATATCGCAATTTCCTTTCTTTCAATGAAATCTCTAATTACATGATATTTTCTAAGTACATGTCTAGATCTATTACTAGACTTTGGCTCTTTGGCTTGGAAGATCGTCCCACTATTATCACAATAGAGAGTGATGGGATTATTGGCGGTAGGTACTTCTCTTAGACCTTCCGTGAATTGCCTGATCCACGCAGCTTCCTTGGCAGCTTCTGATGCTGCAATGTACTCAGCCTCCGTTGTTGAATCCACAGTCACAGCTTCCTTGAAGCTTCTCCAGCTAACAACACCACCATTGAGCATGAAAACAAAACCAGCTTGTGATTTCATGTCATCTCTATCCGTTTAAAAACTTGAGTCCGTGTAACCATTAACACGGAGCTCGGTGTCTCCTCCAAACACTAAGATAGAATTCTTAGTTCTTCTCAAGTACTTAAGGATGTTCTTGACGGCTATCCAGTGACTCTCACCTGGATTTCTTTGATATCTACTCGTCATGCTCAAGGCATACGAGACATCAGGACGTGTGCATGTCATGGCGTACATGATTGATCCAACAGCGGAAGCATAAGGGATCAAGTTCATGTGTTCAACATCATGGGGTTCGGTGGGCGATTGAGACTTGCTCAATATTGTCCCACTTACCATAGGTACCAATCCCCTTTTGGATTTGTCCATGCTGAAACGTCGAAGAATCTTATCAACATAAGATTCTTGACTTAGTGCCAATATCCTCTTGGATCTATCTCTATAGATCCGTATACCTAATATGCGTTGTGCCTCTCCTAAATCCTTCATTTGGAAGTGGTTACCTAACCACTTCTTAACCGATGACAACATTGGAATATCATTTCCAATGAGTAGTATGTCATCGACATACAAGATTAGGAACACAACATTGCTCCTACTAAATTTCATGTATAAACATGGTTCCTCAACACTTCGAGTGAAACCATTCTCTTTTATCACATGATCGAATCGATGATTCCAACTTCTTGATGCTTGCTTAAATCCATAAATGGATCTCTTAAGTTTGCATACTTTGTTAGAATTTTTAGAATCAACAAAACCTTCGGGTTGTATCATGTACACCTCCTCTTCTAAATGCCAAATTAGAAAAGCGGTTTTGACATCCATTTGCCATATTTCATAATCATGAAATGCGGCAATCGCTAACAAAATCCGTATGGATCTTAGCATGGCTACGGGGGTGAAGGTTTCATCATAATGAAGACCTTGGACTTGGGTAAATTCTTTTGCCACTAGCCTAGCTTTGTAGACATCATCATGTCCTTCTATGCCATTCTTGACCTTGAAAATCCATTTGCATTGAAGAGGTCTTGCCCCTTTAGGCAAATCCACCAAGTTCCAAACTTATTTTTCATGCATAGAATCCATCTCGGACTTTATGGCTTCAAGCCATAAGGAGGAATTTGGACTAGAGATTGCGGCTTTGTAGGTGGCGGGCTCGTCACTTTCTAAAAGCAATACATTGAGTGTTCCATCTTCTTCGATAAGTCCCACATATCGATCGGGATGGCGAGTAACTCGGCCCGTTCTTCTAAGTGGAGGAGGGAAAACCGCGCTAGACGACGAAGGAACATCTTCTTGCGTCTCTACCTCGGTTTGTGGCTCTTGAACTTCATCAAGTTCAAAATTTCTCCCATTTTGTCTCTTAGAAATAAATTCTCTTTCTAAGAAGACAGCCTCGCAAGACATTAACACTTTGTTTTCTTGAGGTTTGTAGAAGTAATATCCTCGAGAGGTCACGGGGTAACCTACAAAGATGCATTTTTCGGATCTTGGGGCAAGCTTGTTGTCGGTCTTTGCCTTGACGTAAGCATCACATCCCCAAATCTTTATATAGGATATATTAGAAACCCTTCCCGTCCACATCTCATATGGAGTCATTTCGGTTGTCTTTGTGGGACTATTATTCAAAGATCTAATTGCGGTTTGGATCGCAAATCCCCAAAACGAGTTTGGTAGCTCGGTTTGACTCATCATTGATCGAACCATATCAAGTAGTGTTCGATTTCTCCTTTCGGCAACACCATTGAGTTGTGGTGTTCCGGGTGGAGATAGTTGTGATATTATGCCACAACCTTTCAAGTGTGAATCGATTTCATGGCTAAGGTATTCTCCACCACGATCGGATCGTAGTGCTTTTATTCTTTTGTTCAATTGGTTCTCTACTTCATTTTGAAATTCCTTGAATTTCTCAAAAGCTTCACTCTTATGCTTCATTAAATTGATATACCCATATCTACTCAAGTCGTCGGTGAAGGTTATGAAGTAGTCATAATTTCCTCGAGGGGTGATACTCATTGGTCCACACACATCGGTATGTATGAGTCCCAATAGTTCACTAGCTCGTGTTCCTTTACCGCTAAAAGGATTATAAGTCATCTTGCCAAGAAGGCAATATTCGCATGTTCCATATGATTGATAATCAAATGGTGTAATCACATTAGTCGAAATTAATCTTTTGATGCGATCCTCATTTATGTGACCTAATCGACAATGCCAAATGAACGATTCATTTGGATCACTTGATTTGAGTTTCTTTGAAATGAATGTTGTAGATGTCATTAGTTGGATTCGAGGTTTCTAAAATGTAAATGCCATTAGTGGAAGGAGCTTGGCCTATAACCAAGTCGTTCCTTGAAATAATACAACGATTGTTTTTAATGACAAAACAAAAACCGTCCATGTCTAACATGGCGATAGAAATGATGTTTTTAGAAAGTGTAGGCACATAAAAACAATTATGTAAATACAACTCAAATCCATTAGGCAAAGCTAATACATAAGTCCCCTTGGATTCGGCCGCTACTCGAGCTCCATTTTCAAGGCGTAGATCCACATCTCCTTTGCTAAGCCTCTTCACGTCTCTTAACCCCTATAAATGATTACAAAGGTGAGAACCACAACCGGTATCCAGTACCCGTGTCGTAGTGGAAGTATAATTTACATCAATAACATAAATTTCCTTAGGAATTTTACCTTTTGGAACGATGATTCCTTCCCTTATATTTCGCAAATATATAGGACAATTCCTAAGCCAATGTCCCAAGCCATAGCAATAATGGCATTCATCTTCAACTTGCTTGATGTTTTTCCCTTTCTTTCCCTTCTTCTTGAACCTTTTGCCCTTAGAAGCAAGAGCTTGATTGCTTGAGCTCCCACTACTTTTGGCATCTTTCTCTTCCAAAGATAAAGATCCTATAGATTTTATGAGGCGGTCTTCCTGAGACCGGCTCACAAGAGATCTTGTAGTAGTAGGTGGTCTAGAAGAAGTGATGAAGTTTCTGTTTCCATCCGAACCTATTCCAAAATGAAGTTCTCTAGTAGTGTCGAAATCATTGTTGAAGCAAACGTCGTCAAAAACATTGTGGCAAGACTCAATAGTTATCCGTGTAGTAGCATTTGATGGATTCATTGTAATGAACTACAAGTATGGAGGAAAAGGAAATATTAACATTTGTCTTTTTAATCATACTTGTAAATAATTTTAACAAGATATGAGCATGTATATAGTGACCTCTACCCAACTATTATAAATGATTCCAAGACCCAAATTCATATTAACTTGGGCACGGTGTAGCCGATTCATCCCTTTTCAATATAACTCGGTGGATTAACTTTTTAATCGATTCTACTTTTAGAACTCTTGGTCGATAAAATTACATTTAATATTTATCTTTAACCCAAAACACATCCGACAATGGTCGAGAATACTTTTGTTGAGTTCAACCCAAATTTCGAATAAATGTGTCCATGATCCAAATCCACATTAACTTGGGCACGGTGTAGCCGATTCATCCCTTATCAACATGAATTCGGTGGATAGACATTTATCACCCACTTCCCCTACGTAACAAGGTTTGTACCCCGGTGTGGCCGAGCGCACTCCCTCACGAAATAGGTTTTCATGGTTTCTACTTTTTGGTAAGGCTAAGTCTCAATTGTTTATTTTAGCGAGAGGTCATGTCAATTTATTATCTATCACGTTTTAAGTGAACTAAAGCGGTGAACTACGATAATTGCAATTGACACGGTCGATAAACTCGATTTAAAATGCATGTTTAGTTATGGCGATTTAGCGATGCATGCAACATATAAATAAAATGCAAAGCATAAAAATAAAATCCTAGTATGACCTTCCTAAAATAGTAAATCTAATAAACTATTACAAATTCGGAAACCAACTCCTTTGTTCCCTTGAACTTCGGTCTTGGCACGCACTTCAAGGTAACACTTTCTTTGATGGATCGCCTTCTCGAATGGCATCGTCTTTAAGGAACTCCGGAATAATTAAATTACAAAAGGAATTACATAATTTCCTATTATACATTTGTAATAAAATAAAAATTAAATCTATTAAATTACAAAACAGTGATACGAGATCACAATAATTACAACCGAATCGATATTCCCATACATTTTGGGTAATACCAATTAAAACTAAGGCCATACTAAGTAAAATTACATAATTCAAAAATTACATAAAATTAAAATATGACAATTATAAATAAAATGCAGCATTATAATATGTATGAACATGCTAGATTTTATGCTAAATCGCCTTTTAAGAGCCAATATCATATATTAATCGGTTTTTACGGATTTCCGTGATTTAACTTATTAAAATCACAATAATTACATAAATTCATATTTATGTACAAGTTAATTACCCTAACCATCTTAGGACTCAAAATTAGTCTTCACTAACATTTTGACAATAATTAAACTTGATTTCTTAATATTGTTCATAAATGGACCCAAAAATACAAAATTATGCTATAAACTTCAAATTAAATTATAAAAATTTCAAATAAATTCGAAATTTGAAATTTAAACTCATGAACATTGTGAAAAAATACCATGACACTCATAATATTCAAAACTTAGGTTAAAAATTTCGAAAATTTATCGAGAAAAACAATGTTGCGGTTTATCGGTTTTAACAAATATGACCATAAAAATATGAGAAAAATTATTTTCATCAACTTTTCATTTTAGATCTGAAATATATGATAAAATGCAACATGTGACGTTTTTTCTTTAGTCATGAAGTATGTTTTAGCATTATTACCAATTATAGTCACTATTTATGTGATTTTTCATCAAAAATTCATAAATCATGCATAAAGACTTCATTATAGAAAAATATTTTACACACATCTTGTAAAATTTCATGTGACAACATACTAAATTTCCATGACCAGATTCGAAATATAATTCATATTAACCTATTTACCCATTTAAATACGATTTTAACTTTAAAAATCCATATTTCAAGCAAAACAACTCATTTTAACATGATAATTTACAGACCATTAGTAGATAATATATGTGAAAACATATCCAAAAACCACTGAAAAATTAGAATTTTAGCTATTTTTCGTCCAAAAATGGCATTTTTATCATAAAAATCACATTTTAATGCCAATATTATATAAAATGAACAATAAAATCCATAAATAAACCAAAATGTCCTAAAAATCACTTAGGACCAGAAACTTTTAACATTCAAAGTTATTTTTAGGTTTATCTTCATAAATCCAAATTAATTGGTTTTGTATGTTAATCTTATAATTCGGAAAAACTATAAACCGATGTGCATGCAAACAACCTAAGGCTCATGATACCGCTTGTTAGATTCATTAATCTCATAAGTTTACATATTCATATATGAATTGATTTATTTAGTCATAAAATAAATGCTAGATCTTATGCATGCAAACTTAATAAAAGGAGATGGAAAAATCGATTTCTCACCATCTTATTTTCGGCCATTTGGGCACCAACAAGATCTTCTTCTTGTTAGTTCTTGAGCTTTCCTTATAATGGATGAACAAGGTTCAAATTAGAACCTTTACCAAAAGCATATACCCAAAGAAATCCCTTAATAACTTATATAATTATGAACTAGTAAAAATATAAGTTTTACTTAAAATATGACAAAAAATATTAATTTTGTTCTCTTGTATTTTTCGGCCAAGAGAGGAAGGATTTTGAGAGGTTTTTATTTCTCTAAGTTTTCACAATGTAGAGAGAATAATTATTTTCTTACACTAGAAAATATATATTGAAGTTGTGAATAAAATTAGAGGAAAAACTCTAACTTTTCCTCTTGGAAAACCGGTGGTGATGGGGGAAGGGTGCCCAATGCATGAGCTTGTTTTTCTACCCAAGAAAAATAGGCATGCAAGGCTATAAGCAAGGTTTTATCATTGTGTTTTCCACTTAAAAATAATTAACACAATTTAAAGACCCTAACCCTCCCCATTTCGGTACACTTAATATAAAATGGAAGGTCCATTTTATTTTTGTCATTTGTCAATTGTGACATATGTGACATGTTACTTGATATGTAAAATTGTAATGTATTTTTAACATATTAAAAATCAACATACTCATAAAATATGTCATATACAAAATCGACTAGTAATTCGTAATTACTTGTACGAAAACGGTTTATTAATTATAAATCACAATGTCTTGTATTTATAATAAATTATTCATTCAATTCAATTTCAATTGTTTCGTAAACAATAATTTTATCCAAGTAATAAAACAATTCGATTACTTAGACCGTATCTAATTTAATCGAATTACAATGAGACACGTTAACTTTCCTCACAAAATCATCCGTCAATTTTAAGCAATTTAATTAACTCGTATCGGCATACGATTAATTAAATAATCAATTAAGAGTATTTCCCTATAGGTATGACCTAAGGGGATCAACTGATCACCACCGTCGCACGACAGTAATGTCAAACTCTAGTCAGCCAATCATTACCGATATGTGTGGACCAGTTAGCTGTAAAATATTACATCGCACGTGTATTCTTAAAAATGAGATTTGAACATGTGATCATTATGATCAATAGTTGTGATCGCATTATTGTCGGAGGACACTTATTCCATCACTTTGTGAGTTTCGACCATTTATCATGCCAACAATGTTTTTAGTGAACATTGCAAACTCGTCATCTTCATCCTCCTCATCACTTGAGAGAGCATAGAGAGCGAGTCCTTTCCCTTTAGAGCTTTCACCAGATCGCTTCATGAGAGTTAACTCATGTCCCATGAGTGAGCCCATAAGTTCATCAAGGGACAGCAAGGAAAGGTCTTTAGCTTCCTCAATAGCCATAACCTTAAGTTGCCATTTTTCAGATAGGCTACGAAGGATTTTACGGACTAAATACTCGGATTCGAAGTTTCTACTTAGACTCTTGAGGTCATTAATGATACTAGAGAAATGTGAAGACAAACTATTAATTGACTCATCTCTTCCCATGTTGAACATCTCATATTGTTGCATGAGAAGATCAACACGGTACTTTTTGACTTGTGACGTTCCCTTATAAGCAAGATTTAGGGTGTCCCAAATTTCCTTTGCCGAGTCACATCCAGATATCCGGTTAATCTCTTGTTCACCGATGCCATATTGAAGGATAGACATGGCTTTAGAGTTTTTCTCGACTTCCCTATAATCGGCTTCAACATATTTGTCCTCACTTTTGAGAGACTTAGTGCCATCAGCATTAGTCACCTCAACTTTGAGAAGACCATTTTGAATGATCAACCAACATTCGTAGTCCACACTTCTGACGTAGTGCTCCATGCGGTGTTTCCACCAGGAATAGTTTTCTCCCTTAAAGATGGGATCAACTCCTTGTTTTAACTAATATCAAGAGCACGAGACTCTGATACCAATTGAAGAGTTAAGAACGATAAACACCTAAGAGGGGGAGGGGTGAATTAGGTGTACCTTTTAAAAAATCTCTTTTACTTGGTTAGAGACTAACACAAGTAAGATCTGTTGAGTACGAGTTTGAGAAACTTAATAGATTCTAAGTTCACAAACGGTACAGCAGGTCTATGATACATGCATTTTATATAGTCTTTTTAGCCTTATTTTGCACGTATTTCTATGTACATTTATACCGTTTTGTATTGCAATATGCCCCGAATTGGCTACTTTGGTTCATTTTGTCTGTTTTGTAGGAATGAACCCGAAATTGGTGGAATCGTACCCTTTTCTTCTTGGTATGCATGCATTTTGAGGAGACGGGAATTTAGAGCGAGAGTACTTCATTGGGATGCGTGAAGGAATGGTCAACGAAGCAGTCGGCAATGAGTTGAAGCTGATTTTGGAGGAAGAACACTCGATCGAGGAGTATTTTGGTCGATCGAGTGGTTTTGGATGCTGAAGAGTTCGATCGAGTGGTTTTGGATGCTGAAGAGTTCGATCGAGTATTTTACTTTACTCGATCGAATGGCTGTTTTGAGGCTTTCCTCGACCGAGTAAGATTTCTAATCGATCGAGAGGATCTTATGCTGAAGTCCTCGATCGAGTAGTTTTATACTGCTCGATCGAGAAGATTGGAGTTTTCACGTCCTTTAATTAACTCGTGTTGCATATTTTAGTTAATGGACTTTGTTATTTCTATTTAAGCATCGGTTAATTAGGTCATTAGGACTTCCTTTTTTACACTACTCTTACTCTTAATTACTCTTGGAACGCAGCTTTACGTCTCTTAATATCTCCCTTAAACTTTCTACTGTAACTGTTGGAGTTAGTGTCCTCCACAATAGTGCGTTTACATAATAAATCTCATTAATGGAATATCATCAAATATTAATTATTTGATCCTCGTCAGTTGATTAACGTAAATCGATAACAGTTGGCTGACTAGAGTTTGACGTTATTGTCGTGAGACGGCGGTACAATTTATTTAGTCCCTTGATTTATAGACTAAAAGATTGTATGAGATACAATTTATTTAGTCCCTTGATTTATAGACTAAAAGATTAGTCGATTATTTTTAGAGAGATTTCGAGTTGCGAACTCGAGGCACGGCAGTTATTATTTAATTATGCGATAATTGAATAATAAATTTTTGGAAGACGGGTTTTAGTTAATTAATTGTTAATTCACTAAAATTGTACTAATTGATTAATGTGATTAATATTATGTTGGAAATCTATATCTCATTCTTAACATATTCTTATATGTTTCAAATTTATTTAGTCATAAAATAAATTACAAATCTTATGCATGCAAACTAAAATAATTAAATGAAGAAATCATATTCTCACCATATAAATTTCGGTCATCATATGGGCACCAACAAGATCTCCTTCTTGTTAGTTCTTGAGCTTTCCAATAATGGATGAACATACAAAATCTCAAAGTAGAGATTCTCCAATTAGTAGCACCCAAGACAATCACTTAATCCCACAAACTAACATGTACTAGATGTTTATATTGTGGTTTACCTTAAATTTGATGACTAATACTCATATATTACTTTGATAATTTTAGTAATCTTACATGAACAATTTCAATTAAAATCTCATCTTTTTGATGAAGATAAAAGAGAGAGAAGAGAGGAAAATACATGAACAACTTGCATGTGATTTATTAGAATGAATGATGAGTGAATTAATCCCATTTCCCCTCTCATTTTCACGGTTGGAATAAAGAGAAATAGGGCATCTATTTTCACTTTTTGTCTTTACAAGAAATAGATGTGTAAGAGTAGGTGTAAGGCTAGTTGTAGGTAGGCATCATCATGCCATTTTATTAAATAAAATAAAACAACCTAAACCACTAACTCTTTCCATATTTCGGTCCATATATGCATAAAATGGACTACCATTTTATTTTGTCAATTTGTCATTTGTCACACAATATGTCACATGTAGTATGATACATGTTACTAATTAATTAAATGCCTATTTATCACATAAATATCATTTTATAAATTAATTAAATTACATTCAACAAATTGACTAGTGATACTTGATCACATAAATAAAATGGGCCATATAATTATAATTCACAATATCTTGTAATTATAATAAACCATTCATTCTTATCTTTATTGTTTCTCAAACAATAAACAATTTTAGCAATAAAGCATTTTATTTACTAAAATATATCTTATTTAATCCCATTACAATAAGATATCAATATTCTCTCTCACAAATTGAATTTTTCAATTTTAAGGAATTAATTAATCTGTATCGGTATACAATTAATTAACCTTTTCAATTAAGGGAATCGTCCTTTAGGTGTGACCTCAAGGGATCAATCGATCACCACCGTCGACGAGAATAATGTCAAACTCTAGCCAGCCAATCATTACCGATATGTGTGCACCAGTTGACTATATATATTATGTATCATCCCTTCCGTATTCTTGTAATGAGATTTAATAATGATATTTAAATCATGTGATCGCACTATTGTTGAGGACACATTTCCCAACAATCTCCCACTTGTCCTCGACAAGTTGTGCGTCACCAATTCTCTTGTCCTATTACTATCTCCCACTCAATGCAAGGTGTCTTTCGGGTCGTATTTGCAAGTGATCATATCGAGAGTGGTTTCCTCGATCTGGAGAATAACTGATTGACCGGATTTATCTATCATAGATACCTTCCGAGCGTGGCCACGCATTTCCAGTTCATTACTCCTCGAGTGGCCCTGAGATATTGTTTTAACCCTGACAAGGGGGTGGACAATTCCTATCGCACTTATTCCCTTCGACTAGCCACAGCCATCATAACCCAAAATATGTGCCCATTTGACCCCATTTACGAAGGTCGTAGTAACATAAATCAAAGCTAATCTGAAACTGTGCCATCTTAGGTGAACAGTCTTTAGTCAAAAGAATCGACTCATTGGAATACTATAGTAGCTCTCGCCACGACCAGGCTTTATAAATTTGCCAGAACTCTATAAGCGGTCACTGCCCGACAAAGTGTTCCTAACAGTCTGCCTATGTGATCGACTAGTCATCTCACATGACTCTATGGCACTTGAACTTGCCATCAATCGCATCACACTCTAGTCACTTCGAGACATCACCTCATACAAGTGACTATGGGCGAATACAATGCTAATCCGTGTTCACTTTAACGGGGTTCAATGTTGTCTCTACAACCCGTTTGGATGTAACAAAGTATAATAAAAGAGTTTTAAAGTAAAAACTCGAACGACAAATGCGATTATCACATATGAATAGTCAATGCCTGATTACTACTTCATATTCTATAATCTAATTTGATCTTGAATGTAGTTGTTCATCTCAATTTAGTTGAAATGACATGACTCATCATGTTAAGCCTATGAGAAGGCTTTGGTTAGTAGGTTTTATCAACTTCTTGTACCTTACTCAACCTTACTACATACTCGTTTTCCTTTGTAATGTATACATTTGCATTACAAAACTTTCTGAGTACGTGTCGAGATCCAATCAAGACATAGGCCCTCTAGCCTAAGAATAGCTCCCACTTTGTTTTCACGATGTGCGGGACTCATCCTTCTTGCACATCTCATGATTGCAAGTGTACTCAATTTCCGTTATAAATATCTCTCATTGTTCTTTATTGCCTAGAACGATTCTAGAAAATCTACTTCTTAATTAACATTGCCACAATGGTATCTTAACCATCCTAATGTGTTTTGATTATGGTTTTGTCGGAAACCATGCGCAATCTCAATTGTCAATTGTCACTTGTGTAACACCTTTACACAAAATTGCATCATAAACACTTTGCATCATAGCCTTAATGCTTCTGCAAGCACTTAAGGGTAATCTTTATGGCTTACTTGGTAAAGATTACTTAAATTCGATTTTGAAAACAATTCATCATACTCAAAGCATATGAAGTGTTATACATCATTTCTTTTTAATTGATTCGGCAGCGGAAGCAAATGAAATCAATCAAATATGTTCAATTTAATTGAACTAGTCATGAATCTTATCAACATAAGACTTCTTACTGACGCTAATATCATGTGGATTTATCTTCATAAATCCGGATATTCAAGATGTATTATAATACTCCAAAAGTCTTAAATCATTCTCAATGATCAATATGTCATCCACATATCGGACTAATTAAAAATTCCGTAACTCCCACTAAACTCCATGTATAAACACAACTTCTCGACTTATCGAGAAATGTTTTATCATATGATCAAAATGTTGATTCCAACTCATTGATGTCCTACTTAAGATCCTCTCTTAAGTTTCACATTATCTTAGGATTGCAAGAATCTATAAAACTCATGACATGTATTGAATACATTCCTTCTATTGAAGAAGTGGGTTTTAGATTCACTTCTTTGTATGCATATCCTCATAATGAAACACAATCCCTAAGAAGATCCAAATAGACTTAATCATTTCAATTAGTGCAAAACCCTTTGCAACCAATCTTGCTTTGAAATATCTCTTTATTAGTGCAAAACCCTTTGTCACTAATCAAGCCCTTTTGTTTCGGATTTTCATGGCTCTAAGCCTTATATTGAGTTGTGACTTAAACACTCTTATGTAAGTCATATGTTCATTACTTTCTAGAAGTAATCAACTTGAATCAAACAATTTCTTTTGTAAGTTATAAGCTCTTTACTTTCTTAAAAGTAGCATGAATTCATCATTTTTAACAAGTGATGAATTTAACCTCCTAGGTTTTAAAGAAACAATATTTTACACAAAACGTCTCATGTAGCCAAGAAATACCAGTTTCTTGCGACATAACATTCTTTGTGGCTCTTGAATAATTTTCTCCCACTCTGTCTTCTAGAAATAAACTTGCATTTTAGAAAGACAGCTTCACGAGCCACAAACCCGGTGTACTCGTGATAATTGAAAAGGGAAAAATGAGCATTTGTTTCTTGTAAAAACTTACAAGCATGGTACCCTTACCATTTCATATCTCATATGATTCGATTTAGTGGAAAAATAATCTAGACAAAATGATTAAATCCCTAAAAGGATCAAGTAACTCAAAGTAACTTGATCGAAGTCCAAACCTTATCGAATAGCGTTTGAACTCTTATCCAATCATACATTATCCCATAATGCGTGTTAAGAGAGATTAATTTGTGATACTATATCACAATTCATTTGGCTTATATCAAAGTTTTCACTTTGATAATCCCATCACGACTAAATCGTGATTCCTTGAACTCTTGAACTTCTTCAAAGATTTCTCTATTTACCTTATTAAGTGAACACACTAGTGTCAACTTAAATCGTTGGTAAAAGATGATGATCAACCTATTTTGGATCGATGATTTATAACCTCGATCTCCTTTTCAAGCAAAAGGTACGAGATATCTTGCTTTGAATACAAGATACGCATATACCATTAACAATCTAATGGTTTCAAGAGTACTCGATAACTCTTTGCGTTCATCATTCCAAAATTTAAGGTTTAATCTTGGGTTACCAATTTGAGTCTTGCATCATCTTCATGATATATCATTCTAGTTTGGTTTAGAATATAATCACCTTGATGATGGGCTAGCCATACATCAAATCATGGTGTATAGGGTCACAAAAGTGAAACCTCTTTTGTATCTTTAACAAATTGTATTCTTATTTAGAGTTTATGTACTTAATAGTCACAATTAAGTACAACTCCAAACCCGAAAACTAGATTTAGTACACAATGACTCTATCTCTTGACTTCATTGTTGCTAGTCGTCATATTCTAATCATCCTATGTATCAAACATAATGATGAAAACCACCACCGGTTTCTAATATTGACGATGTAATACTAGCAAAATTTATGTTTAATCAAATAAACATTTAACGAAGAAAGTCCCATTAGATGTCCCACAACTAACTTGTTGATTCTTCAATAATTTGGGGTAGTTTCCTTTCTCGTGTCTAACATTTAAGACAATGGAAACTTTATCGGTCGGGATTGATAGGTTTAGTATCGTCATTCTCAACAACTTTACCTTTAACATTACCTTGTATCAATTCCATTATAATCTTTACTTCTTGAACCTCGTCCTCATCTTAACGGTTTAAGATAATGCTCCCACTCAATTCAATGAATCTTTGATTTGAGAAGCAAAATTGAATTCATGAAGATTACTCTTCATTTGTTCGTTTTAGTCTTAAAACTTTCATTGAAGTGGTTGCGTTATTTTGGTCAATTACGAATTCTTGACAAAACTAATTACCAAAACAATTTATCGCTTCAATGTACTTAATTCATTTAAGTACATGAAAAACAATCCATTGTAAGTAGATGTGTTAATCAAGAATCAAAAACCTGTTTGATAATGAATAACTTTTATCTATACTCTTTACAAGAGATCCTTCCAATGGATAAAATGAGGTTTTTAGAAGAAAATTCATATTTGTCTTTAGTTACGATGTTTTAATGGAGATTTGAATCAAAAATCGAAATGATATCGTATATGAATTGTGGTAAAGAAATAGAACAATATGATAACGGAATAATGAAAACAAAACATTCATCGTTATAATAATACTTGTAAACAAGTATAGCATTTACATAGTGACCTCTACTCAACTATGATAAATGATTCCAAGATCCAAATTCATATTAACTTGGGCACGGGGTAGCCGATGAAACCCTTATCAATATAACTCGGTGGATTAACTCTTTAATCGATTCTACTTTTAGAACTCTCGGTCGATAAAATTACTCTAATATTTATCTATAGCCCAAAACACATTCGACAAGGGCACGGGGTAGCCGATGAAACCCTTATCAAAAAACTTTTGTTGAGTTCAATCCAAATTTCGAATAAATGTGTCCATGATCCAAACCCATATTAACTTGGGCACGGGGTAGCCGATGAAACCCTCATCAACATGAATTCGGTGGATATACATTTATCACCCACTTCCCCTACGTAACAAGGTTTGTACCCCGGGGTAGCCGAGTGCACTCCCTCGCGAAATAGGTTTTCATGGTTTCTACTATTTGGTAAGGCTATGTCTCAATTGTTTATTTTAGCGAGAGGTCATGTCAATTTATTATCTATCACATTTTAAGTGAACTAAAGCGGTGAACTACGATAATTGTAATTGACACGGTCGATAAACTCGATTAAAAAGATAATGCATGTTTTAGTTATGGCGATTTAGCGATGCATGCGACATAAAAATAAAATGCAAAGCATAAATAAAATAATCCTAGTATGGCCTTCCTAAAATAGAAAAACTATTTAACTATTACATATTCGGAAACCAACTCCATTGGTCCCTTGATCTTCGGTTGAGGCACGCATCTCGAGGTAACACCGTCTTTATGTATCGCCATCTTGAAAAAATCCGTCTTTGGGAACTCCGAAAAGAATAAAATTACATAATAAATTACATAATTTCCTATTATACATTTGTAACTGTAATAAAATAAATCTATTAAATTACAAGACGGTGATACGAGATCACAATAAAATTACAACCGAATCGATATTCCCATACATTTCGGGTAATACCAATTAAAAACTAAGGCCATACTAAGTAAAAATTACATAATTCAAAAATTACATAAAATAAAATTATGAGAATCATAAAGAAAATGCAGCATTATAATATGTATGAACATGCCCAATTTTATGCTAAATCGCTTTTAAGGAGCCAATATCGTATATTACACGGTTTTTACGGATTTGCGTGATTCAACGTTTTATAATCACAAAAATTACATAAATTCATATTTATGCACAAGTTAATTACCCTAACCTCTTAGGACTCAAAATTAGTCTTAACTAATTACTTGACTATAATTAACTCATATTTCTTAAAATTGTTCATTAATGGACTTAAAAAATACAATAAAATGCTATAAACTTCAAATAAATCACAAAAATTCCAAATAAATTCAAAATTCAAAATTTAAACTTATGAACATTCTGGAAAAATACCATGACACTCATAATGTTCAAAAAACTTAGGTTAAAATTTCGTAAAATTATCGGAAAAACTATGTTGCGGTTTATCGGATTTATCAATAAAAATCATAAAAACATGAGAAAAATTATATTCATCAACTTTTCAATTTTAGATCTGAAAAAGATAATAAAATGCAACATGTGACGTTTTTCCTTAGTCATGAAGTATGTTTTAGCAATTATTCACTAATTAAGTCACTATTTATGCTATTTTTCATCAAAAATCCATAAATCATGCATAAAGACTTCATTATAGCCAATTATTTTACACACATCGTTTAAAATTGCATGTGACAACATACTAAATTTCTATGACCAGATTCGAAATATTTCTCATATTAACCTATTTTTCATCTAAATCCGATTTTTATCATGAAAAATCCATTTTTCGAGCATAAGAACTCATAAAATTATGAAAATTTCCAGATCATCTAAAAATAATATGTGTCAAAACATATCCAAAAACCACTGGAAAATTCGAAGTTTAGCTAATTTTCGTCCAAAAATGACATTTTTATCATAAAAATCACATTTTAATGTCAATATTATATAAAATGAACAATAAAATCCATAAATTAACCAAAATATCCTAAATACATTTTAGGATCAGAAACTTTAACATGCATAAATTATTTTCGTGATATATCATAATATCACAAATTTACAAGTTTTGTTTGTTAATCATATAACTCGGAAAAACAATAACCGATTTGCATGCAAACAACCTTGTGCTCATGATACCGCTTGTTGGAAATCTATATCTCATTCTTAACATATTCTTATATGTTTCAAATTTATTTAGTCATAAAATAAATTACAAATCTTATGCATGCAAACTAAAATAATTAAATGAAGAAATCATATTCTCACCATATAAATTTCGGTCATCATATGGGCACCAACAAGATCTCCTTCTTGTTAGTTCTTGAGCTTTCCAATAATGGATGAACATACAAAATCTCAAAGTAGAGATTCTCCAATTAGTAGCACCCTAGACAATCCCTTAATCCCACAAACTAACATGTACTAGATGTTTATATTGTGGTTTACCTTAAATTTGATTACTAATACTCATATATTACTTTGATAATTTTAGTAATCTTACATGAACAATTTCAATTAAAATCTCATCTTTTTGATGAAGCTAAAAGAGAGAGAAGAGAGGAAAATACATGAACAACTTGCATGTGATTTATTAGAATGAATGATGAGTGAATTAATCCCATTTCCCCTCTCATTTTCATGGTTGGAATAAAGAGAAATAGGGCATCTATTTTCACTTTTTGTCTTTACAAGAAATAGATGTGTAAGAGTAGGTGAAGGCTAGTTGTAGGTAGGCATCATCATGCCATTTTATTAAATAAAATAAAACAACCTAAACCACTAACTCTTTCCATATTTCGGTCCATATATGCATAAAATGGACTACCATTTTATTTTGTCAATTTGTCATTTGTCACACAATATGTCACATGTAGTATGATACATGTTACTAATTAATTAAATGCCTATTTATCACATAAATATCATTTTATAAATTAATTAAATTACATTCAACAAATTGACTAGTGATACTTGATCACATAAATAAAATGGATCATATAATTATAATTCACAATATCTTGTAATTATAATCAACCATTCATTCTTATCTTTATTGTTTCTCAAACAATAAACAATTTTAGCAATAAAGCATTTTATTTACTAAAATATATCTTATTTAATCCCATTACAATAAGATATCAATATTCTCTCTCACAAATTGAATTGTTCAATTTTAAGGAATTAATTAATCTGTATCGGTATACAATTAATTAACCTTTTCAATTAAGGGAATCGTCCTTTAGGTGTGACCTCAAGGGATCAACTGATCACCACCGTCGCACGACAGTAATGTCAAACTCTAGCCAGCCAATCATTACCGATATGTGTGGACCAGTTGACTATATATATTATGTATCATCCCTTCCGTATTCTTGTAATGAGATTTAATAATGATATTTAAATCATGTGATCGCACTATTGTTGAGGACACATTTCCCAACATATTAGTACGTAAATAATATGTGTAGTGGTACACGTATATTTACGGAGTAATTTGGACGAAATTATGGAAGTATTTAAACATGAAACGATGTTTAAAATAAAATTACACGTATTTGTGCGACAAATATAAGAACCAATATGGACCCGTAAATGGGCAAGTGGACCGTGAAAAAAAAGTAGTGGATGATTTGGAACATAATCATTTCACCTTAATTTATATACTACCATAAGTTATCTTATATTAGATTTTGCATGTGATTTAAGATTAAAAATATAAGACAAATTGAACACTCCACCTCACCTACCCTCCCACCGGTTTTCATCCATATACACTCCAAAATGTTTGTTCATTTTTACACACAACAACATTTGAACATTTTGCATGTGTATCTACTTCTCTCTAAAAATAATAAAGCATCCTCTTACTAAGTTTGTTAGTATACAAAATTAATATTTACTAAGAGAGTTAGTAATATTAAAATATTATCAAGGGTATAATTTTAACAAGTTTCTAGTTAAATACTTGTTATAATTTCTGGGTTGAGTTCTTGGGTGCAACTTGAAGGAGACTTTCTTTTTGAAGGTTTTTCAAGGAGGATCATCCATTTGTTATAAGCTCAAGATCAAACTAGAAAGGTGATCTAGTTTGTGCCCTTAATACCATAAAATCAATGTAAGGAAATTGTTTTTCCTTAAACTTTTATTTTTATGTTTTTATATTTGCATGCATGTTACATAGATCACCTAAATGATAAATTATGAGATAATTTAATTTTTATTAGATAGTCTAATATGGATCTATGATCTTTCAGTAACTTTGCTCTTGGATTACTTTGCTTGGATTTTTGGTTGTTCTTTACGCCGGCGATGGCTTGCTATTGTAATCTCTCTTCTCTATTAATCTTAATCCCATCGTTTATTGCTTTAATCTCTTGTTTCTCTTGTCATTAATTTCTGCCCTAATTTCATTAATGCGATATTATTATCATTTCATCATGTTTATTATTAGTTCATTCATCATTATTAATATTGACAACATTAATAGCATGAGTGGCTAAATCCATTCATGTTGGGATTAGGGGATCTATAGTAGAATTGTGACGATGTAGCGAATAGGCTAGATGATTTATTTGTGAGAATCTGTACCCATGGCAATTTAATTATAATACCAACTTAGTTGAGTGCACGCTTCTAAGTTACCCTTTAATCTGGTTAAATTTATTCCTGGATCGGAAGATTGGACTAAATAGACCTGCTATGAACACTAGACTACCCTGACGAGGACGGAAGTTAAGTTAGTGGAAATCTAGGATAGAAAGTGGACCGGAAGGACCTTTCCAATATCCGTCTCACAGTAAATTATCTAGGCTATTTGCAGTTGAGTCATTAGACTACCGTAGTGAACCGAAATCCCGACATGTTCCCTTTTTATTGATCACTCTTATTCACATTTTCTGCCTTTTATTGCTCTTTTTTACTACTCTTTCCCTTAAGCTTTATTAGTTTAGTAAACCTAATTCAACCCCCCATTTTGTGACCAAATAGACGGACCTTAAACAGATATCTTACCTCCCTGTGGAGATCAACCCGACTTCCCTAGTTATATTAGTTAGTGCCAGTTGGGTATTTTTGGCAGGTACACGACTAGCATGTCAAATTTTGGCGCCACTGCCGGGGAGGCAATAGCCCAATATGTTCTAGTTTTTGTTTATTTTTATCCGTCTCAGGTAATTTTTATTCCTTGAGACAGTTCTCATTTATTTATTTCAGTGTTGTGTATGCCCAGGTCAAACAGGTCGGAGTTAGTTTCGGCTGATTCTGAGCTAGAGAGACAGTTTAGGCATAGACTCCGTCTGCAAAAAGAACTCCGAAATGAAGACTTGAGTACTTTGGAGTCTGAGCTACAGCATTTTCTATTTGTATAAGATCAATCTTTAGAAGAAGATAATCTCATTTATGCCAATCAACCAGTAAAGATGCCGAATATTGCAAGTCACTCGGAGCCTAAAGCATCTTCTATTCCCAAGGGTTTCAACCTCCAGACTGAGGACGGAAACACCTTTGATATCAGACCGTCTTACATAAATATGGTGGAGAGAAATCTGTATAGGGGTGTGGCGGGTGAAGACCCAAGGAAGCATATGGAGGTCTTTACTGATTATTGCTCTACTATTCCCGCTATGAAGGGAGTAACTCAAGACAAGATTAAGGAGGTTCTCTTTCCTTTTTCTTTGACTGACTCAGCCCGTGAGTGGTTGACCGATTTGGATCGAACAGCTGCTGGGATCACCAATTGGGAGACTCTCGCGCTTGCCTTCTATAAAGGATATTTCCCTCCGCAGTGCACTAATTAGTTGAGGGGAAAGATAACCAGTTTCAAGCAGGCACCCGATGAGACATTCTATTAAGCTTGGTGTCGGTTCAAGAAGTTGGTGAGGTCTCTTCCTCATCACGGTTTTGATCAATGGTTCTTGTGCAACCAATTTTATAATGGGTTGTATGACGATCATAGAGCTATTCTGGACGGCTCATCCAACGGTAGATTTCAGAAAAATATTGATGACGATAAGGGATGGGGCATTATTGAGGAGATGGCGACCCATTGTGCTGAATATGGGAACCCATAAGACGGTATTCGAACAGTCCTTTCAGTTGATAAGGCAGTTGTGGCTCAGCTGGAAGCCATAAATGCCCGTTTTGATAGATTGGAGCTGTCATTTGTGAGAGATGTGGAGGAGATGACGGTCATACTGCTATTAACTGTCTTACTAAGAAAGAACAAGTCCTTGCTTTTCAACAATACAGGCAAGGAGGAGGTTCTTAATATAACAACCAAGGGTCTATCCATCCCAATTTGAGATGGACAAGTCAAAATGTGCTAAATCCCACTCCTCCAGTGCAGCAGTAGCAGCCATATATCCCTCCTCATAAGGCTCAACAAGTCTTCCAAAAGCCTCCTTCCTTTCCTCCACCAAATCAAGGCGCATCATCTTCAGGTGGGGTAAGTGAGTTATCTGAGTCAAAGACAATGTTGCAGTCATTGACAAAGCAATGGCAGTTAAGTGACCAACAGAAAGAAGCATCCATCAAGTCACTTGAAACTCAAGTTGCTCAGTTAGCCACGAACCATTCCACGAGGAAACAGGGTCATTTGCCATCTCAAGCTGATAAGAATCCGCACGAGACGGTGAATTTGATTAATTTGAGAAGCAGTCATTCATATGAAGGACCAAAATTACCTGTTGACAGGAGTATATCAGACACGAGGAAGGATGTAGATGACGATGAACAGTCATTTGTTGCTGAAAAAGAGTTAACCACGAAGAAGATACTTGATCGACTAGTTTCAGGGGGTCGATCGAGTAAAACTGATGCTGAAAGCACTCGATCGAGTGGAATTCTTACTCGATCAAGTGAACTGGATAATGAACTAATCGATCGAGAGGTCCAAACCACTCGATCGAGTGATATTGTTGCGGAAACTATTCGATCGAGTGGTGTTTTTGCTCGATCGAACATTGCTGATATTGAAGACCTCGATCGAGAGCCTGCTAGTGCTCGATCGAGTGATATTTCACCTGGAAGGACTCGATCGAGAGGCAAAAAGTCTCGATCGAGTGATATGGTGCTTGAACCTGCGAAGACGTTGGAAGAAAGAAACAAAGGACTCGAGATACCTATTACCGTGCCCTTCCCGAGGCGATTACATAGCACGAAAGCCAATCAACAGTTCGGTAAATTTGCCGAGCTCCTGAAAAGCTTACAAGTCACTGTTCCATTCGCCGAGTTGCTGACAAAGGTACCCTCTTATTTAAAATTTATGAAAGAAATTTTATCACGTAAGAGGCATATTAATGATCATGAGAAGCTTTGACCGAGGTAGGGACTGCCCTAGTTCAAAATAAGTTACCTCCTAAACAGTCAGACCCGGGTAGTTTCTCGATTCCATGTCACATAGGTACCCATTTGATCGATAACGCGTTATGCTATCTTGGTGCTAGCGTGAGAATCTTACCTTTGTCTCTTGCTAAGAGACTTGGTTTGACTAAATTTAATTGCACGAACATGACCGTACAGATGGCCGACCATAGTATATCACGGCCGTTAGGTGTCATAGAGGACATACCTGTTAAAATCGGGAGATTCTTTATTCCCGTTGACTTTGTAGTGCTTGATATTCCCGAGGACACTCACACCCTTATTATTTTAGGCAGACCATTTTTATTCACTGCTCGTGCAGTGATTGATGTTGGGGGTAAGACTCTAATATTTCAGGTAGGAGACGAGGAATTAATTTTCCACCAGTCTAAGTCTCGTAGGGCTCCCATGCAAGCTCAACCTTGCAATGCCCTCTCCTCTACTGACGCCCCTATTGACACTCCAGATGAAAATTTTGAATTTTGTACTGCTATTGTGACCCCTCCGCCTCAGATTGAGAGCAAAAAGGAGGAGAATTCGTCTGTTTCCCTTGCTGCAGGTATAGATGAAAAAGATGCAGGAGCTATCAAAGGTCATTGTGAAATTAAGATCAATCAAATTTGAGATCCAAATGTCAAAGCTGGTGAGAAGGAAAAAGGGGCGAGAAACGTTCGTGCATACGTGGACGTCAACAATTTTTCTCTTGCTAGTTCAAATTCAAGCTTGTGGAGAATGAAGAGGACGGTCGAGGATGCTGAAGGGACCTCCTCCAGTCAGAAGCCCTCCGTGGGGCTACTGAATTGTTTTGAGAAATGAGCGGGGAATGCCTCGTGTAACAATTTGTAAAAACTTTTTTTAAATTTCCGTTGAGTTTCTTTATTGCGTTTTTTAGGACTATTAGAATTTAGACAATTTTTAGCGTAGTTAGAAAGACTATAGACTGTTATTTTTTGTGATTTGGTATATCGGGATATGTTTGCGAGTGTTTGTATGCAGGTTTGGGGAGATTATACGCATTTTGGATGACTCACACGAAGAAACGCACTCGATCGAGTAATTTTTGTACTCGATCGAGAGGATTTTACAAGAAAGGGATCGATCGAAAGTTTTCAAAGTGCTCGATCGAAACAGCAAAAAGAGGGAATACTCGATCGAGTATAATTTTACTCGATCGAGAGGAATGAAGACCAGAATCCTCAATCGAGGGATTTAAAATCACTCGATCGAGTGAAGTTGAAAATCCCGCGCAGGAAGTAACTCTTAAACTTCCAATTTTCGTTCCTTTATTCCCATTTCTTCATTTTGTTCAACATTTTGCACGAGAAACCCCCAAAACCTCCATTAATTCTTTCCCATTACCAAATAAAACACCTACAATCTTTTCTTAACTAATAAATCAACATTTCCCCCTTAATTCCCCTTTGGTTCTTGTTCATTTTTGCGGTCAATCACGGGTTCTAGGGTTTGCGGTTTTTGATTGAACAAATCGCCTTTTTTGCATCATTCTCTGTCGATTAATTTGCTTATTCTTGTGGGTTATTATCAAGTAAGTATCCCTTCTCCTTTCTTGTTGTTTAATTTATTTAATTTTTTCATTTGAGGTAATTTTGGGACTTAGGGTTTATGCTAGTCGAATTTTTCGACTGATTTGGGGATTTCCTGTATAATTTGGTTAATTGATTATCGTTTCCCCTCGCTTACTTGATTAGGATGGATAATAGTACAATGCCCTCATCCAGTTTGACTGCTACTCCGTCTTTGACTGAGACGGTGGTTCCTGCTGCCACCACCGTCTCCACACCCGTTAGTAGTACCTCTACCGCTGCTCCCGTGTTTCTTGTTACTGCAGCTGGTACTGTCGTTACTGCTGCTAGCATTGCTGCTAGCTCCGTCTCAGCTCCTACTTCCTTCTCAGCCTCTGTTTTAGCTAGCACTACTGCTAGCCCTTCTTCTTCTGTGTCGGTTTCTGCTGCTTCTTCTGTTGCAGCTACAGCTAGTACTTTAGGTATGGTGACCACCCCTGCTGCGTGGTCATCCGCAGTCACAGCTGCTTACCGGGTGGCTCTAGTACCTCGCTCCGTCAGAGGACGGGCTTCTACTTCAAGTGCTAGAGGTCGGGTTCGTGCACGAGCTACACCTTCTGCTGGTCGTGTCACCATCCGAGGGGATGATTCGCTCGACTCGCACCCCGTTTATCCCCAGGTAATATTTGTTAATGGTATTCATCGCACTAGATTTTATCGTTTGCTTGACTGTGACTTTCTCCCTACTCGTTTTTTGTGCCGTTCGTGACTTGAGAGGCTTGGTATCTACGAGCCAGTTTGTTAGATTTTGAGGGGTACGGGGATGGCTGGACTTATGACCATGAGTGCCCACACCTTCAAGGAGCTGACCCTTGAGTTTTTCAGTTCCTTTACCTTCTCCTCTGGGCACACGACGCTGCCCCTACTTGTGCTTCTATGTCTTTCCGGTTGTTTAACCGGACTTTTTCTTTGACTTTGGAGGAGTTTGGTTTTAGACTTGGCCTTTCCTTTACGGGCGCCACTGCCGCCCCTAGGAAGGTCATCCGTCAGTTGTGGCATACTTTGGCACAGACTACCTACGAGGAGCGAAAGCTCACTCAGGTCCACCTTCCCCCTGCCCGTTACTTCCTACTTTTGATGGAAAGTACTATTTTCAGTCGTAAGGAGCCAAACAATGTGACTAACACTGAGCTTTCTATTCTGGGCGGGTACGTGAACATTGAGAGTGAGGGCCCCTTTGTCCTCAACATTGCTTACCTGACCGCCAAGTACTTTCAGTCTGTAGGGGAGAAGACCACGGGCACCATTGTCTGCGGTGGCATAGCCACCTTTCTTGCCTGTTCTTTCTTCCATGCTTTTACTCGTGACTTACCGTACATAGTTGGAGATAGGTACCTGGACCTAGCATCTATGTTGTCCATGACTTGGTTGACTTCGGACTACCGGACTTGGAAGATTAGTGGTTCCTTGTCCGAGGACCTTGGGATTGGAATGGGTAATTGAACCCTTAATTGACCTTTTCTTGACCTGGGTATGGAGGGGTTGTGACGGGGGAAGGTGGTCGGACCTTTTGGTGGTGGTGGTATGGTGGCAGGTGGCGGTTTGTGGCGGTGGTGGCGAAAACAGGGGATTATCCCGTGTTTGGGCAGGCGGTTTTCGAGGGGGTTTCTGGTGGTTGTAGGAGGCCTGGGTTGGGGTGGTTTTGGGTGGAAATTGTCGAGGGTGGATTGGTGAGTTGATTAGTGGTTGTAGGTGGCGGTGAAGGTGGTGTTACGTGGTGGTTATGGGCGGGTTTTATGGGGGTGTCAGGTGAGTGTTGTTGATGTCGGGTGGATTAGGGCGTGTTTTTGAGGGTTGTTGGTGGTGGTTTAGCTGGTGGTTAGGGGCGAGTTGGATGCGTGGGGTTGCAGGCTAGGGGTGGCGAGGTAGGTTGGTGGTTGTGGTGGTGTGTGGTGTCGGTTTGGAGGGTGGTTATGGGGGGAGGTTGAACACGGTCTACACGGTGTATAGTGGGGTGTGTGTTTGTTTTGTGAGCGGGTTTTAAATTGTTTAATTAGTTCGGGTGAGTCGGGTTCGTAATTGAATCGGGTTTTTAGTTATCATAAACCTTTAATAATTATAATAAATAATTAATTTGAATAATTAAATAAAAGGAATAAATAAATGAATAAATAAGTGAAGTTAGTAATTATAATTGTTGTAATTGTTATTATTATATAGGTGACGGAAATTGTGAAGAGTTTATAATCGGATTTGTGAGCTTTAATTATTGGATTGCGTAATTGGAGTGCTTGCTTGCCAGGTAGGGATAAATCATACTCAACTTTTACTCGATAATGTTTATTGGATGGTTTATATTAAAGTGCATTGATCGTATGTGAATTGTGTTGGTTGATATAATTGTAATTGTTGGAAGGAAGATTCATATTGTATATGTTGGATGATAATATTGTAATTGTTGGAAGGGTGAGTTATATTTGTGTTGATAATATTGATGAGGTGATTTGAATCGTTATCATTAATTGTGAACGTGGTTATTGTGAAAAGCTGTGCGACAGTCAGTAGTACGTTGTTGAGGGAGTTTGTACACTGGGGTGATGGTAATATGTACGTTGTGAGGGAGGGGTACTATTACATGTTGGCGGTACGTTGTTATGGGAGGGGTACCAAAGTAATGTGAGTACGTTTTTAAGGGAAGTGTGCTAAGTAAAATGATGGAGCACGTTGTCAGGGGGTTGTGCAATGTAAAAAGGAAATTGGATTGCTTATCGTATGTTTTTGTTGTTAGTATTTATTCCTACTCAACCTCGCGGTTGACTGTGTATTCGTGAACACCTGCGGTGAACCATAATGGGGAGCAGATTTGACAGGTACTAAATATTAGCTAACTCGGGAGCATTGGGATGAGAGCTTGACTTGGACCATAGTTGAAGTCTAGATCACATAGAATAATTATATCACTTTATTTATTTCCGCTGCGAGTTGTAAATATTTTATATTAAGTTTTAGTTGGTTAATTGTAATAAACATGTAATCGCTAAGTTTTAATTTAAAGTACTTTGGTATTGTTGTACTTTGTTATTGACTACCTCGGGAAACCGAGATGGTAACAGTCCTATTTGTTTGGGAATGTCTAGCTAAAGGCTCCTGAATAAATGGGGGTGTTACAATAGGTCAGCTTTATTTATGAACATCTTATAATTCGTTTGCTTATTGACTGCTGTAGCTGTAACTGTTGATTTATGTTGCATTAAATTGGTTCAAGTAGACAAGTTATAGCTAGCTCTGAGTTTTCGTTTCCGTTCCATTAGCTTTCATTTAGTTTACTCGAGGACGAGTAAATGTTCGGTTTGGGGAGATTTGATACGTGCATTTTATATAGTCTTTTTAGCCTTATTTTGCACGTATTTCTATGTACTTTTATACTGTTTTGTATTACAATATGCCCCGAATTGGCTACTTTGGTTCGTTTTGTCTGTTTTGTAGGAATGAACCTGAAAGTGGTGGAATCGTACCCTTTTCGTCTTGTTTTGCATGCATTTTGAGGAGACGGGAATTTAGAGTGAGAGTACTTCATTGGGATGCGTGAAGGAATGGTCAACGAAGCAGTCGGCAATGAGTTGAAGCTGATTTTGGAGGAAGAACACTCGATCGAGGAGTATTTTGGTCGATTGAGTGGTTTTGGATGCTGAAGAGTTCCATCGAGTGGTTTTGGATGCTGAAGAGTTCGATCGAGTATTTTACTTTACTCGATCGAATGGCTGTTTTGAGGCTTTCCTCGATCAAGTAAGATTTCTACTCGACGGAGAGGATCTTATATTGAAGTCCTTGATCGAGTAGTTTTATACTGCTCGATCGAGAAGATTGGAGTTTTCACGATCTTTAATTAACCCGTGTTGCATATTTTAGTTAATGGACTTTGTTCTTTCTATTTAAGCATCGGTTAATTAGGTCATTAGGACTTCCTTTTTTTACACTACTCTTACTCTTAATTACTCTTGTAACGCATCTTTACTTCTCTTAATATATCTCTTAAAGTTTCTACTGTAACTTTGCTCTTGGATTACTTTGCTCGGATTTTTGGTTGTTCTTTACGCCGGATAGCTTACTATTGTAATCTCTCTTATCTATTAATCTTAATCCCATCGTTTATTGCTTTAATCTCTTGTTTCTCTTGTCATTTATTTCTGCCCTAATTTCATTAATACGATATTATTATCATTTCATCATGTTTATTATTAGTTCATTCATCATTATTAATATTGACAACATTAATAGCATGAGTAGCTAAATCCATTCATGTTGGGATTAGGGGATCTATGGTAAAATTGTGACGATGTAGCGAATAGGCTAGATGATTTATTTGTGAGAATCTGTACCTATGGCTATTTAATTATAATACCGACTTAGTTGAGTGCACGCTTCTAAGTTACCCTTTAATCTAGTTAAATTTATTCCTGGATCGGAAGATTGGACTAAATAGACCTGCTATGAACACCAGACTACCCTGACGAGGACGGAAGTTAAGTTAGTGGAAATCTAGGATAGAAAGTGGACCGGAAGGACCTTTCCAATATCTGTCTCACAATAAATTATCTAGGCTATTTGCAGTTGAGTCATTAGACTACCGTAGTGAACCGAAATCCCGACATGTTCCCTTTTTATTGATCACTCTTATTCACATTTTATGCCTTTTATTGCTCTTTTTTACTACTCTTTCCCTTAAGCTTTAATAGTTTAGTAAACCAAATTCAACCCCCCATTTTGTGACCAAATAGACGGACCTTAAACATATATCTTGCCTCCCTGTGAAGATCGACCCGACTTCCCTAGCTATATTAGTTAGTGCCAGTTGGTTATTTTTGGTAGGTACACGACTAGCCTGTCAAATTTTGGCGCCGCTGCCGGGGAGGCAATAGCCCTATATGTTCTAGTTTTCGTTTTTTTTATCCGTCTCAGGTAATTTTTATTCCTTGAGACAGTTCTCATTTATTTATTTCAGTGTTGTGTATGCCCAGGTCAAACAGGTCGGAGTTAGTTTCAGCTGATTCTGAGCCAGAGAGACCGTTTAGGCATAGACTCCGTCTGCAAAGAGAACTCCGAAAGGAATACTTGAGTACTTTGGAGCCTGAGCTACATCATTTTCTATTTGTAGAAGATCAATCTTTAGAAGAAGATAATCTCATTTCTGCAAATCAACCAGTAAAGATGCCGAATATTGCAAGTCAGTCGGAGCCTAAAGCATCTTCTATTCCCATGGGTTTCAACCTCCAGACTGAGGATGGAAACATCTTTGATATCAGACCGTCTTACATAAATCTGGTGGAGAGAAATCTGTATAGGGGTGTGGTGGGTGAAGACCCAAGGAAGCATATGGAGGTCTTTACGTATTATTGCTCTACTATTCCCGCTACGAAGGGAGGAACTCAAGACAAGATTAAGGAGCTGCTCTTTCCTTTTTCTTTACCTGACTAGGCCCGTGAGTAGTTGACCGATTTGGACCGAACAGCTGCTGGGATCACCAACTGGGAGACTCTCGCGCTTGCCTTCTATAAAAGATATTTCCCTCCGTAGTGCACTAATCAATTGAGGGGAAAGATAACCAGTTTCAAGCAGGCACCCGATGAGACATTCTATGAAGCTTGGTGTCGGTTCAAGACATTGGTGAGGTCTCTTCCTCATCACGGTTTTGAACAATGGTTCTTGTGCAACCAATTTTATAATGGGTTGTATGACGATCAAAGAGCTATTCTGGACGCCTCATCCAACGGTAGATTTCAGAAAAATATTGATGACGATAAGGGATGGGGCATTATTGAGGAGATGGCGACCCATTGTGCTGAATATGGGAACCCACGGGACGGTATTCGAACAGTCTGTTCAGTTGATAAGGCAGTTGTGGCTCAGCTGGAAGCCATAAATGCCCGTTTTGATAGATTGGAGCTGCAATCTGCTGGGGAACCACAGACGGTTTATTTGCTGACTAGACAAGAAGCTGTCATTTGTGAGAGATGTGGAGGAGATGACGGTCATATTGCTATTAACTGTCTTACTGAGAAAGAACAGGTCCTTGCTTTTCAACAATACAGGCAAGGAGGAGGTTCTTAATATAACAACCAAGGGGCTATCTATCCCAATTTGAGATGGACAACTCAAAATGTGCTAAATCCTACTCCTCCAGCGCAGCCGTAGCAGCCATATGTCCCTCCTCATAAGGCTCAACAAGTCTTCCAAAAGCCTCCTTCCTTTCCTCCACCAAATCAAGGTGCATCATCTTCAGGTGGGGTAAGTGAGTTATCTGAGTCAAAGACAATGTTGCAGTCGTTGACAAAGCAATGACAGTTAAGTGACCAACAGAAAGAAGCATCCATCAAGTCACTTGAAACTCAAGTTGCTCAGTTAGCCGCGAACCAGTCCACGAGGAAACAGGGTCATTTGCCATCTCAAGCTGATAAGAATCCGCACGAGACGGTGAATTTGATTAATTTGAGAAGCAGTCATTCATATGAAGGACCAAAATTACCTGTTGACAGGAGTATATCAGACCCGAGGAAGGATGTAAATGACGATGAACAGTCATTTGTTGCTGAAAAAGAGTTCACCACGAAGAAGATACTCGATCGACTAGTTTCAGGGGGTCGATCGAGTAAAACTGATGGTGAAAGCACTCGATTGAGTGGAATTCTTACTCGATCGAGTGAACTGGATAATGAACTGATCGATCAAGAGGTCCAAACCACTCGATCGAGTGATATTGTTGAGGAAACTGTTCGATCGAGTGGTGTTTTTGCTCGATCGAACATTGCTGATATTGAAGACTTCGATGGAGAGCCTGCTAGTGCTCGATCGAGTGATATTTCACCTGGAAGGACTCGATCGAGAGGCAAAACGTCTCGATCGAGTGATAAGGAGCTTGAACCTACGGAGACGTTGGAAGAAAGAAACAAAGGACTCGAGATACCTATTACCGTGCCCTTCCCGAGGCGATTACATAGCACGAAAACCAATCAACAGTTCGGTAAATTTGCCGAGCTCCTAAAAAGCTTACAAGTCACTGTTCCATTCGCCGAGTTGCTGACACAGGTACCCTCTTATTTAAAATTTATGAAAGAAATTTTATCACGTAAGAGGCATATTAATGATCATGAGACGGTAGCTTTGACCGAGGTAGGGACTGCCCTAGTTCAAAATAAGTTACCTCCTAAACAGTCAGACCCGGGTAGTTTCTCGATTCCATGTCACATAGGTACCCATTTGATCGATAACGAGCTATGCGATCTTGGTGCTAGCGTGAGAGTCTTACCTTTGTCTCTTGCTAAGAGACTTGGTTTGACTAAATTTAATTGCACGAACATGACCGTACAGATGGTCGACTGTAGTATATCATGGCCGTTAGGTGTCATAGAGGACATACCTGTTAAAATCGGGAGATTCTTTATTCCCGTTGACTTTGTAGTGCTCGGTATTCCCGAGGACACTCACACCCCTATTATTTTAGGCAGACCATTTTTATTCATTGCTTGTGCAGTGATTGATGTTGGGGGTAAGACACTAACATTTCAGGTAGGAGACGGGGAATTAATTTTCCACCAGTCTAAGTCTCGTAGGGCTCCAATGCAAGCTCAACGTTGCAATGCCCTCTCCTCTACTGACTCCCCTATTGACACTCTTGATGAAAATTTGGAATTTTGTGCTGCTATTGTGACCCCTCCGCCTCAGATTGAGAGCAAAAAGAAGGATAATTCGTCTGTTTTCCTTGCTGCAGGTATAGATGGAAAAGATGCAGGAGCTGTCAAAGGTCATTGTGCAATTAAGATCAATCAAAATGGAGATCCAAACGTCAAAGCTGGTGAGAAGGAAAAAGAGGCGAGAAACGTTCGTGCATACGTGAACGTCAACTATTCTCCTCTTGCTGGTTCAAATTCAAGCTTGTGGAGAATGAAGAGGACGGTTAAGGATGCTGAAGGGACCTCCTCCAGTCAAAAGCCCTTCGTGGGGCTACTGAATTGTTTTGAGAAATGAGCGGGGAATGCCTCGTGTAACAATTTGTAAAAACTATTTTTAAATTTTCGTTGAATTTTTTTATTGCGTTTTTTAGGACTATTAGAATTTAGACAATTTTTAGCGTAGTTAGAAAGACTATAGACTGTTATTTTTTGTGATTTGGTATATCGGGATATGCTTGCGAGTGTTTTTATGCAGGTTTGGGGTGATTATACGCATTTTGGATGACTCACACAAAGAAACGCACTCGATCGAGTACTTTTTGTACTCGATCGAGAGGATTTTACAAGAAAGGGATCGATCGAAAGTTTTCAAAGTGCTCGATCGAAACTGCAAAAAGTGCGAATACTCGATCAAGTATAATTTTACTCGATCCAGAGGAATGAAGACCAGAATCCTCGATCGAGGGATTTAAAATCACTCGATCGAGTGAAATTGAAAATCCCCCGCAGGAAGTAACTCTTAAACTTCCTATTTTCGTTCCTTTATTCCCATTTCTTCATTTTGTTCAACATTTTGCACGAGAAACCCCCAAAACCTCCATTAATTCTTGCCCATTACCAAATCAAACACCTACAATCTTTTCTTAACTAATAAATCGACATTTCCCCCTTAATTCCCCTTTGGTTTTTGTTCATTTTTGCGGTCAATCACGGGTTCTAGGGTTTGCGGATTTTGATCGAAAAAATCGCCTTATTTGCATCATTCTTTGTCGATTAATTTGCTTATTCTTGTGGGTTATTATCAAGTAAGTATCCCTTCTCCTTTCTTGTTGTTTAATTGATTTAATTTTTTCATTTGAGGTAATTTTGGGACTTAGGGTTTATGCTAGTCGAATTTTTCGACTGATTTTGGGATTTCCTGTATAATTTGTCTAATTGATAATCGTTTCCCCTCGCTTACTTGATTAGGATGGACAATAGTACAATGCCCTCATCCAGTTTGACTGCTACTCCGTCTTTGACTGAGACGGTGGTCCTGCTGCCACCACCGTCTCCACACCCGTTAGTAGTACCTCTGCCGCTGCTCCCGTGTTTCTTGTTAGTGCAGTTGGTACTGTCGTTACTGCTGCTAGCTCCTACTTCCGTCTCAGCCTCTGTTTTAGCTAGCACTACTGCTAGCCCTTCTTCTTATGTGTCAGTTTCTGTTGCTTCTTCTGTTGCAGCTACAGCTAGTACTTCAGGTACGGTGACCACCCCTGCTGCATGGTCACCCGCAGTCAGAGCTGCTTACCGGGTGGCTCTAGTACCTCGCTCCATCAGAGGACGAGCTTCTACTTCAGGTGCTAGTGGCCGGGTTCATGCACGAGCTACACCTTCTGCTGGTCGTGTCACCATCCGAGGGGAAGATTCGCTCGACTCACACCCCGTCTATCCCCAGGTAATCTTTGTTAATGGTATTCATCGCACTAGATTTTATCGTTTGCTTGACTGTGACTTTCTCCCTACTCGTTTTTTGTGTCGTTCGTCACTTGAGAGGCTTGGTATCTACGAGCCAGTTTGTGAGATTTTGAGGGGTACGGGGATGGCTGGACTTGTGACCATGAGTGCCCACACCTTCAAGGAGCTGACCCTTGAGTTTTTCAGTTCCTTTTCCTTCTCCTCTAGGCACACGACGCTGCCCCTACTTGTGCTTCTGTGTCTTTTCGGTTGTTTAACCGGAATTTTTCTTTGACTTTGGAGGAGGTTGGTTTTAGACTTGGCTTTTCCTTTACGGGCGCCACTGCCGCCACTAAGAAGGTCATCCGTCAATTATGGCGGACTTTGGCACAGACGACATACGAGGAGAGAAAGCTCACTCAGGTCCACCTTCCCCCTGCCCGTTACTTCCTTCTTTTGATGGAAAGTACTATTTTCGGTCGTAAGGAGCCAAACAATGTGACTAACACTGAGCGTTCTATTCTGGGCGGGTACGTGAACATTGACAGTGAGGGCCCCTTTGTCCTCAACATTGCTTACCTGACCGCCCAGTATTTTCAGTTTGTAGGGGAGAAGACCACGGGCACCATTGTCTGGGGTGGCATAGCCACCTTTCTTGCCCGTTCTTTCTTCCATGCCTTCAGTCGTGACTTACCGTACATAGTTGGAGATAGGTACCTGGACCTAGCATCTATGTTGTCCATGACTTGGCTAACTTCGGACTACCGGACTTGGAAGATTAGTGGTTCCTTGTCCGAGGACCTTGGGATTGGAATGGGTAATTGAACCCTTAATTGACCTCGTCTTGACCTGGGTATGGAGGGGTTGTGAAGGGGGAAGGTGGTCGGTCCTTTTGGTGATGGTGGTATGATGGCAGGTGGCGGTTTATGGCGGTGGTGGCGAAAACGGGGGATTAACCCGTGTTTGGGCAGGCGGTTTTCGAGGGGGTTTCTGGTGGTTGTAGAAGGTCTGGGTTGGGGTGGATTTGGGTGGAAATTGTCGAGGGTGGATTGGTGAGTTGATTAGTGGTTGTAGGTGGTGGTGAAGGTGGTGTTAGGTGGTGGTTATGGGCGGGTTTTATGGGGGTGTCAGGTGAGTGTTGTTGATGTCGGGTGGATTAGGGCGTGTTTTTGAGGGTTGTTGGTGGTGGTTTAGCTGGTGGTTAATGGCGAGTTGGATGCGTGGGGTTGCAGGCTAGGGGTGGCGAGGTAGGTTGGTGGTTGTGGTGGTGTGTGGTGTCGGTTTGGAGGGTGGTTATGTGGGGAGGTTGAACACGGTTTACACGGTGTATAGTGGGGTGTGTGTTTATTTTGTGAGCGGGTTTTAAATTGTTTAACTAGTTCGGGTGAGTGGGGTTCGTAATTGAATCGGGTTTTTAGTTATCATAAACCTTTAATAATTATAATAAATAAATAATTTGAATAATTAAATAAAAGGAATAAATAAATGAATAAATAAGTGAAGTTAGTAATTATAATTGTTGTAATTGTTATTATTATATAGGTGACGGAAATTGTGAAGAGTTTATAATCGGATTTGTGAGCTTTAATTATTGGATTGCGTAATTGGAGTGCTTGCTTGCCAGGTAGGGATAAATCCTACTCAACTTTTACTCGATAATGTTTATTGGATGGCTTATATTAAAGTGCATTGATCGTATGTGAATTGTGTTGGTTGATATAATTGTAATTGTTGGAAGGAAGATTCATATTGTATATGTTGGTTGATAATATTGTAATTGTTGGAAGGGTGAGTTATATTTGTGTTGATAATATTGATGAGGTCATTTGAATCGTTATTGTTGGAAGGGTGAGTTATAGTTGTGCGGCAGTCAGTAGTACGTTGTTGAGGGAGTTTGTACACTGGGGTGATGGTAATATGTGTTGGAGTAAGTGTCCTCTGACAATAATGCGATCACAATTGTCGATCATATTGATCGTATATTTAAATCTCATTACAAGAATACGGAAGGGATGATACATTATATATATAGTCAACTGGTCCACACATATCGGTAATGATTGGCTGGCTAGAGTTTGACATTACTGTCGTGCGACGGTGGTGATCAGTTGATCCCTTGAGGTCACACCTAAAGGACGATTCCCTTAATTGAAAAGGTTAATTAGTTGTATGCCGATACAGATTAATTAATTCCTTAAAATTGAACAAATTATTATAAGAGAGAAAAATGACATCTTATTATAATGTGATTAAATGAGATTTTATTTAGTAATTTAAGAAGTTATATTACTAAAATTAATCGGTGTTTGTGAAACACGCGAGATGAGGATGATAAGTTAGTTATAATTACAAGATGTTGTGAATTATACTAACTAGTAATTAAATGACCATTTTATGAGAAAGTAATTTTATATTACTAGTCAATTTGTTAAATATGATTTATTTAATTTGTAAATGATATTTAATTTGTTAAATATGCATTTTAAATTAAAACATGACATAAGACATGTCACATGACATACAATTGTACAATTGACAAAAATAAAATGGACTCCATATTACACTATTGAAACCGAAAATTGGGTGGCTCTTTTAGTAGTTTTGTCTTATTCATTTGTCTTGTTCATTTGTCCGTGACTATTGATAGTGACTTGACTATGCAAAAGACTTACACATTTTTGTCTTGTGAAGACAAAAAGGAAAAATAAAAGAGCCTATTACCCACCCCCTCCAACCGGTTTTGTGAGGTCATGATAGAGAATTTTATTCTTTTAATTTACTTATCATTCATTCATATAACACATGCAAAAAGTTCATGTATTTTTCCTCTCTTCTCTCTCTTTAATCTTCATTAAAAAGATGAGTTTTGATTCAATTTGCTCAAAAAGATTACTAAAATTATTAATGTAATATATGAGTATTATTAATCGATTTTAAGGTAAACTACACTACAAACATCTAGTACATGTTAGTTTGTGGGATTAAGGGATAGTTTTGGGTGCTACTAATTGGAGGGCTTCTAATTTGAAGTCATGAATGTTCATCCAATATTGGAAAGCTCAAGAACTAACAAGAAGGAGATCTTGTTAGTGCCCATTTGACCGAAATTTATTTGGTGAGAAATTGATTTTCTTATCTCCTTTTGTTTTAGTTTGCATGCATAAGATTTGTTATTAATTTTATGACTAGATTAATTAGAACATATATGAATATGTTAAGTTATGAGATATAGATTTCCAACAAGTGGTATCAGAGCAGAAGGTTGTTTGCATGCAAATCGGTTATAGTTTTTCCGAGTTATACGATTAACATATAAAACTCATAAATTTGTGTTATTATGATATATCACCAAAATAATTTATGCATGTTAAAGTTTCTGATCCTAAAATGTATTTAGGATTTTTTGGTTAATTTACGGATTTTTATTGTTCATTTTATATAATATTGGCATTAAAATGTGATTTTTATGATAAAAATGTCATTATTGGACGAAAATTAGCTAAACTTTGAATTTTCCAGTGGTTTTTGGATATGTTTTCACATATATTATTTTTAGATGACCTGTAAATTTTCATAATTTTTGGACTACTTATACTCGAAATATGGATTTTTCATGTTTAAAATCGGATTTAGATGAAAAATAGGTTAATAGGAGATATATTTCGAATTTGGTCATAGAAATTTAGTATGTTGTCACATGCAATTTTACAAGATGTATGTAAAATAATAGGCTATATTGAAGCCTTTATGCATGATTTACGATTTTTTGAAGAAAAATAGCATAAATAGTGACTTAATTAGTGAAATATTAATAAAACATACTCCATGACTAAGGAATAACGTCACATGTTTCATTTTATTATCTTTTTCAGATCTAAAATTGAAAAGTTGATGAATATAATTTTTCTCATATTCTTATGATTATTTTTGTTAAAACCGATAAACCGCAACATTGTTTTTCCGGAAAAATTTCGAAATATTTAACCTAAGTTTTTTGAACATTATGAGTGTCATGGTATTTTTTCCAGAATATTCATGAGTTTAAATTTCAAAATTTTCAAATTTATTTGAAATTTTTGTGATTTTTTGAAGTTTATAACATTTTTATTGTAATTTTGAGTCCTCTAATGAACAATTTTAATAAATACAAGTTAATTATAGTCAATATGATTAGTGGAGATTAATTTTGAGTCCTAAGAAGGTTAGGATAATTAACTTGTGCATAAATATGATTTTATGTAATTTATTGTGATTTTAAAAGGTTGAATCACGCAAATCCGTAAAAACCGTTAATATACGATATTGGCTCCTTAAAGGCGATTTAGTATAAAATTGGGCATGTTCATACATATTATAATGCTGCATTTTATTTACGATTGTCATAATTTTATTTTATGTAATTTTTGAATTATGTAATTTTTACTTAGTATGGCCTTAGTTTTAATTGGTATTACCCGAAATGTATGAGAATATCGATTCGGTTGTAATTTATTGTGATCTCGTATCACCGTTTTGTAATTTAATAGATTTATTTTATTTTAATTACAAATGTATAATAGGAAATTATGTAATTTGTTATGTAATTTTATTTTATCGGAGTTCCATAAAGACGGATTTCTTAAAGAAGGCGATACATAAAGGCGGTGTTACCTCGAGATGCGTGCCATAACCGAAGATCAAGGGACCAATGGAGTTGGTTTCCGAATATGTAATAGTTAATTATATTTTCTATTTTAGGAAGGCCATACTAGGATTTATTTTTTATGCTTTGCATTTTATTTATATGTCACATGCATCGCTAAATCGCCATAACTAAAACATGCATCATCTTCAATCGAGTTTATCGACCGTGTCAATTAAAATTATCGTAGTTCACTGCTTTAGTTCACTTGAAACGTGATAAATAATAAATTGACATGACCTCTCGCTAAAACAATCAATTGAGACATAGCCTTACCAAAGAGTAGAAACCATGAAAACCTATTTCGTGAGGGAGTGCACTCGGCCACACCGGGGTACAAACATTGTTACGTAGGGGAAGTGGGTTTTCGAATTTGTTGATTGTTAGCTAGATTGAATTAGTGCGGATTTTGTCCTAAAAATCGAATTGGGCGTTTTTGATTGAGCCAATTTCGAGTGAAATTGATGTTTGCATTAGGTTAGAAACCTGTTTAGGAGTATAGCGGTACTTTTAGTTTGCATTTTGGTCCCCGTTCCCGCTCCCTATGCTCGAAAAACGCGAGTGAGGCGAGAAACCGTCTCATTTCACAATGCCAAGTTTATTTGCTTGGGTAGTGGGTCCCACTAGGTTGCATTGTAGTTGGGAAAACCCGTGTTTGCCATTTAAGGACCTTCATTGGATGTTTGTGGGCAAATTTGAATTTTTGCCTTTTGCGACGGTCTTACGTCTGACAAAATAAGCGCTTGTTTGGGCTTGAATTGAGTCAGTCTGCCTTGAAATGGACCTTATTGGTATTTTAGGTCACCTTGAGGCGTGATAAAATCACGTTTGCCTTTTTGCGGTCGTTTTTGAATTTTTGACCGGTTTGGGCTCAAATTAGCGTATGAATTGCCTTTTTGAAGCGTAGAAAAATCCCCATTGTGTCGGGAATGTATTTTGGGTTGTTGGCAGACTTTGTATGGGTCTTGAAATGCCGTTTTTGTGGTTTTGACTCGTCTTTTGCTTAAAAAGAGGGGCGAGTCGTTTTTGTTTGTTTGTTGTGAATGGTTTGGGGCGGGATTGGCCCTTGTTTTTGTATTGCAGGTTGTTTTTGTTGTTTTTGGATTTATCCATTTCATGCCGTCGTAATGCCGAAATTCCGGCTGACTTTTTTGTTTGTTTTTTTATTGCAGGATATCATTTGGGACCGATGGGGTCCGTTGTTGAGGCTTTGGAGGAGGAAGTCGATCCCGGAGGGGAAGAGTCGACTGTTTTTTGTTATAGGCTTTGTTGTGTTTCTCCCTGGCGGCCTTTGTCCGGCCAACGATCGGGTATCGATCGTTGGTCGTTGTCTGCAGAGATTCGGATAGGTGGCCAATATGGCTTTTTTGTCCTTTTCGTCATGGCTCATGGACAGGATGACTGATGATTGGGGGTCAGTATCGGAATGGTGCATCGCATCATGGTTCTTGGCCTCCTCATCATCCGAAGTCTGCAAGACACTGTCTTCTTTTTTGTCATGGAGCAGGAGCGGAGGGTTATCGTCATGGTAACCTCCTCTGCTTTCACTGTTGCTCCTCTGTTTCCCCTGTTGCTCTCTTTCTTTTCCGTTTGAGAGGATAGAGAGTGCTTAGTTCGGTAGGTGGCGGTTAGCCCCATTCGGCCCATCTTAGGCCAGTGTCTGTATGATAGACGTTTGTTTTAGGCCAGTGTCTGTATGATAGACATTTGTTTTAGGCCAGTGTCTGTATGATAGACGTTTGTTTTAGGCCAGTGTCTGTATGATAGACGTTTGTTTTAGGCCAGTGTCTGTATGATAGACGTTTGTTGATGTATTTTGCGTAAGGCGGTTTGTATATATGTGTTTTTGGATTGTGGTTCGTTTTGTGATTTTTGGTTTTTTTGTGTTGTGTTTCGGAGGAGCGCTTGTCGGCTGTTGATTCTCCTTTTGCTTTGCACCAGTTCCTGCATTGTTAGCTGTAGAAAACAGGCAACAGATAGCATGTAGGCATAAACGTAAACACGTAAAAGCATTTGATTGAAAATCACGTAAAGCATTTGTTTGAAAAATCAAAATTAACCAAGATGACTTGAAGTTAAAATTGAAATTTTGAAAATAACTTTGAAAATTCCGTGACAAAATCGTCTCGTTCGGAATTCGAAAGGAATTGATTTGAGAATTTGAGCAATTAACTCGTGTCGTGAATTAAATTGCATCGAAATTTTTTTTGAAAATTGACTCGAAAAATATAAAAACTCAAACCGTCAGGAAAGAATTTCGGAAATGATTTTTGCGAGTACATTTGACTTTTGATGTCAAGACTCGAATTTGTGAGTGCTTGAATTTTGGAGGAAAATTGATGTCGTGTTATCAATTTTCGATTTTGATTTTTGTTTTGCGAAAAAGCGAAAAATTTTCGGAATTTCGACTGACATGGAAACGATCCGTCGCGGATCGGGGCGACTAGCCCTTCCCCCCTTAAAAAAAAAGAAAGATAAATCCGTATGTTTAAAGCTGCGCCATGGAAACCGTGTCGGATTTCGTAAAATGCGAAAACAAGGGAATGTGAGTGTGAAGAAACACAAAATTTCCCGGATCATCCCGAAGAGGCGCGAGGTTCCTGGCGGGAGGTTTGAGATGTCAGGAGAAAACACATGTTGATAGGGACAAGTCAACAGCGGGAATCCTGGGGAAGCCTCAAAGAGGCGCGAGCGTCTTGGCGATGGAAGCCGGCTCTCCTCTTTTTCTGAAAAAAATGCGCTGATCATTTTGTATAAATAGGGACGTTTGCGCTTCATTGTTTCAGCATCCGAAACAAAAAAACATCTCTACAAAATCTCCTCTTCTTCCACAAAAATATTTCATGGATGCTTTTGAGAATGCATTGTGACAATGGTGCCGGGATTTGTCGCCTCCCGAGAAGTATCAACTCGATTGCATGGGAGTTGGTCAATTGTTGGTGCTTCGTTAAGTCAAGGTGCAACCCTCGTTTCTTGAAGCATGTTCTCGGTTTTGGGATTCGAAACATCATGTTTTCGTTTTCCCGAAATGTGAAATTTGTCCTCTTGCCGAAGAAGTTGGAGCCATTGGTGGTCGGCCAGGTTGTGCTCCGGTGCTTCCTCCGACTCGGTTGTGCTACAAGGATAAATTCCGTTCCATGTTGGGCTTGTCAACAAGCCAAGTCAACTTTCTTCTTGCTCCACATGGTGTGGATATGTTGGCTCTTATCAACATCTTCTCGAATCGGTTAGATGCTAATGTCTCGGAGGTTTCTAGGAGAAGGGCTCTTGCATTTTGCCTTGTCCATGTGTACCTCTTTGTTGATGTCTTGAAGAAGGAGGGGCCGAGATGCCATGGTAGCATGACCCTTATCCATGTGATTGAGCAAATGGAGCATGGTAGAGATCTATCATGGTTGGTGCTTGGAGAGATTAACCAAGCTTTGGACAAGGAAGGCTCTTGTAGAGAAGCTCCCTCTTTTGGATCGCCAAGGATCCTCCAAGTGTGGCTATTGGAGAGGCTAAGGTATGTAGAGCCTCCGGTTAATCCTTCTTCTTACTCCTTCCGTCACCTTACCATGAGGAAGAAGTTGTACCCGGATAGTTTTGCTTCCACCGAGGCCTATTGGGCCGCAAGATTGGCGGAGGAGGGTGGTCCTCATATCCGTTGGGTGGTGCCGTGGTGGCACTTGAGGTCCTTCACGGGGTTGCCCGCTTCGGGTGCTAGTCCTCGTTCTTTAATGGTGGTGGGCTTGAAGGTTGTTTCCTTCATTTATCAAGAAAGGCTCATGAGGCAAATGGGGCGTCAAGAAAAGGTGCCCGCTCAAGATACTCTCGTCCAAGAGAATGTTTTCCGGAACTCCGAGCTCGTGGAGTTCTTTGAAAGGTGGTGGACCACTCGGCCGCTTTGGGAGGTGCCAAACCCCATTGCCACAACATGGGTGACTCCCGCTTATGTCAAATGGTCACGTGCTCCGTCCTTGGAAGAGAGATCCAAATTCCGTAAGGACGAGGTCGTCGATTTGAAGTACCGAGAGGTTGGCAAGGCCAACCATGCCTTCTTTGAAGAGTATGTTGATGGAGCTACTCCCGATGTGGTTAGACCACCGAAGAGGAGGAGTTCCGGTCCCAAGAGTATGGTAGGCCGTGCATTGGCTCGTCTTGGGTCAAATATGAGGTCTTGTGTTAGACCGGAGGCCGTCGCCATCTTAGATCCGTTTAGGATCCGTTCGAGGAGGAAGTCCATGCTAGGCGGGCCAACAAGAAGAACAAGGGGAAGATGTACCCCGAGAGAAAAGGCAAGGGTAGAATGGAAGAGTGAATACGTCCATTACCCACTTTATTATTATGTTGTATTATTGTTGTGAGTTTGTATTATGTTGTACTAGCTAGTTGTTGTGTGTTTTGTGCTAGTTTTACTATGTGAGGTGTGTTAGTTGACACCTTAGCTTTGACAAGTTGTAGACTTGTCGAGCTTTATTTGTTGTTGAAATTGCAATCCCTCCCATTATTAATTAAATAAGAGGATTGCTCGTGTCGAAAGTTGGGAACGCTTGTTTCTTCCATCCATTGGTAAAGGCAATTCGATTTGAATCGTCCTAAACGTTTGCACTTGGGAAAGTGGTATTTTGTGGAAAGGGAGAAAGGCTCATTTTTGTATGTTTGTGGGGAAAGGGAATGGTTTTCCCTTTCTTTCTTTTTTGATGTTGATGTGGGAATGGTTGTATCCTCCTTGTGTAAGAAAGAACTGCCTACGTATCCACCTGAAGAGGTGAAATCAAACCATGATCGTAGTTCGAAATGTTTTGTGAATTTGAATTGGGTTTTGTGGTTGTATCCCTCAAGCATAAGAGGGATTGCCTACGTATTCACCTGAAGAGGTGAAATCAAACCATGCTCGTAGTTCAGGGGTTTGTTTTTGTAGTGCAAATGGACGTTGCCTTTGACGGATCAAAGGACATTCGAAACGGGCAAGGTGCCGCAGCTTAGACTCGATAAAACATGCAATTTCAAATCAAAACATAATGAGGAACTTGACTTGAAAAGGGTTGAGGTTGGTGCTAGTTGCAAAACTAGGCTAGGTTGTTGGTTGATAGGGTTCAAGGGTAGTATTTCTTGAGTTGGTCTAGGTTGGTCGGGTTTGTAAAGTCCTCCCCATCTAGGTCACTCAGTCTCCACCGCGCCCAGAAAGTATTTTCTTGACCAGGTATGGCCCGGCCCAGTTGGGTTTGAATTTTCCCCTCGGATCGACGGGTAATGGTGCTCGGACTGACTTGAGGACCAAGTCGCCCTCCCGGATGTTTTGGGGTTTGACCTTCTTGTTGAATGCCCGTTGTATACGTCGTTGGTATAGCTGGACGTTGTGCAAGGCGTTGAGTCGTCGTTCGTCTAGAAGAGTGAGTTGTTCGTACCTTCGACGGGTCCATTCCGCCTCAGGGACTTGACTCTCCAGTAGAATGCGTAGAGATGGGACCTCTAACTCCACCGGTTGAACCGCCTCCATACCGTATGCTAGGTAGAAGGGTGTGGCGCCTGTCGGTGTTCGAATGGAGGTTCGGTATCCCCAGAGTGCGAATGGGAGTTTGCTCGGCCAATCGCGGTAGTTGTCTTGCATTTTCTTGATAATGGTAACAAGAGTTTTGTTTGCTGCCTCCACCGCTCCGTTGGTTTGGGGACGGTAGGGGGATGATCGATGTCGTTTTATCTTGTATTTGTCCAGCAAGGCTTGAGTTTTCGCCCGGAAGTGAGAGCCTTGATCGCTGATGATTTCATGGGGTACCCCATATCGGCAGATGATGTTGTTTTGAATGAACTTGGCCACTTGTTTGGCGGTCAAGACTGCATATGACTGTGCTTCCACCCATTTGGTGAAGTAGTCGATGGCGACGAGGACAAAGCAATGCCCCTTGGTGCCTATCGGGTTGACTTTCCCGATGATGTCGATGCCCCAGGTTGAGAATGGCAAGGGTGATGTCATGGTGTATAAAAGGGATGGTGGTATGTGTTGTACGTTGGCGAAGATTTGGCAATTGTGGCAATGTTTGACGTAGTTACGGCAATCGGCTTCCATGGTTGTCCAGTAGTAACCCAGACGCATGATTTTCCGTGTAAGCATCATTGCACTCATGTGAGGGCCGCATTCTCCGTCGTGAACCTCTCCCATGACTTTCTTGGCTTTGTGATGGTCACTGCAAAGGAGGAGAATTCCTTGGGGTGTTCTTTTGTAGAGTTGATTTTGGTTTATCACGAATTGTGATGCAAGTAAACGGATGGCTCTTTGTCCTCTTTGATCATAGTTGGGAGGGAATTCGTTTTTGGTTTTGTAATTGAGGATGGCTTGGTACCAAGGTTCATCATGGCTTTCCTCGTCGTCGATAATGGCACAAATGTGAGCTGGCTCGCTCCGTCTCTCGACACATAGGGGCATCGACGTCATGTCGTCAGGTATGTTGACGAGCGCGGCAAGTTTTGCCAGGGCATCAGCAAATTGATTTTCCTCTCGCGGCAAGTGGAAGTAGTCGATTTGGTCGAAGAATTCGGCCTCTTGACTGATCTTTGCTCGGTAGGGAGCTAAGCTGTTAGATCGGATTTTCCATGATCCGGATACCTGATTGATGATGAGTGAGGAATCACCATGAACCCTCAGTCTCTTGATGCCAAGTGTGATGGCTGCTTGTAGGCCGATGAGACATGCTTCATATTCAGCGTCATTGTTGGTGACGGCGAAGTCTAGCTTGACCGAGATTGGAACGTGTTCGCCTTCCGGTGATATCAGAAGGATTCCTACCCCAAAGCCTCTCAGATTAGATGCACCATCAAAGTATAGGTCCCATGCGTCGGAGTCGGCACAAAGGATGTCTTCGTCAGGAAGTGACCATATGTCGGTCGTTGGATCCTCGTTGACGGGATTTTCTGCTAGGAAATCAGCGACTGCTCTTCCCTTGATAACCTTGAGAAGTACAAACTTGAGATCGAATTCAGACAGCATGAGTGTCCACCTAGACAGCCTTCCGTTTAGTACGGGTTTTTCGAAGATGTATTTAACCGGGTCCATCTTGGAGTAGATGTGGACCGAGTAGCTGAACATGTAATGCCGTAGCTTCTTTGTTGACCATACTAGGGCAAGGCATGTCTTTTCCAGCTGGGTATACCTCGTCTCGTACTCAATGAACTTTTTGCTGATGTAGTAGATGGCTCGCTCCTCGTTGCCAACTGTTTGTGCTAGCATTGCTCCCATGGCTGTGTTGGGTACAGTCAGGTATAGGGATAGAGGAATCCCCGGTTGAGGTGGCATGAGGACGGGAGGTTTGGATAGTATTTCCTTTATCCTGTCGAATGCCTTCTGACAGTCGTCGTCCCAATCGGTGTGATCGGAGGCGCGAAGCTTCTTGAATATCGGCTCACAAATCATAGTGAGCTTGGCGATGAACCGACTGATGTACTGGACCTGACCGAGAAATCCCCGAATCTCCTTCTCGTTCTTAGGCCGAGGCATTTGTTGAAGGGCTTTGATTTTGGTTGGATCAATCTCAATGCCTCTTTTGCTGACAACATGTCCCAAGAGTTTTCCGGAGGTGACCCCGAATGCACACTTCTGAGGATTTAGTCTCATGTTATATTTCCGCAGACGAGCGAAGAATTTCCGGAGGGCATTGATGTGGCCGTCCCGTTCTTTTGATTTGACGATCATGTCATCCACATATACCTCTACCTCCTTGTGCATCATATCATGTAGGAGAGTGGTAGTGGTTCTTTGATAGGTCGCTCCGGCGTTGATGAGGCCGAAAGGCATGACTGTTTAGCAATATGTCCCCCACTGTGTGGTGAACGCAGTTTTGTGCATGACTTCCTCAGCCATTTTAATCTGGTTGTACCCGGCATACCCGTCCATGAATGATAGGAGAGCATGTTCGGCAGTGTTGTCTACCAGAATGTCAACATGCGGCAAAGGGAAGTCGTATTTTGGACTTGCCTTGTTCAGATCCCTGAAGTCGACGCAAACCCGAATTCGTCCGTCTTTCTTTGGTACCGGCACAATGTTGGCCACCCAGTCAGAGTATTCAGATACTTTGATGAACCCGACCTTGAACTGTTTGTCCACCTCTTCTTTGATTTTTAAGGCCCACTCAGGACGCATCCGGCGTAGTTTCTGTTTCACAGGTTTAGCCCCGGGTTTGATGGGTATCTGGTGCTCTGCAATTTCTCTGTCAATCCCATGCATATCTCTGTAAGACCAGGCGAACACGTCCTTGTTTTCGTGGAGGAGGTCAATGAACTGTTGTCTTTCCGAGGGGTTCAGGGTTATCCCTATCCTAAGTTCTTGAGGTGTATTGTCGGTTCCTACGTTAATAGGCTCTGTTTCCTCAATGATGGGGGTTCTGGTTTCCCGTTTGTCAAGTTCTTTGGCTAAGTGAGGTGGGTAGTCACTCAAGTCAAATTCCTCATAATCATTCAGAATTGCATTGCAGATAAAAAGAGACGAGTCATAAGCAAACTTTGCGTTCATTAGGTTGACATGACCGAAAAGCTCGGAAAGGACAGACATCTCGTGGTCAGTCAAAGGCGACACAACAGAGGAAGTGGCCCCTGGAACAGGCTCCAGGTTGTCACCTTTCATTGGAGTGGGGGTGACCTTAGTAGACTCAACCTCCGAATCGACCACGACTTTGTGATAAAACAATGGGAAGGGGACCTTGACTGGGACTTCCGGAGTGTTAGGAGCTATAACAGACTCGACTCCGACTCGACTCTAGACTCGATCCTTCTTCACCGTCCTTCTTGAACATAGGGCCTTCTCCAGTTGTGATCTTGAGAATGCGGCCTTGGCGATCGGTCCACTTGATGGTCTTCCTCCAGCCCTGGGTGGCTTTCTCCGGGTCAGTATCGGAGATCAAGGAAGTTGGATCAAACTGATTGTCTTTCAGGGCGATGTTGATGGTGTCCTCATAGTCGAGGCGTTTGATGTTATCTTTCCCAAAGAGTAGTGTGACAGCTTGTCCGTCAAGGCATGGTGACGGTTTGGACTCGGTTGATGCAGCCTCGATGTTGTCGGGAATAAAGTAGCAGTCCTGGAAGACTTCCACTCCTGGGTATCTAGCCTTCGCCACAGAGTCATAGATAGGCTCCGGAAAGACGTGGTAGAGTTCGGACTCTCCCTCGGGGACAAAGTATCCGTTGAGAGTCAGGTGGTAATTGTCGTCCTCCTCAATGGCTTGGGAGGCTACCCCTCTTCTCATAACTGCTTTGATTGGGGAAGCGGGGATCGTGATCGTTTTCCCGTTGAAGGGGACCCTGATCTTTTGGTGAAGCGTTGAGGTGACCGCCTTGACGGCGTGAATCCAGGGACGTCCCAGGAGCATGTTGAAGGATGCGTCGATGTCGACCACTTGGAAACTGGTTTGTCTTTCTAGTGGCCCGGTTGCGACGGCTAGAGTGATAAGCCCAGCGACCTTACGACGAGTTCCGTCGTAGGCGCGTACTCCTTGACTCGTTGGGATTATCAGATTCCTTAATACCCAGCCTGTGGGCAGTTTTGAGAGGAATGACATTCACGGCGGAACCGTCATCCACGAGTACCATTGGTATGTTCTTTTGGAGGCATTGCACAGTGATGTACAGGGCCAGGTTATGGTTGGCTCCGAACAGGGGGATATCCTCGTCGGAGAAGACGACCGGGTTGCTCAGATCAGGGGCATCTCTTGTCATGTGTGCCACTATTTCTTCTGGGGAAGAGGTGGAGGGCACGGTTAATTTTCCCAAGGCCTGCAGCAAGCCCTGTCGATGCTCAAAAGGCGTTGCGATCAGTTGCCAAATTGAGATCTCGGCCTTTGCTTTCTGGAGCTGTTTCAGGATTGAATTCTCGGGAGCCTTTGGTTGAGTGTCCACCTCTGGGACGATTTGGTCATTCGTTGTTGGAACGGCCGCTGGGTTGCTCGGATTCTGATAGGGACGTCCGGACCGGGTGAGATGTCCGATTTCCTTCGCCCGCTTCTCCTTTCCTGGGACGACATAGACATCCTCAACATCATCCCGCCATATGCCGTTAATTTCAGGGTCTCGAGGATACCTCGGAGGGGTATTCCTCGGTGGGTAGTTCTTGTGAGGAATATTTTTATGAGGGCGATTTTTGTGGGGGTAATTATTTTGAGGGTAGTTATTTTGAGGGTAATTCTCATGAAGGTGGTTATTTTGAAGGTGGTTTTCGTGGGGTCTATGCCAGAATGGTCGCGGGAGCAATCCATCCTGGGGTGGGTAATTTTGAATGCTTGGGGAATTCTCCCGCGGATGTGGTGCCGGGGGATTGAAGATTAGTCGACGGTAGGGGTCGTCGAGTCGGGTGATTCTCTCAGAAAGGCTGGCAATGGCCTCCTCAACTTGTTGAAACATAGTGAGCATAGTGGCAGCACTGAATACGAACACTCCATCTGAAGGGTCCTTTTCCAGAACATTCACCTCGTCGTCAATTGGCAAGATGAGATGAGAGCAGTCTAGGGTCGGCTCATCGTCAGAGATGGCGTGAATTCCCAGAGGATTCGTCTTGTTGTTTGGCTTAGTTGGTGAGGGTATAGGCAAATCTCCCTTCTCAATCATGTCTTGAATGAGGTGCTTGAGTTTGAAGCAATTTTCGGTATCATCCCCTTTCCCTCGATGATACTGGCAGTAGGCGTTGGGGTTCCAAAATCGGGATTTCTTGGCGTCGGCCGGGTCCGGGGTGGGCCCGATCGGTTGTAGCTTCCCTTGGTCCATGAGCCTTTTCAGGGCACTTGCATAGGTTGACCCTATGTTGGTGAACACTCTCTGGGGGCGTTCAATTTTCTTGGCAGATGGTTCGACGAGGTTAACCTCATCGATCCTTTTTGTCTGACCGTAAGGGCGAGATCCGGTTGAGGTGGATCCTTGATAACCCCTGCCTGTGGTCATTGCTAAGACACCCTTTCGGAGGTTATGCTCAATACGTGTCCCCAGAATCTGCAGATCTTGAAAAGTTTTGATATTTTGATACCTCAGCAGGTTGGCATAAACCGGGCGGAGGTTGTTGACAAATTGTTCCACCAGAGTTGATTCACTCGGCTTACTAACCAACTGAGTACTCACCCTCCTCCAACGGGTTAGGAACTCAGTGAACCCCTCTTTGTCGTTTTGGGTTAACACCTCGAGAGTACGGGTGTTGGCCTGGATCTCGACATTGTCGGCATACTGTTTGGCAAACTCAACTGCGATCTCATCCCAGGTGGTAAGGTTTTTCGGGTCTAAGGAGTAGTACCATTGGCGAGGAATCGGCTCCAAAGAGGATGGGAAGATCCTGGTAAAAAGTTCATGTTTGACCCCTTTAATAGCCATGTAGTCTTTGAAAGTACGGATGTGGTTGAGTGGGTCCTCCACTCTCTTTAACTTAGGCACATCAGTCAGGGTGAAGTTGTCGGGTAACTGGTCCCCAACAGGTTCGAACCTTCGGTTATTTTCAAGGTGGATGTTGTTACCCCGGGCTAGGAGTTGTTCTTCCAAGAGTTTCAGCCTCTTCTCAGTCTCAGACAGAGGTGGGGTACTATGTTCCCCAATTTTCTTGTTCTCCAGGGCGTCGATACGGGTCTCGACGTGATCCAGGGTGACCTTAAGAGCGGTAAGTAGGCTGGCTAGCTGATCAGTTGTGACATCTCTATTGTTATCATTGTTGTTGTTGGACGAAGCTGAAGACGGGGCCATGGCTCGAGGCGTAAAAAAAGCGGCTCACATTACAACTCAATCCGACACGGTTCCAAGACTGAACGTAGACAACACAGAGGACGAGACCAAGATCGACTCAACAAGACGGGGTGACCGTGTGTGGTCCCTCGGTGCTGACTCGATTTATAACGTGACGGTGTTTGACCGAACCTTTGACATGAGTCCAATCATGACAGCGTGACGCCATTGGACGGGTCTCGTGGTGAGACGACTCATAAGTAAAGACCCATAAGTACGTTTGCTTTGACTCGATAGACACGAGGCGGAATTGGAATGGTGGACTGAAGTTTTCGAAAATAGGAATTTTTAAAAGATTCATTTGTCGCTTTAATTGGTCGATAAGGGTTAGGTTGTGGGCCCGGACAAGGAACCCGACCGTGACCGTAATATCAATTAATGCATTCCAACCAAGACCTCGTTCGAGTCTCACCATCTAGGGATCACAAAGACGTAAGTGTCCTAGTTTTTCCCAGGGGAGTCGCCAATCTGTGGACGTGGCCCACCTGCAAGCCCAGCCAATCTGTGGACATACAGCGGTCTTTTGAAAGCCACGCACGGCGGCGTAAAAATGCCTTCGACCGGATCGTTTTAGATCGGTCGGTTTCGTCTCGGTAAGGGTCTCGAAACGATTAGAGATGTTCGGAGTCGCCATCGAGCATTTGTGGGATGCCTGGAACCCGTTCGAATTCCACTTTATACCTCGGTCAAATCGAAGCACAAAGCAGCGTTTGACATAGGTACTAAAGATAAGGAAATCGTCCCTCTTTAGCATCCTATCTCTAGAATGACTCTCATACGCCCTGGATAAGGTCGTCCACTATCCAAAGTTTCTGAGTAAGAGGTGAAGGTACGTATTGGGAAGCCCTTTAATCAGACACCCAATCCCGCCCGCATTTAGCGGCCTCTACTGATCGATCTTGGTTGGTTGAATGCAAAAATTGATAAAACGGTTTTAATGCATGAATGTGCATCCAATAATTTAAACCTAACATGTGAGCTTTCTAAGTCGGTTGATTTAGTCCAAGTATCAAGTATAAGATGTCGAGTTGGATTAATGATTGATTTGCATGCAAGACGGAAATTAAACATCCATTTACCGTATTAGGTTTAGGGTGCATAACATGATCCATTTGTCTTAGTAAGGCATTTTGCAAATGTGGTTTTGGTTAATCGAAAATTCATCTGATCCGTCCTATATCCGGGTTAACCGGAGTCGGGATCGTCCTAGACTAATGCTGGAAGGGAACAGGCCCTGTACCAGACGGCTATAAGAGGCGCGAGCCAGCCGGCGGTGTAAGGGGCCTCCCTCTGGTTTTGAAAATGAGAAAGAAAAGGCCTGCTTGAGGCGCGGGTTACCCAACGGTTGTATGCCGTGTTCTGACTGTTTATAAAACGTTATGAAATGTGTTAAAAGTGGGTATTTGAACCCGATTTGATTTTGAAAGGGTCGTTTATGTTAGAAATCTATATCTCATTATTTAACATATTCTTATATGTTTCAAATTTATTTAGTCATAAAATAAATTGCAAATCTTATGCATGCAAACTAAAAAGATAAGAGAAGAAATCATTTTCTCACCATATGAAATTCGGTCAAATGGGCACCAACAAGATCTCCTTCTTGTTAGTTCTTGAGCTTTCCAATATTGGATGAACATACATGACTTCAAAATAGAAGCCCTCCAATTAGTAGCATCCAAGACTATCCCTTAAACCCACAAACTAATATGTACTAGATATTTATATTGTGGTTTACCTTAAAATTGATTACTAATACTCATATATTACATTAATAATTTTAGTAATCTTTTGAACAAATTTGAATCAAAAACTCATCTTTTTGATGAAGATTAAAGAGAGAGAAGAGAGGAAAAATACATGAACTTTTTGCATGTAATATTAGAATGAATGATGATATAAATTAAGAGAATAAAATTCTCTATATTTGGGGTGGAAAACCGGTGGTAGTGGCTTTGGGTAGTCAAATTAATCTTCCCAATTTGCTTTTGTTCTTCACAAGAAAAGCTAGCTAGTAGTAGGTGTCATCATGATGTCTATTTTATTATTTAAATAACAAAAACCATCAAAACCCACTTACTACATATAAAACCGGTTTTCCATGTAATATGGAGTTCATTTTATTTTTGTCAATTGTACAATTGTATGTCATGTGACATATGACATGTCTTATGTCATGTTTGAATTTAAAATGCATATTTAACAAATTACATATCATTTACAAATTAAATAAATCATAATTAACAAATTGACTAGTAATTTAAAATTACTTTTTCATAAAATGGTCATTTAATTACTAGTTAGTATAATTCACAATATCTTGTAATTATAACTAACCTATCATTCTCATCTCGCGTGTTTCGCAAACACCGATTAATTTTAGTAATATAACTTCTTAAATTACTAAATAAAATCTCATTTAATCACATTATAATAAGATGTCATTGTCTCTCTTATGATAATAATAATTTGTTCAATTTTAAGGAATTAATTAATCTGTATCGGTATACAACCAATTAACCTTTTCAATTAAGGGAATCGTCCTTTAGGTGTGACCTCAAGGGATCAACTGATCACCACCGTCGCACGACAGTAATGTCAAACTCTAGCCAGGCAATCATTACCGATATGTGTGGACCAGTTGACTATATATGTAATGTATCATCCCTTTCGTATTCTTGGTATGAGATTTAATAATGATATTTAAATCATGTGATCGCACTATTGTTGAGGACACATTTCCCAACAATCTCCCACTTGTCCTCGACAAGTGTGCGTCACCAATTCTCTTGTCCTATTACTATCTCCCACTCAATGCAAGGTGTCTTTCGGGTCGTACTTGCAAGTGATCATATCGAGTGGTTTCCTCGATCCGAGAATAACTGATTGACCGGATTTATCTATCATAGATACCTTCCGAGCGTGGCCACGCATTTCCAGTTCATTACTCCTCGAGTGGCCCTGAGATATTGTTTTAACCCTGACAAGGGGGTGGACAATTCCTATCGCACTTATTCCCTTCGACTAGCCACAGCCATCATAACCCAAAATATGCCCATTTGACCCCATTTACGAAGGTCGTAGTAACACAAATCAAAGTTAATCTGAAACTGTGCCATCTTAGGCGAACAGTCTTTAGTCAAAAGAATCGACTCATTAGAATACTATAGTAGCTCTCGCCACGAACAGGCTATATAAATTTGCCAGAACTCTATAAGCGGTCACTGCCCGACAAAGTGTTCCTAACAGTCTGCCTATGTGATCGACTAGTCATCTCACATGACTCTATGGCACTTGAACTTGCCATCAATCGCATCACACTCTAGTCACTTCGAGACGTCACCTCATACAAGTGACTATGGGCGAATACCATGTTAAACCGGGTTCACTTTAACGGGGTTCAATGTTGTCTCTACAACCCGTTTTGATGTAACAAAGTATAATAAAAGAGTTTTATAGTAAAACTCAAACGACAAATGCGATTATCACATATAAAATAGTCAATGCTTGATTACTACTTCATATTCTATAATCTAATTTGATCTTTTATGTAGTTATTCATCTCAATTTAATTGAAATGACATGATGCATCATGTTAAGCCTATGAGAAGGCTTTGGTTAGTAGGTTTTATCAACTTCTTGTACCTTACTCAACCTTACTACATACTCGTTTTCCTTTGTAATGTATACATTTGCAATACAAAACTTTCTGAGTACGTGTCGAGATCCAATCAAGACATAGGCCCTCTAGCCTTAGAATAGCTCCCACTGTTTTCACAGTGTGCGGGACTCATCCTTCTTGCACCTCTCATGATTGCAAGTGTACTCAATTTCCGTTGTAAACATTTCTCATTGTTCTTTATTGCCTAGAACGATTCTAGAAAATCAACTTCTTAATTAACATAGCCACAATGGTATCTTAACCATCCTAATGTGTTTTGATTATGGCTTTGTCAGAAACCATGCGCAATCTCAATTGTCAATTGTCACTTGTGTAACACCCTTACACAAAATTGCATCATAAACACTTTGCTTTACTTCCTTAATGCTTCTGCAAGCACTTAAGGGTAATCTTTATGGTTTACTTGGTAAAGATTACTTAAATTCGATTTTGAAAATAATTCATCATACTCAAAGTATATGAAGTGTTATACATCATTTCCTATTTAATTGATTCCGCAACGGAAGCAAATGGAATCAATCAAATATGTTCAATTTAATTGAACTAGTCATGAATCTTATCAACATAAGACTTCTTATTGACGCTAATATCATGAGGATTTATCTTCATAAATCTAGATATTAAAGATGTATTATAATACTCCATAAGTCTTAAATCATTCGCAATGATCAATATGTCATCCACATATAAGACTAATTAAAATTTCCGTAACTCCCACTAAACTTCATGTATAAACACAATTTCTCGACTTATCGAGAAATGTTTTATCACATGATCAAAATGTTGATTCCAACTCATTGATGTCCTACTTAAGATCCTCTCTTAAGTTTCACATTATCTTAGGATTGCAAGAATCTACAAAACTCAAGACATGTATTGAATACATTCCTTCTAATTGAAGAAGTGGGTTTTAGATTTCACTTGCTATGTATTTCATAATAATGAAACACAATCCCTAAGAATATCCAAATAGACTTAAGCATTTCAACTAGTGCAAAACACTTTGCTCCCAATCAAGCTTTGAAATCTCTCTTTATTAGTGCAAAACCCTGTGTCACTAATCAAGCCTTTTTATTTCGGATTTTCATGGCTCTAAGCCTTATATTGAGTTGTGACTTAAACACTCTCATGTAAGTCATATGTTTATTACTTTCCAGAAGTAATCAACTTGAATCAAACAATTTCTTTTGTAAGTTATAAGCTCTTTACTTTCTTAAAAGTAGCATAAATTCATTATCTTTAACAAGTGACGAATTTAACCTCCTAGGTTTTAAAGAAACAACATCTTACAAAATGTCTCATGTAGCCAAGAAAGACCAGTTTCTTGCGATATAACATTATTTGTGGGCTCTTTAATAATTTTCTCCCACTCTGTCTTCTAGAAATAAACTTGTATTTTTAGAAAGACAGCTTCACGAGCCACAAACACGGTGTACTCGTGATAATTGAAAAGGGAAAAATGAGCATTTGTTTCTTGTGAAAACTTACAAGCATGGTACCCTTACCATTTCGTATCTCATATGATTCGATTTAGTGGAAAAATAATTTAGACAAAATGATAAAATCCCCAAAAGGATCAAGTAACTCAAAGTAACTTGATTGAAGTCCAAACCATATCGAATAGCGTTTGATTTCTTATCCAACCACACATTATCCCATAATGTGTGTTAAGAGAGATTAACTTGTGATACTATATCACATTTCTTTTGGCTTATATCAAAGTCTTCACTTTGATAATCCCATCGCGATTAAATCGTGATTCCTTGAACTCTTTGAAATTCTTCAAAGATTTCTCTATTTACCTTATTAAGTGAACATATTAGTGTCAACTTAAATCGTTGGTAAAAGATAATGATCAACCTATTATGGATTGATGATTTACAACCTCGATCTCCTTTTCAACCAAAAGGCACGAGATATCTTGCTTTGAATACAAGATACGCATAAACCATAAGATCTAATGGTTTCAAGAGTACTCGATAACTCTTTGCGTTAATCATTCCAGAATCTAAGGTTTGATATTGGGTTACTAATTTGAGTCTTGCATCATCTTCATGATATATTATTCTAGTTTGGTTTAGAAAATAATCACCTTGATAATGGGCTAGCCATACATCAACTTATGGTGTATAGGGTCACAAAAGTGAAACCTCTTTTGTATCTTAACAAGTTTGTATTCTTATTTAGAGTTTATGTACTTAATAGTCACAATTAAGTACAACTCCAAACCCAAAAACTAGATTAAGTACACAATGACTCTATCTCTCGACTTCATTGTTGCTAGTCGTCATATTCTAATCATCCTATGTATCAAACATAATGATGAAAACCACCACTGGTTTCTGATATTGACATAGTAGTACTAGCAAAATTTATGTTTAATCAAATAAACATTTAAAGAAGAAGGTCTCATTAGATGTCCCACAACTAACTTGTTGATTCTTCAATAATTTGGGGTAGTTTCCTTTCTAGTGTCCAACATTTAAGACAGTGGAAACTTTATCGGTCGGGATTGATAGGTTTAGTATCGCTATTCTCAACAACTTTACTTTTAACATTACCTTGTATCAATTCCATTATAATCTTTACTTCTTGAACCTCGTCCTCATCTTAACGGTTTAAGAGAATGCCCCCACTCATTTCAATGAGTCTTTGCTTTGAGAAGCAAAATTGAATTCATGAAGATTACTCTTCATTTGTTCGTTTTAGAAGCAAATTCATATTTGTCTTTAGTTACGATGTTTTAATGGAGATTTGAATCAAAAAACGAAATGATATCGTATATGAATTGTGGTAAAGAAATAGAACAATACGTCAACGGAATAATGAAAACAAAACATTTATCATTATAATAATTCTTGTAAACAAGTATAGCATTTACATAGTGACCTCGATCTATCCAACTATGATAAATGATTCCAAGATCCAAATTGATATTAACTTGAGCACGGTGTGGTCGATACATCCCTTATCAATATAACTCGGTGGATTAACTCTTTAATCGATTCTACTTTTAGAACTCTTGGTCGATAAAATTACATTAACATTTATCTTTAGCCCAAAACACATCCGACAAGGGCACGGTGTGGCCGATACATCCCTTATCAAAAAACTTTTGTTGAGTTCAACCCAAATTTCGAATAAATGTGTCCATGATCCAAATCCACATCAACTTGGGCACGGTGTGGCCGATACATCCCTTATCAAGATGAATTCGGTGGATAGACATTTATCACCCACTTCCCCTACGTAACAAGGTACCGGTGTGGCCGAGCGCACTCCCTCACGAAATAGGTTTTCATGGTTTCTACTCTTTGGTAAGGCTAAGTCTCAATTGTTTATTTTTTAGCGAGAGATCTTGTCAATTTATTATCTATCACGTTTTAAGTGAACTAAAGCGGTGAACTACGATAATTGTAATTGACACGGTCGATATACTCGATTAAAATGATAATGCTTGTTTTAGTTATGGCGATTTAGCGATGCATGCGACATATAAATAAAATGCAAAGCATAAATTAAATCCTAGTATGGCCTTCCTAAAATAGAAAATCTAATTAACTATTACATATTCGGAAACCAACTCCATTGGTCCCTTGAACTTCGGTTTTGGCACGCATCTCGAGGTAACACCGTCTTTATGTATCGCCTTCTTGAATGACTCCGTCTTTATGAACTCCGGAATAATTAAATTACATAACAAATTACATAATTTCCTATTATACATATGTAATTAAAATAAATAAAAATCTATTAAATTACAAGACGGTGATACGAGATCACAATAAATTACAACCGAATCGATATTCCCATACATTTCGGGTAATACCAATTAAAAACTAAGGCGATACTAAGTAAAATTACATAATTCAAAATTACATAAAATAAAATTATGACAATCATAAATAAAATGCAGCATTATAATATGTATGAACATGCCCAATTTTATGTTAAATCGCCTTTAAGGAGCCAATATCGTATATTAATCGGTTTTTACGGATTTGTGTGATTCAACCTTTTAAAATCACAATAATTACATAAATTCATATTTATGAACAAGTTAATTACCCTAACCTCTTAGGACTCAAAATTAGTCTTCACTAATTACTTGACCATAATTAACTCATATTTCTAAAATTGTTCATTAATGGACTTAAAATTATAATAAAATGCTATAAACTTCAAATAAATCACAAAAATTTCAAATAAATTCAAAATTTGAAATTTAAACTCATGAACATTCTGGAAAAATACCATGACACTCATAATATTCAAAAACTTAGGTTAAAAATTTCGAAATTTATCGGGAAAAACAATGTTCCGGTTTATCGGATTTATCAATTATAATCATAAAAACATGAGAAAAAATTATATTCATTAACTTTTCAATTTCAGATCTGAAAAAGATAATAAAATGCAACATGTGACGTTTTTCCTTAGTCATGGAGTATGTTTTAGCAATTATTTACTAATTAAGTCACTATTTATGCTATTTTTCATCAAAAATCCATAAATCATGCATGAAGACTTCATTATAGCCTATTATTTTACACACATCTTGTAAAATTGCATGTGACAACATACTAAATTTCAATGACAAGATTCGAAATATTTCTCATATTAACCTATTTTTCATTTAAATTCGATTTTTAAGATGAAAAATCCATTTATCGAGCATAAGAACTCCAAAAATTATGAAACTTTCCAGATCAACTAAAAATAATATATTTGAAAACATATCCAAAAACCACCTGAAAATTCGAAGTTTTGCTAATTTTCGTCCAAAAATGACATTTTTATCATAAAAATCACATTTTAATGCCAATATTATATAAAATGAACACAAAAATCCATAAATTAACCAAAATATCCTAAATACATTTTAGGATCAGAAACTTTAACATGCATAAATTATTTTCGTGATATATCATAATAACACAAATTTACAAGTTTTATATGTTAATCGTATAACACGGAAAAACTATAACCGATTTGCATGCAAACAACCTTGTGCTCATGATCCCGCTTGTTAGAAATCTATATCTCATTATTTAACATATTCTTATATGTTTCAAATTTATTTAGCCATAAAATAAATTGCAAATCTTATGCATGCAAACTAAAAAGATAAGAGAAGAAATCATTTTCTCACCATATGAAATTCGGTCAAATGGGCACCAACAAGATCTCCTTCTTGTTAGTTCTTGAACTTTCCAATATTGGATGAACATACATGACCTCAAAATAGAAGCCCTCCAATTAGTAGCACCCAAGACTATCCCTTAAACCCACAAACTAATATGTACTAGATATTTATATTGTGGTTTACCTTAAAATTGATTACTAATACTCATATATTACATTAATAATTTTAGTAATCTTTTGAACAAATTTGAATCAAAAACTCATCTTTTTGATGAAGATTACAGAGAGAGAAGAGAGGAAAAATACATGAACTCTTTACATGTAATATTAGAATGAATGATGATATAAATTAAGAGAATAAAATTCTCTATATTTGGGGTGGAAAACCGGTGGTAGTGGCTTTGGGTAGTCAAATTAATCTTCCCAGTTTGCTTTTGTTCTTCACAAGAAAAGCTAGCTAGTAGTAGGTGTCATCATGATGTCTATTTTATTATTTAAATAACAAAAACCATCAAAACCTACTTACTACATATAAAACCGGTTTTCCATGTAATATGGAGTCCATTTTATTTTTGTCAATTGTACAATTGTATGTCATGTGACATATGACATGTCTTATGTCATGTTTTAATTTAAAATGCATATTTAACAAATTAAATATCATTTACAAATTAAATAAATCATATTTAACAAATTGACTAGTAATTTAAAATTACTTTTTCATAAAATGGTCATTTAATTACTAGTTAGTATAATTCACAATATCTTGTAATTATAACTAACCTATCATTCTCATCTCGCGTGTTTCGCAAACACCGATTAATTTTAGTAATATAACTTCTTAAATTACTAAATAAAATCTCATTTAATCACATTATAATAAGATGTCATTTTCTCTCTTATGATAATAATAATTTGTTCAATTTTAAGGAATTAATTAATCTGTATCGGTATACAACCAATTAACCTTTTCAATTAAGGGAATCATCCTTTAGGTGTGACCTCAAGGATCAATCGATCACCACCGTCGCACGACAATAATCTCAAACTCTAGCCAGCCAATCATTACCGATATGTGTGGACCAGTTGACTATATATGTAATGTATCATCCCTTTCGTATTCTTGGTATGAGATTTAATAATGATATTTAAATCATGTGATCGCACTATTGTTGAGGACACATTTCCCAACAGTTTAGACCGCATTTGTTGATTTGGAGAACTAGACTCGAATAATCATCATTGTTTGATAAGATTCGGTGTCGGGCTCGGTTTGACAAGCTTGACATGAATAGTTTTGAAAATGATTATGGACTAATTCTTTTAAGTCCATTTTGAATGTAATTAGTCGGTACTCATCATCGTACCCGGGTTAAAATCCGGCATGGTATATAGAACCAAGGATGATTTCGTGTTGGTGACTAATATGTTTGTTTGAAAATGTAAAGAAATGAAATAAAAGGCTTTAAAATACTTCTTAAATGTCATTAACCAAATATTATCACCGAAACACGGATTTAACCGTCATGGTATGAAGAACCAAGGGTGAAGAATGCTTTATGGTTAAAACATGTGAAATGAAACAAAAGGATTTCAAAAATACTTGAAATGGTAAAAACCGATTACAAATATGAAAAATGGATTAAGGGAAATGACGAGAACAAACACGGTTGATCTCTGGTCTGAGCACCCCATTTAGGCGCGAGCCTGTTGGCGACCTAAGGGGCTTTTGCCTCTGACCAAAAATCAGTTTTGGCTCGTTTATTCCATGTTTTGGTACATGTTATGCATGTTTTAGCATGTTAAAGTCATGAAATGAATGAAAACATAATAAAAGAGGATTTTTACACCCTCATACTTACATGTTTGGTTATGGCGAGTGACCGACGTAAGTGTAACAACTTGTTTGATCGGAAAAAACCCGGTTTGAAACCGTTTTGGTATGTAAAAGAGTGTTTTAAAAGTTTAGTGATGGTGTAGTGGTCAAAGTGGTCGGACAAGTGGTTTAATGCACGATGACGGTACCAAACAATGTGTAAGGCTCGTGTTTACGATCGGTAGGTCGTAAACATGCGTCGGATTGTGACTTTAGAAGTCGAGTCGAGAATTTTAAGGGAGAAAAGAGGGGGCGGACACTCGCGTAACTCTCAAATGGGTGGCATTTGAGGGGTATTTATAGGAGAATGAGTGGTTGTGTGAGTTTTGAGCGACGTGGCCATCTGGGCTGCTTAAAGAGGCGCGAGCCAAGCCGCGGGTCTTCGAGTTGTGTTGTCGCTTTCACAACAAACGCAATCATGATTTGTTCTATCCTAGGTTTTGTAGTCACATGTTTGGTACTTGACCAACATGAATCCGGGAAAACTTAGTATAGAAGGCTTGAGATATTTTTGGTTTTTGTGTTTGACTCGGTTTGACTCGTTGTTGGAGTCGGGATTTGAATTTTCGAGTCGGTTTTTGGTCCGGTGTCGGTTTTGACTCTAGTTAGTGTCATCGCGACCCCGTCGTTGTGCATTAAACATTCCAGGTATTTTTGAAATGTTTTGAAATGTTTTGTTTTCGAAATCGTTTTAAGTTTTCCGACGTAAAGTTGTACACAAACTGTCGATCAAACGCTGTGATCCCAAAACATGTTGTAGTCCGATAATCATCGGGTGTTTGTTGGAGTCTCAGCAGATACTGGGTATCTACACTACTCCAAAAACTACCCCTCCAACCACACCCAAACCCACAACCAGACCACCACCAACGCTAATCCCAAACCGTTTAAAGACAAAGGCCAATATTGTAGGGGACTTCAAACGGGACTACCCTAATGTTTTCTTTCCACCGCCAATCCCCAAACAAAACCGACCCTTTGCTCACACTGCCACCGTGCCCTCCAACACCACCTCGTCCTACCTAATTGACAGTGGTGCCTCGTATCATATTGCTAAAGACATCGCCACTCTCTCGCTCCACACACCCACTGATGAGCCGGATGACCTCGTTATCGGTGACGGGTCAACTCTACCCATCACCCATCATGGTTCATTCACTGTTCTCTTCTCATCTCAATCTCTTTTCTTTAATAATGTCCTTGTTGTCCCGTCCATATCTCGTAATTTACTTTCCGTTTCTCAATTTAGTAAGGTTAACAATGCTATTGCCCTATTCTCACCCACTTCTTTTTGTTTTAAGGAACTTTCGACGGGTAACATCCTTCTCCACGGCCAGTTTCAAGATGGCGTCTACCAATGGCATCCACCCGACTCACGCCCTCAAGCCCATCACTCCACCACCTCGTCTTCTAGCACCTTGTGGCACACTCATTTAGGACACCCTTAAAATGCAACTTTGAAGCTTTTAAACTCTCGTCATAATCTTCATATTTCCAACTATTTGCATTGTAATTCATGTTTAATTAATAAGAGCCACAAATTTCCGTTTTCGCAATCAACGCTTCACTCCACTGCTCCTCTCGATTTAATCTATTCCGACGTATGGACCGCTTCCGTTGTGTCTCGTGATTTACATAAGTACTATGTAATTTTCGTTGATCATTATACCCACTACATTTGGTTTTATCCAATCAAAAACAAATCCGACACACTACTTATATTTCGACGCTTTAAAGTTATCATTGAAAAATACTTTCAAAAAACGATCCGTCAATTTTCCTCCGACAACGGTGGTGAATATGTTAAATTAAATCCCACACTGCTTAATGATGGAGTCACACACCTTACATCCCCACCACATACTCTAGAACACAATGGATTTGCCGAAAGACGCCATCGCCACATCGTTGAGACTGGCCTTGCACTCCTCGCACACGCTCAAATGCCAAACACATTTTGGCCTCATGCTTTCGCTACTGCCGTATACCTCATTAATCGACTACTCAAACAAACACTGCAAAATGACACACCCTATCATCTTCTATTTAATCAAGAACCTAATTACCATAAGCTTCACCCATTTGGTTGTTTGTGCTATCTATAGCTTCGTCCATATTCCAACCACAAGCTTGACCCTAAATCCCAAATCTGCGAATTTTTGAGATACTCCACCACTCAAAGCGCTTACCTATGCTATGACCCCTCCACCAAGAAGCTTTACACCTCGCGTCATATTGGATTCATCGACCACGAGTTTCCCTTCATCACTCTCACCAAAACAACACCCTCCTCCCTTCCCTCACCTGATCAATGGTGCAACTTCTGTAACACCCCCATACTCCAAGTGCCTTACCGGGACCACTTAAGGTATGGGAATGTTACAAAGTGGTATCAGAGCGATGATTTTGGAACCAGTAACTAATGAGCCCAATGAATATAGAGAGTCAAATTAAAATGACCCCGGGTAGGAGTTGTTAGGAGCTAATTCAAATACTTGGGAGACGTCCTAAAGTCGCGAACTCGCCCTACAACTTTAAACCGGTCACTATGGGGTGTCATGGGATTGCTATGTGTTTACTAATGTTCTATTGAATATGTTGGATGAATATGTATATATATGAATTTGTTGGATGAATGGTATGTGGTTGAATGGAGGATGTGGTGAAAAGGATGATAGTAATCGTATATGGTAATATGATTAGTGGTTAAGCTACTTGTTTACTATTATTTCATATGCATATGTTAGATAAAGTGTACGATGGATGATTTGGTGGAAAAAGGTGAAGTAATATTGCATAAGAATATGATTTCATGATTTAAGTATGTTTATATAACGGAAGTGAATTTTTATAATGTTTTTTTTTTTTAGACAAAGGTGTACTACTTCTTATACATAAACAAAATTTACAAGAAACCGCTAACATACCAGTTTTGATTACAATCTAGGAAAAACTGAACACGATTAAAACTATTAGCAACAGCTATCGGGACTAGAGGCATGTCGCTTTTGTAAAGAAACTGTAGAAGATTTTCATTGCTGATTCTGAACAGCACTGATTGGAGTCTACTATAGGAGGCATAAGTCATAGCCTCCAGTAGAGCTATGATGGTAGCTTGAAGACGAGAGTTGCAGAAACGGTCACAACAATCATGAAGAACAAGATCATTGTAGCAGATTTGAAAGGAACAAGTCGACATCTTTTTGTTGAAAGCAAAAACAATATCGACACAGTGGTAAGGTTGCTGTAAACGAGAGAAAGAGGGGCAAAAAACTGACTGTTTTGAAGGTGCAAGAACAGTCTCCGGTAGCCTGGAACAGAAAGCAAGCTGCTGCGCCAAAAGCTGATCAGCCTCATGTATAATTGCAGCAGGGTTGACAGGGAGAGCTCGAAAAAGTACATTATTTCTGTGATTCCAAATAGCAAAAAGAAGAAGGGTAAAGTGCATTTTTGCGCCAGTAGCTTCCGCATCAGTGCGAGTTAAATATCTCAAGAAATTTTGGAACCACCGATGAAAAGGGACATTGGATGCAGAATCCGTTCGAAGTCCAAGGTGACTAGCAAACCAAACTCTTTTAGTGACTTCACAATCTCGGAAAAGGTGTCCCATAGATTCGGAATTCAAATGGCAAAAACAACACTCAGGGTTAATAACCAAACCTCGTCGAATTAGCACATCCGAAGTAGGTAAAATTTGATGAGCCATTTTCCAAAGGAAAATCTTAATGTGAGGTTGACATGGAAGTTTCCAAAGTAAATCCCACTGGAAGTCGGAACAAAGGCGTGAACCAGAAGAAGAAGACAAAGAACATTTTTCCAGAAGGAATGAGTAACCAGAACGAGATGAGTATCTTCCATCTTCCGTGGACTTCCAATAAATATAGTCATCCATAGGTTGATGAGGAAGTTCCAGGGAACAAATAGCTTTTGCTGAAAATTTATTAAAGAGCTGGAAAATAACTTTCGTATTCCAGTGAGTCGAGTCTAGCAGAAGATCATCAAAGGTTACAGATTGAGGTTGCCTCTGAGCCTTGAAAATAGGTTTATTACCAAGAATCCAAGCGTCAGATTTAAGGTCAATAGATTTTCCATTTCCAAATTTCCATGCAATTCCATCCCGAAGTAAAAAAGATGTCTTGACAACGCCTTTCCAGGCATAAGACGCTGCTGAATATTGTGATTTGTTGCGGGGTATAGGAAAATCCTTCTTGTATTTGGATCGAATAACTTTTGAAAAAAGCAAAGACGGCATATGATGAGATCGCCAGAAATTTTTAGCCAACAGTGCTTGACTAACAATTGTTGCATTCTTCAGGCCAAGTCCACCACTCGACTTTGGTTGTTGTAATTGTTCAAAAGGTAACCAGTGTTGAGCATTTGTATGATGAGGTTTTTTCCACCAGAATATATCAACTAGGTAATTTATTTTAGAAGTAATCTGCTGAGGTAAAGGAATAACGGAGGCGACATAAGCAATGGATGCCATAAGAATTGAGTTGATTAGAATCAACTTAGCTGCTTGTGAAAAATTTGCTGGCCCCCATGAAAGGATCTTATTTGAGAGCTTGTCTAATAGAAACTGGAAAGAAGACAATTTTCTTCTGCCCAAATCAATCGGGATGCCCAGATAAAGACCGAAATTTGATTTTGGTTGCACATGCAAAATATCAAGAATGTGCTCCTTAAAATCCGTCGGAGTGTTGGGGCTGAATTTGATGTATGATTTATGATGATTAATCATTTGACCCGAAATAGAGCTGAAATCAATCAAGATTCTTTGCAAGGACTCACATCCTGAAGTTGTAAGACGAAGGCATAAAAGCGAATCATCTGCATATAATAAGTGAGAAATGGCAGGACTTTGTCTAGAGAGTTTAATGCCTTCAAATTCTCCATTTGATTCAGCTTTGAAAATCAGAAGGGACAAGATCTCCATGCATAATATAAAGAGGTAAGGCGAGATAGGATCACCTTGACGTAAACCACATTGAGGAAAGATACGGCTGGAAGGGGTACCATTAATAAGAATTTGCAAAGAAACAGTTCTCACACAAGATTTGATTAGCTTTCGAAAAATCTTTGGGAAGCCAAAAAGCTTGAGAACTCTGAATAAGAAGGGCCATGAAACTCTATCAAAAGCTTTATTCATATCAAGCTTAATAGCTCCATAACAGCGAGTGCCCCTTTTCCGTTGATTAATATAAGTCAAAATCTCAATGCCAAGAAACCCCCAACCACTGATTAAGCGTCCGGGAACAAACGCATTTTGATTTTGGCCAATGATACGATCAATAACCTTCTTGAGCCTAACAGCAATATATTTAGAAGCAGCTCTGTAGATAACATTACAAAGGCTGATAGGACGGAATTGAGAAATAGTCTCTGGTAGGTCAACCTTTGGAATGAGAACAACATGAGTATTGTTCCAAGCAGGAGGAAGGACACCCGAGTTTAGGAAAGATAGAATAGATGAGGTGATATCCTCCTTAATAAGTCCCGAAAAAAGCTGAAAAAAGCGCGGTGGAAAACCATCAGGTCCAGGAGATTTATTAGGTTTCATCGAAAAAAACGCATTTTCGACATCTTTGGACGTGAAAGGTTGAGACAAGTAATGCTGCTGAAAACCATCAAGCTGAGGGAAAGGTAAATCATCAAGTGCAAAGGATGGCGAAGGTTGAGAAGTGGAACCAAAAAGGGCAGTGAAGTGAGAAACAATGAGCTGTGAGAGATCCATTTCAGAAGAAATCCAATTGCCAAAATCGTCTTTCAAAGCAAAAATCCTAAGTCGTTTCTGACGAGCTTTTGAGCGGCTAAAAAAATAAGAAGTTGGCAGCCCATCATTAAAACGGAACTCGGATTTTGCGCGTTGTTTCCAAAAAGAATGCTGGATGAAGACGTCATGCTCAATTGACCTAATATTGGTAATATGATTAAAAGCAGAGGAGCAATCCTAAGCATAAGCAGCAGATAAAGATAGATCCTTGGATATCAAGCTCCAATCAAGCATAAAGTGATGACGATTCTGAAGAACCCAACGTAAAATTGCAGAACGGATAGCGGTCAGTTTCATAGAGACAGAAGTGGAATGGCTTATAGCAGAAGAGCTCCAGATGGATGAAATAAGGGATTGAATATCCGGGTGTTCCAAACACCAATTATCCACTCGATACGGTCGCTTGGGTTTTTTAGCTTTGGCAGAAGTAGATAGCACAATTGGAGCGTGGTCGGAAAAGGAAAATGTTGAGATTTTGAAGATGTGCATCAGGAAACAAAAGAAACCAATCTTGAGATGCGTAGCAACGGTCAAGACGCTCCAAAATCAAACTAGAGGAATCTCTTTTGTTTGCCCAAGTAAAACTAGGGCCAGAAAAAGGAAGCTCTGAAAGAGGAATATTTATACGCCAATCTAAAAAAGATTTCCATCCTGTAATGTTGAAAGAGCCTCCAAGTTTATCATAATGATGTTCAACTTGGTTGAAATCTCCAATAATGCACAAAGGAGAGTAAGATGAACAGAGAGATTTCATATGTTGCCAGAAACTAGCTCGAGACGCATTACCGGACTCGCCATACAAAAAGAGAGCAAACCATACATTATTAGACGGACGCTGTACAACTTTACAGAGGATGAAATGAGGATCCAAAATAAGATGCAAAATATCAGATCCATCATCCCATAACAAAAGTAACCCACCGCTTAAACCAATAGCATCAGTACCACAAAAATGAGGTAGGTTGAGGGAACTAGTTTTACACACACTATCCGCTAAGGAACATTTTGTTTCTTGGAGAAAAACTATAGATGCATCATAGTAGCGTACGGACCATCGAATGTACGGAATGATAGGGGAGTCCGTACTACGTAGACCCCTAACATTCCATGAGAAAATCTTCATTGGCCTAATGGTGGCAGAGGCAGGCCTGCCACAACCCAAACTTTTGAGCAAACAGCGTGAGCATCCGAAGACACGGGACAAGAAAAGTCCCCAGAATCTGCAAGGTTGGAACAAATTTTTAGTCGCTTGTTGGGGAAGGATGAAATAAAACCACGAGAATCCTCCTCAGTAGAAAAACTTGTATAATCCCTTTTACGAGAACCAGCAATGGGATCAGCGGATAAGCAAGGCGCAGCAGGAGAAAAAGGGGAGTGAGGAAGCGAGGCTCGGGAGCTAAAACTGGAATTTTCGTTTAGAAATGTTGCAAAACCAAAAGTAGAAGTCGGAGAAAAAGAGGATGGCACTGATTCAGATGCATCAGACACAGTTCCAACATAAGACAAAGAACCCGGCGAAGATACAGCAAGAACAGAGGATTCACTGTCAAAAAAATGATGATTTTGCAGCAAACCAAGAGGTGCGACTATATCACCATTCGTGGGAGAAATAATATCAGGAACAACCAAATCATCTGGTGTAGAGTAAATCAAATCGGAAGAAGCTGGTTGAAATCCACCAGGCGAAAAAGTAGGCAAACAAAAAGGAGGCGCAGAAATCACCTGCTGGGGGAGGCCAGAAGATGTGTCTGGTTGAACAAAGGCCGAGTCCGAGAAGCTTAAAAACCCAAGGGATGAATCAGCAGCAGGGTCAGGAGCTTGCATTCTAAAAGCTGACCTTGGGACATCTTGACTAGGAAAGATCACAGGGGAAGGTTGATGTGCAAAAAGAAAATGACCCATGAACAGATGAGGGGCATGGGTATCATGACTATCATGACGCGGATCAGGATGAGTAGTGTGACCAGTTTGACCTACTAAATTAGCCCCAGAACTCGGAGAAGAAGGCTGCCTACCAGGATTAGCTTCCGATGAAGAAGTAGAGTGAAACCCAAAGAGTGAAGACGACGAAGAAGATGAACTATCATGAGTATCAGGTATGCCCGGAACAGAGTTTACAACAGTATTAATCAAAGAGAAAGAAGAAGGAAGACCTCTGATAAGCTTTGTATAAAGAGGAGATGAGTTAGGTCCGTAGAGCACTTGAAAACCAGAAAGGTGAAGAGCAGACAGTCGACGGTTTAACTTAGCAGAAGAACGAGCATTATCAAGCTTGCAGAAGGAAATTTTATGACCCACAGTACCACATCTGTGACAAAATTAAAAACGCCTTCATATCCAAAGGAAACCCAGAGAACTTTTTCATTATCCAGAGGAATGTAACAGCCCGGAATAAGAGGTTGAGAGATATCAATCCAAACAAGGGCTCGGACAAAAGGACGAGGGGGGAGATTAGGCCCAATAACCTCTTCTTCAATCACATCTCCCACGTGCTGTAAAAGATGAGCTGCAACAGACGGGTGAAGATACTGTACTGGAAGGCCGTGAACTCTGACCCAGATGGGAATGGTTGTAAAATTCAAATTATCAAGCACAGAATCCCAGGGCATCTTACGGAGTGATAAAATACTTCCTTCAATATTAATAAAGCGAAGCTGACTAAAGTGATCAAAGTCAGCTGGGTTTGAGAACTCAAAAACAAAATACGGATCCATAAAAAACAGCTTGACTTTATCATGAGTGGTCCAAGAAAGGGTAATATAATGTTGGACTCTTTCCAATTTAAAGCGTCTTTGATCGAGAAAAAGGCCAGCTAGAGTAAGATCAAAGTTGATGTAAGAAAGGTTGACACGGAGGTTTGTTGGTAAGGAAATTAAGGGACCTGCTTGGTAAGGTAAAGCCATGGTGAAAAATTAGGATAGAAGGAGATAGGTGAAAAGCCAGATAGAGACAGATTATAAAAATAAAAAACGGTGGAGGAGGTGGAATATGTGGATGTAAAGGTAAAACGTGTAAAGAGAAGTGAGGTGTCAGATAAAGAAGAGGAGACTGATGAAAAAAGCAAAGATGATACACAGCAGAATAAAGAGAAAGATAAGGGTGAGAAGGTGGGTAAAGATAAAGAACACAAAGGGACAAGAGTGTACTGTTAAAAAAAGATCAAAAGGACAAAAAGAGGAGAGTGTAAGGTTGAAAATTAAAAGAACCCCTAGAAACAATAAAGAAACTCTCCGTAGAGAGGAAAACTCTCATTTTTTTGAGAGGATCAGAAAAATTGAATTTTTATAATGTTATTATGTTAGTAACATGTGAATATAATGTTTGCGTTTGATGTATACATACATATATATTTTGTTGCGAAAAGTTAAAGAATAAAAGCGTGCGGGCAGAACGTGTTGGTAAGTTGAATACTATATGATCATGATGGATGTTATTGTTTGGCTTTTGTAGATAGTAACATGTGGTTAGTTGAGTATCAAGTTGGTTTTGTTTACTTTGTTGTTGTTTAAGTTGTTTGGAAGTAGGAATCAAGTGGTTATGTTGTCCGATTATAGAGAGGTTGTCTTTAACCTATTATAACTTGAGATGTATATATGATTTTTATGTGATTCCAATTAGAGGTGATAGCTTGTTCTTTTACAATTCTAACGATAGGTCACACGCCTAAAATGACCAAGAAACGAGTGAGATATGACTGTTTTACGAAAATTGGAAAGTGCTGAGAAATGCGTAGGGTACTCGATCGAGTAGCCCTTACTCGATCGAGTGCACCTCTTGTTACTCGATCGAGTACTCTTACTCGATCAAGTAGCCCTGGTAATTTATTGTACGTGCTTCTGGCCTTCACCTAGTCGATTGAGTAGGCTGTACTCGATCTAGTGACCCCTGTTTTGGGTCATATGCTTATCTTTTGACTTCGTCGCATATCATGTTTAATTCAAAAGTGTTCTTTTCCTTCTTTATGCATTATTTTACGTATGTGTTGGTCCTGATGCGTAAGTTACCCAATATTATGATGTAATGAGTAACACCTTGTGATGGGTATGAGTTTGGTGGGGAGGACATGAGTTATATGTGGTTGTGATGGATAGTGGAAAAAGGAAAGGGAGACTGATGAGGTTATCGAGGCAGAGAGCATGTTTTGTTAGATGTGGTGAGTGATATAGTTGCGTGTTGAGTAATGCAAGAGTAAGTGAATATGGGTAAGTGACGAAGAGTGTCGTTCGGGCTCTCAATCAAACACATTTATATTCTCAACAAACAACTAGTTAGTGGTTAAGTCGAGGTCGATCCATGAAACGATGTGCTTTGGGTTCTAAGTCTATCTATCTCAATTTATGCTAGTGTCACAATTGATTTGGGTTTGTAGTTGTGTTCTAAACTAATACAAGCAACAAAGTAAAACAAGCCAGTAAAGGCGTAGATAAAAAATAAAGGATACTAGGATGTCATGAGGTCATATGGGATTTATGGGAGTTGATCATACAAACATGTTCTCAATTAAATAGCAAGCACTTATTGTTGTGATGGGATCGAGTTAGTGTATATCTTACCATCCCTAAGAAGGTTTGGGTCCCGGAGCCGAATTGATTAGATTGTACAACACCTACAAGTCGACTTAGTCCTTCCTATTCAACTATATGCATGGTCTAATGAGACTCGAGTTGGTTTATGTCTTACAAGACTCATTGAAGAGATAGGTTATGGGTGCAAAATGCAAGGATTCATAGGCTTAGCATTTCATCAATATAACATGTGCATAAGTTGGAATCACAACAAGCAAGTAAATAAATTATGTGAACGTATTAGATTAAGCATGAATCATTCCCCATGTTGGTTTCCCCTACTTACCCACTAACCCTAGCTAAGGAAACTACTCACTCAGTATCATGAGAAACATGTCATTAATGATGTCCATCATCACAACAAGTCTAAACATGATGAACAAGTAAGAAGGATTAACAATAATTAAGACAAGGATTAAGAGAATTATACCTATGGAGATTCCAACATAATAGAGCAAAGAATAAAAGAAGAGAACTTGATTGATTGATGAAGAGTTGTCAATTCTCCAATAATAACCCAATAATCTTCAATTACTCAAAAGTAATAGACTTGAACAATAATTAAGGAAAGACTAATGTGTGATCTGTGGAAAGATTAAAGAGTGATCTATTCTAATCTACTCCTAATGAAAGAGAGCTTCCTACTATCTAATGTAATGTAATGTCATCTCCCCTCTTGATTATTACACAATGGAGTATATATAGTGGTGTATCATTAGGTTAAGTAAGGATAAATTAGTAATTAACAATGTTAAGTTATAAAATAGGGAAATGCAAGTATCCTCAAGGAGATGAGCATATCATGCTGAAGGTGTCACTGTCCGTTCGCACCAAGGAGGGGGACGCTCGGATTCTGGGTAGGGGGAACGAGCGGGTCAACCATCGGGACGCTCGGATTCTTTGAGGGAGCGACGAGCGTCTTCCTGCTAGGACGCTCGGATCGTCCTTCAGAATGCTCCTTGCTTTTCCTTTCGCAAACTGCTTATTCTTGTGTTTGTTGATCTTTGTTCTTGCCTCTCCTTCCATACTCGTTCACCCAATATCATCGATAACCTTCCAAAATGCAAGAGAGATGGGAATTTCCGCCTAATTGTTTTCTTTCCTACAAAACATACGAAATGTACTAGGAAAGCAAAATAGGAAGCATTTGACGGACAAAATGGCTATGGTATGTGATAATAGTATGCAAAATATGTTCAATTAGAGGACTAAATGTGCGCAAATATGAGTCGCATCAAATATCCCCAAACCAAACCTTTACTCGTCCCGAGTAAAGAGGTGACTAAAACTAGGACCCTTATTCAAACTAACCTACTAATATAGCCGATATGAGACAATTAGCGGGTCTCACTCCGCCTCTTCAACTCACAACAAGACATCCATGAGGTAGGGTGCCTTCTTGCAAGGCAAGGTGGGGTTTGCCAAAATGGCGATACATCCAAGCATTAGGCACACAAAACAAGTAATGGATGCATCTACAAAAATGAATAGCCACTTTCCTCATCTAAGTGGCGGAAATTATCTATAAGGGAAACAATCTAAGAGTACACATTCCATCATAGATACGGTTTCTTCAAACTACTAAGCCTAGAAGGATACCAAAAAATCACCTCCAAGTTGTGTCAAGCTAGGTTACCTTTGTCCTCAATTGTTAAATGCTTTCGTCAAGAGTAGACTCCCTATGGTGTTGGAAACACTGGAGGATCGTGGAATTCCCCTTCTTGCCTAGACAAGAAGAAGGGTCGTCCCCTCTCTACCATGCACAAAAGTGGATTTGATGGATAAAGGGATCGATAGTATTTGAGTTTCATATGGGAGTTTGCTTTTTGTTGTTGTTTTTCCCCCCAATTTCTTATTGCATTTGACATTTGAGAACGCTTTCTTTTTGCCGTTTCTTTTGATGTTTGGCATTTCAACACTTGACACTTTCAAGTTTTTCTTGCATTTCTTTTTGAACATTTTCAAAGCTACCCCATTTATAGTGAGGGTGCTTATTTTTGAAGCATAGGAGTTTTTATTTTTGTACTCCTCTTTTCATTGATGCATTTTGCAAACTTTTTCTTTTTTTTTTCATTTCTTGAACTCAAATTTGAACAATTTTTGTGCCCATTCCCTTTTTTGATGACAAAATGTGGTAGAATATGGAAGATGGTTGCATGGTTTCAAGGGTCACCTTGGAATAAACGGTAGCCATAGAGTTATCACACCACAAGGTACTCCTAACTAGGCCTTAATCCATGGGTCAAAGGATACTAGCATGACACATACTATGGTGTTTTCCAAGTATTCTAACAAGCGAAGTCTTAAGAAGAAAAAGTATCTACAAGGGCCTATATACACTTGTCAAGTTTCCCAAATAGACGCTTTCACAAAGTTTTTCCTAAATGCAACTATATGCCATGATGCAACTAACATTTATACAACCAAATGCATAAGATTCTACCAACTAGTATGCCAAATAATCTAAATGCAATCCTAAATTCACATTGTTTATACCGCATCAATCAAAATAAAGCCACATAGTCATTAACATAAAGAGGAAAAAGGAGATTGGAAAGATCATACCATGCGGTCTTCAATATCCTCATGTCTCGGATGTGGCGTGGTCGATCAATGTGAAAAAGGATGAATAACACAATATATACAAGACTACACTATAAAGGAAATGAACATGTTTTTGAATTTTTGCATTTTTCAATTTTTTATGGTTTTTATGTTTTTGAAATAAAAAGACATGTTTTTATGTTTTTCAAAAAATTTCAATTTTTATCATTTTTGGAATATAAATTCTCATCCCCCACTTTATTTTTGACATTGTCCTCAATGTACATGTAGGAGTAGGAATGAAAAAGAAAGTACATATTTTTTTTGGATTTTTGAATAAATGCAATGATATGAATGAATGCATGCTCTAACTAAATGCAGTTCTATATGACATATATAACAAATGAATTCAATCTAAACTATATTATATGATGCATGTTCTTCGCCTATGTTCAAACCTCCCCAAACCGATTTAAGCACTATTTCTAGTGTAGGAGAAACGAGGTTAGGTCATTAGTGACTATGTATGAATGCAACTAACTATATGAGACATGTGAGATATATTACCATACAAACTATACTAAATGAACTAACTAATGTGAATTTAATATGAAATATAATACAAATGCAAGTGAAGCGTAAACTAAATGCAAGGTAATTAAAATGCAATGCAACTATACATTAGAGATAGGGAGAGAAGAGTATCATACAATTGGAGATGGTGGGGTAGGCATCTCTCATTCATCATCATCACCATCACCATCATCGTGGTATCTATACCTGCTAGAACCTCCTTGGTCATATCCTTCTTGACCAAAGTATTCCCCACCTTGACCGCCAAAGTTCTCGTCTTGGTCTACTTGATTAGGGAACAAAAGGTGCGGTTGAGCCCAAGATGGACGAGGTCCATTAGGGTCGATATACTCTTGTTGTGCCATTTGGTAGTATTGAGGATAAAGGGCCAAATAGTTGTCGACCCTCCCATCGTATACTCCAAGATCAACCTTCTGCATAAGCTCCATCAAATCATTCATGTCCAGAGCATTGGGGACTTGTGGTGTGAATGGCACATGAGGAGTGGGATATTGTAACACCCCGTAATTTTGAAGACCTTTATTATATTTTAAAAGTAATATTTTAATCTATTTTAATTTAATATTAATTTATTTGAAATAAAATTTATTTGATAAAATATAATCTTATTTTATTTTGAAGAAATGTAATTATTTTTGATAGTTTAGAAATGTTTAAAAGTGATTTAAACTATATTTAAACCTTTTCCTTTAATAAAATAGATTTCGGATAAAAGTCGTAAAATTGGGATTTTCCCATTTCTTATGGTCGTTGGGTAAACGAGTTTGGATATTGGGCATATGAGTACTTAATCTTTTAGTAAAATCGTGTTTAAGAACTTTAATTTTCTCGGAAATCGCGTTCGACGAATATTTCTAATTTCCGTCGAAACGAACCAAAACGTAAACAATTGAAACTCACCCAAATATCCTACCCCAAACCATGCACCCTCCATCCTCCATAGGTCTCCTCTTCATCTTTCATTTCCTCAATTCTCATTCTCTCTCTTCCCTTCATCAAACACTAAATTCATCTCAAAAATCCTCCTTACAATCCCTAAATCCACCATAAATCCTTCATTTCTCCACCAAATCTCATAAAAATTATATATTTGGAATCCTCTCTTCAAACCTCGTCTACTAGTAAGCTTTATTTTTATTTCCCCCAATTTTGTTTTAAGGCTCATCTTTTAGGGTTTCGAATTTAAAGCTTAATAATTGTGTTTTTATTGTTCTTATAGGTGAAGAATTTGAAGATGAGTTAGGTGACTCATATGTTGTTGAAGATGAAGAGTAATTTTGGGTTTTATAAGTTTTCTCAAGTTATTACTTATCTCTTTGCTAGCTTAAGGTAACTATTCCGAGTTACTCGACGAATTAATGTCACATTAGTAGTTGTATTTGTTGTTTGTTGTTGTTTGTTGTCGTTTGTTGTTGTTTGTTGTTGTTTGAGACGATCTTGTTGATAAATGAATGAATGGAGTAAGATGAGTATGCTTATGTTTAGTTTATGTTACCCATTTGTATATTATTGTTTGGAACAAATTTGGATGAGGAATTATGTGTTGTGACAAGTCCGTGTTTTGGCTGGAACACGTCAGTACCGGACCGAGATGGTTTCCAATGTTTCCAAAAATATGACAGATTGAACGGCATCGAAAAATTAGGTGGTTTAGCCACTTGAATCACTCAATTCGGAGTCCGTATGAGTAAATGGCGTCGTTTTATCGATTAAAATTTATAGAAAAGTTTACCCTTGTGTGAGACGGTTATTTATGCTATTTTACTATGCGAGAATTTTGTGGAATTAGTTATTTTGTAAGTTGGAATATATTTTCTTATGTTGATAGTCTTTCACATGATAGAAATTGGAAATAGCATGAGAATGATATTGTGATACATTTTGTGATTTGGGCTGAAGTAGGCCAAGACTCTGAGCTGGGCCAGATTGACCGAACGAGTTTGGTCAAACTAGGTTTAAACCGGTCAGCCTCGATTTAACCGATGACCCGTCGCGGTACTCGGGTCGAGGGTTTGTCTTTGAGGTGAGATTGGTTGTTATTGGAGGTTTTATGTTATGCCTTGATATTTGTAATTATCATTTCACATGTTGGTTGTTGGATGCTTTGGATGCCTTATGCTTGAGTCTTGTTGCCTCTTTGCCCTTTTAGCTTGTTCTCATGGATTATGGTAATCGTTGGTTAGTGGAATTTGGATTATTATTGATATTGGAGATATTGTTGGATTGTCAGCTGAATATGCTCTTGCGTAGCCTTTCATATGCTAGGGTGTGTATGATCTTTTGTGTGTGCAAGTTTGGACTATTTGCCCCTCTTATGGTTAATTGGGTGTCCTACTTGTCTTGTGTGGTGTGGGCTAAAGTATTCAAGCTGGGACTAGGTCCTAGGTGAGTATTTCGGCCTTCATCATAGATAGGCCATTATAGTCTTTGACGAGTGTATGTTCACACTTAATAATAGCCTTTGTGTCTTAGCTTGGTGGGTTTATATCCAAGTTAGGGCATGACCTCCTGACGTACTCGTAGAAGTATGTGGTCAGCTTAAGTACTAGCCAACCCTTTGGTGGACTCCTTAGGGGTACTCATGTGTGTGATGATAGGTCTTGGATGCGGTATTTTCCGCATGTCGCTAGGTATGCGCAGGTTTAGGACTAGGGTGTTTACCTTAACTCGTGGTATAGACTCGAGTTACAGAGTGACTATTGACTGTCCTAAGAACTTATGCCTGTCTCTAGATATATTGTCCTTTCTTGTTTGATGATTCTATGAATCATAGAAGGTGAGATGCAAGCCGGCTATGGTTGATAGAGTTTGGATTCCTGGATGTTATGTGATTCACATGATAGTGTAGTATGAGTCGGTCTAGTATTCACATGCTAGGACTATGTGTTGTTATATTGTTGTTCACATGAAAAGCACGATTGTCTAGCATCTATATGCTAAGGCTATGTGTTATTCATATTCATATTCTTATGTTTACATGTTATATTAATTATGACATTTCGTGGCTGGGAGAACTCGGAGTTACTTCCCACTGACGGTGGCTTCGTATTTGTATAAAATGCGAATGACAGGTAGGTGATGCATATATGGGGTACATGGACGAGCTAGCGAGCAAAGTAACGTTGGGACCTAGATTGGCTTTATATTATTGTGACCCTTAAATACTTTTATGTCATATACGTTTTAGGGACATATGTCTCCCTTTTTCATAATTGGGTTGTATAACTTTGTTTCGCGACTTTAGCGATGTTTTACGTATGAGATTTATTTTGGACCTTGCATGTTTGACACCTTCCCATTTGGATATTTTTATAACAGGTTCAGGTTTTAAAAATTACAGGTTTTTACCCAAATGAACCTATTACAAACATATCCATGCAGTTTTTATCTAGAATTATGTGTTTACTTTTCCGCAATGAATGAGGGTGTCACAGTTGGTATCAGAGCATATTTGCTCCCGACGCACGTTTGTACACCCCAATATAAATAACTTGACCTTAAAATAATAAACTTGAGAGATGGGTAGGATGGGTAGACGTAGGACCCTATGTTGTAGCCTCTTTGTGATTGCTATTTGTTATGTGCTAACCAATGTTCTCTTTTGCAAGATGGTCCCTCCAAGAAACGTAGATAATGCAATCTTACAAGCTAGGTTTGTTAATTGTTAGTTATTAATTTTCATGCCGTTGAAGCTATGACCATGATCTTACTCGTTGGTGACCAAGATTGAGTGGCCGTTGCCGAATGTTGAAGATTGGTTATGCCAAATGAAGAATGCTTCCACTTTCTCGATATTTCTTTCGTATTCAGTGTACCTTACCTTAATCTTTCAATCTCGTTGTTTATTCGTCTTTCTAATTCCTCTTCTCTCGCCTTGGTAACTACTCTTCTATTCTTTCTCCCGATTCATCCTTGGTTCGTTTTCTTCTTATAATAAGATTCCGTGTGGACACCTTCCTTTTATTCCGCGGGATAGTCCCCTTGTTCAAGAGAACCCGGTTTTGAGAGAATGTTTTTAACTGAGCCTCGTACCTTGGGGTGAGTGAATGTATCATTGGAGGGCATGAACGAGTTGAGAAATTGATTGTTTAAGGTATGAGTTGTATATGAGAAGATAACTTGGGATCCTTTGGTTAGTCTTGTTAGTTGTGCTTGATGTGAGAGCCTAGTGAGTTGAGAAACACCTTGGGATTTATGTCTATTGAGAGCTTGTTTATTATAGGTGATTGAGCATGGGTACTACCTTAGCACATAAGTTGGAATGAACCTAAGCTACTTCATTTGAGAGTCTCGATGTTTCTTGTGGAGAATTAAAGGAATGATAGTTAGCCCCAATCTTTGTAGGCCTTGAAAGGAATACAATAGGACATTGACGTTGCTTAATGGATTGGTATCGTACTTTGGAATTAGTTAGTTTGTTAAATCTTTTGAGTTGACCAAATCTAGTATAGAGTAGCCCTTGTTGACCTTTTGAAATTTGAGAACACGTGGTTGACCTTATTAATCATATCTGAATTTGGGAATTTTGGTGGAAAGTTGTTCGATGTAGTTCGTGAGTTCAAAGATGTGATTCTAATTTATGGTATCGGAGACTAGACGTACGAAGTGGTGAGATGATAGTGTAAACAAGCCATGGTACTTGGGGATGACATAGCAAGTGAAGTTCGATGACGAGAATTGTAAAGGAGATACTTTGGGACTTGGATGGTAACAAATGAATTTGTGTGGTGAATTGATTTTGGCTCTTGGAACCAATTGAGTTGAGGAATACCTACCATTGTGGAGTCCTTGTTAGTCCTATGATTTGGTAGACTTTTGAGGCTTTGTTGAGCACTTTAGTGATGTAACCTTATCATAGCGATCATAAGCTTTGAGGAGTGTTTGGTTAAGCGGTAACCCTTTCATTATGCCGCTTCTGTTCTCCTATCCTTCCCTTTAGCGTTCGTTGAACTCTGTTTTTATGCCGAAGTTTACGTATCTTCTTCTTGCCCGAGATATCTTCTTAACTCGAGTACCTTTTATTTCTGTCAACCGTTATCTTTACGGTCCGACTCCCTAGTTTCCTAACTTGTCATGCTCATGCACTCTTCGAAAATATTTTACCGTTTCTCTATCTCGTTATCACTCATTATCTCCTTAGTATAGTTGGTACCTTGTTGACCATGCTTACAGAGTTAGTGGGATGTGATTTGAGGATTTTTGTATTTTGATTTTTGTCGGGAATTGGTGTAGGAGTTTGTGTCTGTATTTGACCATGTGATATGAGAGTTAGATTTTTGATGGAATTCTTATGATGGCAATGTGGTAGTCTCCTTGCGATTTGAGGTTCGCGTGATTTGGTAGTATAAGACTCACTTTGGTTTCGATTTGATGATGAGACTAATGGGATTAGTTTACCTTGGTGGAGTATTTCTATGGTTATTTTGGATTTGTTTTGGGCATTGTTCGTTCGGGGATTGTTCGTTTGTCATTTGAGCCTTACTTTACGGTATTGGGGATTGATAGCTAAGTTTGTGGAATGTTATTGTAAATTTGGACCTTATATTTAATCCTTTGAGGAATCTTTCTATTGGAATTGGAATATTGTTGGGAAGTAGGATAGTGAATCTTGAGTAAACCGATCAGATGATTTGTGTGATGAACCCATTTATCTTATAGTTAGTGCTAATTATGGATTGGATAGTGCAACTTGTTGCTTGTGGGTTGGTTTCAAGCATGAATGCGTTTGGGAATATTGAATCTTGGTAAGGGTATAATATTGTTACTAGTTTCGACTTTGGACTTTGATTTTGTTCGGTGGAGGATATTGGTGGAAACATTTTGATTGGGAAATTGTTAAGTTATAATTGTAGAGGATAGGATTGTCTCAAGGATTAGCTTATAAGTAGACTTGTCTATGAGTGGTTCAGATGGCTCTTTGGATTAGTGTGGCCTCTGGTTGTTGCCCTGTTGATGTTCGGAGGACCTAGTAGGATGACTCTGTGGTTGAAAAATTGAGCGAGTAACAATTCTTGATGTACCGATCTTCCTAATTCCGATCTCCGACAATTGTCATTCTGGCTTGTTCCGTTGAGTTCGCCTTTTTGGAACTCATTTGACCTTTTGAGTAAAGCTTCTTGTTCGTTGACATCTTTATTGCCTTCATCCCAAAATTCCACCTTTAGGAGTTCAATTCCTTCTTGTCTATTGGGTGTGAGTTCCCTATCGCGACTTGCACTTTTCGTTCCCGAGTTGTTTTCCATCTTGCATAGATTCTATCTAGTTTGAGTAAACTTTTGGTTCATTATTTTAAATTTGGAGTTAAATCTACAAATTGACCTCTTTCTATAACATTTGAAAATGATTTTTCACTCTCTTTCAACCTTGGTGTTCGATTTGATACCTAAGCTATTTCTCGTCTTGTGTAATTTCGGACCAATGTGAGTTAAATTTTCGATTCATTGTTAAAATTTGTATTCTATTTGGAAAACTTGACTTCTGGTAAGGTTTGAAAAATGATTTAACATTTTTCTATAACAATTGCATTTGACTTTTCGCTTTCATTTTGTATTGGCGTTGATTCGTTGTCAGGATTCGTTATTGGAGACGTTTGATAGCTAGTTCTGCACTTATCGGCGAATGATTTCGTATTTTGATTTGTCCTTGATTCGGAATGATAGCGCACTTGTATGCATCAAGAGTTCTCTCATTCCCTTGATATGGACATCGTGCTTTTGAAAGTTTTCTTAAGCCCTTTTTGAAGGATCATCTTTTGAAATTCCAATTTGTTTTGAATGTTTTGATTTTCGCCCTTGGAAAGTTGAGTTCGTCCTTATTATATTTTCGTTTTCTTGCAAGTTTCGAGGACGAAACTTCTTAAAAGGAGGGATGATTGTAACACCCCGTAAATTTGAAGACCTTTATTATATTTTAAAAGTAATATTTTAATCTATTTTAATTTAATATTAATTTATTTGAAATAAAATTTATTTGATAAAATATAATCTTATTTTATTTTGAAGAAATGTAATTATTTTTGATAGTTTAGAAATGTTTAAAAGTAATTTAAACTGTATTTAAACCTTTTCCTTTAATAAAATAGATTTCGGATAAAAGTCGTAAAATTGGGATTTTCCCATTTCTTACGGTCGTTGGGTAAACGAGTTTGGATTTTGGACATATGAGTACTTAATCTTTAAGTAAAATCGTGTTTAAGAACTTTAATTTTCTCGGAAATCGCGTTCGACGAATATTTCTAATTTCCGTCGAAACGAACCAAAACGTAAACAATTGAAACTCACCCAAACACCCTACCCCAAACCATGCACCCTCCATCCTCCATGGGTCTCCTCTTCATCTTTCATTTCCTCAATTCTCATTCTCTCTCTTCCCTTCATCAAACACCAAATTCATCTCAAAAATCCTCCTTACAATCCCTAAATCCACCATAAATCCTTCATTTCTCCACCAAATCTCATAAAAATTATATATTTGGAATCCTCTCTTCAATCCTCATCTACTAGTAAGCTTTATTTTCATTTCCCCCAATTTTGTTTTAAGGCTCATCTTTTAGGGTTTCGAATTTAAAGCTTAATAATTGTGTTTTTATTGTTCTTATAGGTGAAGAATTTGAAGATGAGTTAGGTGACTCATATGTTGTTGAAGATGAAGAGTAATTTTGGGTGTTAGAAGTTTTCTCAAGTTATTACTTATCTCTTTGCTAGCTTAAGGTAACTATTCCGAGTTACTCGACGAATTAATGTCACATTAGTAGTTGTATTTGTTGTTTGTTGTTGTTTGTTGTCGTTTGAGACGATCTTGTTGATAAATGAATGAATGGAGTAAGATGGGTATGCTTATGTTTAGTTTATGTTACCCATTTGTATATTATTGTTTGAAACAAATTTGGATGAGGAATTATGTGTTGTGACAAGTCCGTGTTTTGGCTGGAACGCGTCAGTACCGGACCGAGACAGTTTCCAATGTTTCCAAAAATATGACAGATTGAATGGCATCGAAAAATTAGGTGGTTTAGCCACTTGAATCACTCAATTCGGAGTTCGTATGAGTAAATGGCGTCGTTTTATCGATTAAAATTTATAGAAAAGTTTACCCTTGTGTGAGACGGTTATTTATGCTATTTTATTATGCGAGAATTTTGTGGAATTAGTTATTTTGTAAGTTGGAATATATTTTCTTATGTTGATAGTATTTCACGTGATAGAAATTGGAAATAGCATGAGAATGATATTGTGATACATTTTGTGATTTGGGCCAAAGTAGGCCAAGACTCTGAGCTGGGCCAGATTGACCGAACGAGTTTGGTCAAACTAGGTTTAAACCGGTCAGCCTCGATTTGACCGATGACCCGTCGCGGGACTCGGGTCGAGGGTTTGTCTTTGAGGTGAGATTGGTTGTTATTGGAGGTTTTATGTTATGCCTTGATATTTGTAATTATCATTTCACATGTTGGTTGTTGGATGCTTTGGATGCCTTATGCTTGAGTCTTGTTGCCTCTTTGCCCTTTTAGCTTGTTCTCATGGATTATGGTACTGTTGGTTAGCTGGAATTTGGATTATTATTGATATTGGAGATATTATTGGATTGTCAGCTGAATATGCTCTTGCGTAGCCTTTCATATACTAGGGTGCGTATGATCTTTTGTGTGTGCAAGTTTGGACTCTTTGCCCCTCTTATGGTTAATTGGGTGTCCTACTTGTCTTGTGTGGTGTGGGCTAAACTATTCAAGCTGGGACTAGGTCCTAGGTGAGTATTTCGGCCTTCATCATAGATAGGCCATTATAGTCTTTGACGAGTGTATGTTCACAGCTTAATAGCCTTTGTGTCTTAGCTTGGTGGGTTTATATCCAAGTTAGGGCATGACCTCCTGACGTACTCGTAGAAGTACGTGGTCAGCTTAAGTACTAGCCAACCCTTTGGTGGACTCCTTAGGGGTACTCATGTGTGTGATCATGGGTCTTGGATGCGGTATTTTCCGCATGTCGCTAGGTCTGCGCAGGTTTAGGACTAGGGTGTTTACCTTACCTCGTGGTATAGACTCGAGTTCTGAGTGACTATTGACCGTCCTAAGAACTTATGCCTATCTCTAGATATATTGTCCTTTCTTGTTTGATGATTCTATGAATCATAGAAGGTGAGATGCAAGCCGGCTATGGTTGATAGAGTTTGGATTCCTGGATGTTATGTGATTCACATGATAGTGTAGTATGAGTCGGTCTAGTATTCACATGCTAGGACTATGTGTTGTTATATTGTTGTTCACATGAAAAGCACGATTGTCTAGCATCTATATGCTAAGGCTATGTGTTATTCATATTCATATTCTTATGTTTACATGTTATATTAATTATGACATTTCGTGGCTGGGAGAACTCGGAGTTACACCCCACTGACTGTGGCTTTCGTATTTGTATAAAATGCGAATGACAGGTAGGTGATGCATATATGGGGTACATGGACGAACTAGCGAGCAAAGTAACCTTGGGACCTAGATTGGCTTTATATTATTGTGACCCTTAAATACTTTTATGTCATATACTTTTTAGGGACATATGTCTCCCTTTTTCATAATTGGGTTGTATAACTTTGTTTCGCGACTTTAGCGATGTTTTATGTATGAGATTTATTTTGGACCTTGCATGTTTGACACCTTCCCAGTTGGATATTTTTATAACAGGTTCAGGTTTTAAAAATTACAGGTTTTTACCCAAATGAACCTATTACAAACATATCCATGCAGTTTTTATCTAGAATTATGTGTTTACTTTTCCGCAATGAATGAGGGTGTCACAGTGGTGGGATGGGTACATAAGATGGTGGGGCATTACCCCTGATCGGCATCCCACGAGGTTGTTGAGATTGGCGGGGTGCTTCTTCTCTTTGAGGCGGGTTGGGGTAGATTTCAATGTCGACGACGTAGCTCGGCGTAGGTGAATACCGGCTCAACCTCGTGTCGGTAGCGGGTACATTCCACCCCGTAAGAACAATAGAGGAACACCCTTTTGTAAACCACTCTACACTCCTGGTTTGAGTGTAGGTACACCACCGGTGGTGGTTGAAGACAGCATCCTCATCAATTAAAGTGCTACCCTCAAGTCGCACATAAGCCCATAAATGTTAAATCCGGGACAAAGATCATTAGCCAACATTGTAACTAGACCTCCCATCACGAAGGTCTTGATTTGGGAGATCCCTTGAGCAAAGTCGAAGAACCTTGTGAGCATCTCAAGGGGGGAGTTGAAGCTATAGGGTCTTGTCTCCCGAACATTTAGATAGGACTCTAGAAAGGTCAAATCAAGGAGAGTGCACCTATCTTGCTCAAATCTTCCATTAATAGTTCCGGCAATGAAGCGTTCGGTGATTCGAATCACCGAATGTTGAATTGCGAAGGTATAGCATTGTTTCAAATGTATGAAGTCCCTCCCAGAAATAGCCCTCCAAACTTGGTCCACATCAAAGTCTGCGGGTTTGTCGGTGTTTTCCGTTGGCACAACAAGACCAAAAATACTTGCAAATTGGTTGAGGGTTAATCTATGGCCGTGATTGCACAATCGGAATTCCATGCAAACGGTTCTTTGCGTGTTTGTGACGATGCGGAGGCTACTCAAGAATTTCAGGGTAAGGCTAAGGTCGGTCTCTTTGTGGGCATAGAATAGTTTTCCAAGCCCCAAACCATCAAAGAACATTTCGGTATGGTACCTTATACCCAGGACCTCTAGCACTTTGGTATCAATGAATTGAGTTGGCTCAAAATGCTTACCTATCAATGTGACGAACTTATTGTGGTGCTCATTGGATGTGAATATCACCTCCGAAAAGTATTCAAGTTGCTACACCCCTCCGATCATCACAATGTGATTGCCTCTTGGCGGCACCCCTCCTTGGGCGGATGAAGAGAAGCCCTTGCGCTTCTTGGTTGCGGACTCAACGAGCTTCTTGGCTTTTCCCTTGAGGTTCATCATTTTTGATTTGGGAGAGTTAGGGTTTGGTTGATTTTTGTGATGGGAGTGTTTAGGATATGAAGATGTGAGATTTAGGTTTTGATAATGTAAGGAAATGAGGGATGGTGGGGGTGTTTATATATAAAAGGGGTGTGGGATGAGCGGCTGAGGGTCGAGCTCAGGCGGATTTCACGAGGCTTCAAAAGAATCCGAGCGTCCTGGTAGTCGGGACGAGCGTCTTTCAGCAGGGGTCCGAGAGTCTTGGCAAGAATCCGCTCAGATTATGTTCCAGTGATTCTGCCTCTTCTGATGTTGGGATAGGACGAGTGTTTCGTTCTTGGGACGAGCGGCTTGAGCAGGACGAGCATCTTACTCGGAATCCGCTCGGATACTCTTCCAGTGCAAAATTGTTTTCAAGCTGCCATACAGGACGAGCGTCCTTCCCCTGATACGAGCGTCTTCACTAGGACGAGCGTCTTGTTTAGTAATCCGCTCGGATTTCAAGTCAGGACCAAACAGTACCCATGAAGAGGCTGAGGACGAGCGGCTTGTCCTTGGGACGAGCATCCCGTGCCGTTTTCCTCACTTCCTTATTCTTTTCTTCCAAAAATCATTCCCTTGAACCCTCTCATGATTCCTCCTTATCTTTTTCTGAAATTATGCTCAACAAAATGGGTAAGAGATCCTCTCTCACTACTCTCATGTAAGAAAAGTGCGAAAATGTACAATATTATATAATGCAAAGGTTTAAGAAATATCTTACAAATGGTGGTCTGAGATAGGACTCCACCAAACTAATTCAAACCGTCAAAATTCTTTGTCCATAGAGCTCAAGGCTCTTAGAAGGAGATCAAAAGCTTATGAACAAGCCTCAAATAAGCATAAGTATGGTTTGCTGAACTTCAAAACAAAGCTTGGCCAAAGGAATTTGTCATTCATGTTCTTTTTCATCTCCCTTTTGGCACTTGAGTATTTGTGATGCTTCAAACCATCAAGCCCATGATCCTTGTCAACATAAGGTATGAAGTATGGTTCATATTGGTCGGGAGACTTCAACTTACCACTTTCCTCTTCAATTTTGGTAATGATGATAGCATTTTGATTACTCAATCCTTCCAAAGTAGAAGGAGAATTCTCATGATATTGATGATCGGGTTCTTTAGAAATTGGAATTGTAGATGCCAAATTTCCACAAGTAGCTTCATTTGCAAGTTTCTTCTTGAGCTTTTCCACCAAGCACCCTTTATATGATATTTTGACCTTTTGGAGGAGATCCAACATATCGTCTTCAATAATCATAGGTTCCATAGTGGGTGTAAAGTAGTCTTCATAGGCAATAGGGGAGAGGCATTTTTCTTCTTCATGATAAGGTATCTCAAATTTCTCAAGGATAGGCTCTTCGAGTAGATTAGGCTCGCGAACTTCCTCTTCCTTGTCCCATGAGTTCTTGCAAAACACGATCTTGTTGTTATGGCTATCTTTATAAGAATCATAGATGGGGGGCTTCATTTAATTCTTTCTTCAACACCTCAATGTTCACATCAAAAGACACACCCTCATACTCAGAAAGGTTAAGAGTATTTGGCTTACTCAACCTTAAATCTTCGTCATCAAACACAACACTTTCATACTCATAAGAGCTCAAGGAGATTGGCTCTTCCCACCTCTCATCTTCCATATCAAAGGTCACTACTTCAAACTCACATTCATGATCAATGTCTAAGGAATAGTAGGGAGTGGTTGCTTGGGCTTCTTTTATTTGGGCAATTTGAATCTCCAATTCCTCACCTTGGGTAATAATGCCTTGGAGAAAGTTGTCCCTCTTTTGGCTCTCCTCTAGCATTTGTTTGAAGAAGTTTTGTTGATCTCCCATCATTTGGAGAATCGCATTTTGAATGGGTTCATCTTCTTGTTGTGGGTGGGTGTGAAAGTGGTTGTATTGTGGCAATTGAAATTCATTATGAAGTGGTTATTGGGTGGACGGTTGTTGTGGATATTGGATGTGGTGATTTTGGTGGGAAAAATTGGGGTAGTAGTTAGGATTTTCATTGTATGAGCAGTAAGGTAGATTTGTGTTGACTTGCTCCTCAAACTCCCCATACCCATAGTCATACTCAAAAGATCCACCACATACTCCATATGTCAAGTCTTGGGTCATCATTATTAGGTTCATATACCTATTATTAGACTCCTCTAATAGTGAACTAATTAACTTGTTAATTATTTGTTCTTTAGATCTAGTGCATGCATAACAAAATGAAGGATTTATAAGAAAAACAATGTCCCTTACATTGATGGTTGGTTCAAAATATTGGGCACAAGTAAGGTCACCTTCCTTCACTTGTTCTTGAGCTTAATATGATGGATGATCCTCCTAAGACTCCAAGTATAGAAGACACTCCAATAAGTTACACCCAAGATTAATCCCAAAAATTCCTACTAATATTAACTAGATATGTAGTAGAAATGTAACCTTAATAATACTAATATTTCTAGTATTACTACTTCTAGTAATAGATTGAGTGTATTAGTATTTGTGAGAGTTTTTAGCAATTGCATGTGAGGGAAAAACTAGAGAGAAAAACAAGCAAAGAACAACTAGGAAAAATGAGCAACTAATGCTCTATTTTAAGAGCCAAAAATCGGTGGCCTCTTACCCATATAGGGAATATTTTGCTTTTGTTTTTACTCTTTTGTATAGTGTAGGTTGAGTGTAGGGAACATATGTGTAAGATGTAGTATGAATAAAGCTTGTGTGATGTGTCACAACCACCCTTTAATCAAAACCAACAAAAACAAAAGAGCATCTTTTGCTCTTCCATATGACCGAAATAATGGAGCCAATTTGGTCCATTTTTGCCTTTTGTCATTTGTCCCACAAATGCTTATAAGTCATATGTTTAACTATCTTACATAATTAATTATTAATGTAATCATTTAACACTTAAATATTACAATTAATAATATAATATACACTCCACTTTTTGAGTAGTATACTACCATTATATCAACATATAATGGGTCCCATTATTACTAGTTAGTTAAAATTACAACTTCTTGCAACTTTAAATAACTAATTACCTCTACCTCAAAACTTATAAAATACCTCAACTAATTTAGTAATTTAACACTTAATTACTAAATTAAATCTTATTTAATCACATTACAATAAGACGTAAAATTGCACTCCCATAATTAAGGAATTAATTAATCTGTATCACATATAATTAATTAAATATCTATTTCGGCCTCATCCTATAGGTGTGACCTAAAGGGATCAACTGACCACCACCGTCACACGATAGTAATGTCAAACTCTAGTTAGCCAATCATTACCGATTAATGACGATCAGTCGACTATATAAAGAATCAACCCTCACGTATTCTTAGTATGAGATTTAATTATGATATTAAATCATGTGATCGCACTATTGTCGAGGACACATTTCCCAACAATCTCCCACTTCTCCGAGACAAGTGTGCGTCACCATTTCTCTTGTCCTATTACAATCTTCCACTCAATGCAAGGTGTCTTGCAGGTCGTACTTACACTTGATCATATCTTGAGTGGTTTTCTCGATCCGGAGATTAACTCGTCGACCGAACTATCTATCATAGATACCTTCCGAGCGTGGCCACGCATTTCCAGTTAACTACTCCTCGAGTGGCCTTGAGATTTCAAACAACCCTGACAAGGGGTGGACAATTCCTATCGCCCTATTCCCTTCGTTTAGCCACAGTCCATCATAACCCAAAATATACCCAGTTTGACCTCATTTACGAAATCGTAGAGTATAAATCAAAGTTAATCAGAAGTTGTGCCAACTTGGGCGAATAGTCTCTAGTCAAAAGAATTGACTCATAAGAATACTATAGTAGCTCTTGCCACGACCAGGCTTTATGAATTACCAGAACTCTATAAGCGGTCAATGCCCAACAGAGTGTCCCATACAGTCTGCCTATGTGATCGACCAGTCATCCCATATGACTCTATGGCACTTGAACTTGCCATCAATCGCATCACACTCTAGTCACTTCGAGACGTCATCTCATATAAGTAACTAGGGGCAAATACCACGTCAATCCAGTTCACTTTAATGGGGTTCAATTTGTCTCTACAACCCATTCGGATACGACAAGGTAGCGGGTGAGTTTAATAAAACTTAAACGATAAATGTGATTATCGCATATGAATAGTCAATACACTATCACTACTTCATATCTTATAACCTTTAGTGTATTATTAACACTAGTTTAGATGCAATAAAAGCTTGGAAAGTAGATATACCCGATATCCATATATTCCAACTTTATTAATTGTTATTTCCTTCCATTCAATGTCATCTCTAATGACATGAATTTATCCAGGTATATGTCTAGACTACTTACTAGACTTGGGCTCTTTAACTTGAAAGATGCTCCCACTGTTATCACATAACTTGTGACAAAATCATTTGTAGAGGGATTCACCCTTAATCCCTTCATTGACGATTTTATCACAATTTACTTGGATTCCTTTTGTAAAATTTGCAATGCACGAAACTAAAACACTTTTCTTAGTTTCTTACTCCTTAGTCAATAAAGCAGCCTAGGATTTCGACAAATCCCTTTTGAGTTTGGAAACTAAAGTTTGTGCAACACTTCAACACCCAACTTAATTTGTCATCCAAACATGTGAACGAATCCTTAATTCTTCTCAAGAATCTCAATGATGTTCTTTAAGGCTTTCACAAGCCATAATGTGGGAATTATCCCTTTAATTGACTTATTGTGCTCTCAGCATATATCACATCATGGCACGTGCGTCTGTTGGCATACATGATCATACTAATGGCGGAAACATTAGAATTTGATTTCATGTGATCAACAACTTAATAGGTCCAGTGAATGATTATGACTCCATCATAGTAATTCTACTTCCATCAACATGGATAGCCTATTTGACCTTGTTGTTGTACAACAGATGTGAAATATCTTATCCTCATAAGACTCTCAACTCTGTGCCAATATTCTCTCACATAGATTCAAAATCTAGAATACTTTGCATCCCTTTCCAAGTCTCCCAATTACTCTTGCCAGAAGAGAACATTGGTACATTATTCTCAATAAGTAATATGTTATCAACATATAAGGCATGGAGAAACAATTCTAGCTCCTACTTAACTTCATGTATATCATGATTCTTCAATCATGTGAATGAAACAATTCACTATTATCATATGAATGAAAAGTACAATCCATTAATGCTTGCTTAAGATCATTCTAAGATCACTTAAGAAAGCTACGCATAATATGTCAGGATTCTTAGATCTTCATCTAAGATTTTGTGTTTCAAACACATCCTTCTCTAAATTCCCATTTTAGAAAAGCGAATTTTATTTGCCATTTTTCATTAAAATGAAATGCGGCAATTCCTAACACAATTTATCTTGATCAACATCTTCATGTAAATCTTATGCATTTATGTACTTTAAAGCTCTATTTACTTTTGAGGAGACACTTGCCTTAAAGTAAATCTACTCGTGAGTAACAATTTTCGGATTGTAAAGCTTCGGCTCGTATGTAAGAAGGTCATGATACTATTACTTTCACAAAGTAATATTTTTAAACAATAAGACATGTGCGATAAACTCCCACTAAACTATACTTCCATTCTATCTTCATAGACTATAGTTCATCTACACTCTCACTCTATAATTTTATTACTTTTACAAAGTAACATTTCAACTATAAGAGATGTTTGTGACGATTCAATCTACTCCCACTCTATCTCTCAGAAATACATCTATATTCTTGAGAGATAGCTTTGTGAGTCACAAACATATATATTTAACAGAGTATTAGGAGTTTACCTATACTATGTATTAGCTTTCAAAAGGCCATCCTAATATGGTAGCTTGATAATATACGAGTCTTATCCATGTCATCTGTTTAATAGACTCTCTATTCTAGCTATCTCATGGTTGACCATCCGTTTAGAATAATGTGTCCATATGGTATCGTAAATTCCCTACTTGATGAGTTCAAAAACTCATTACAACTTTAATTGATCTTACATAAGTAAGTTGTTACTTTTAGTAATGATGACATAAGGAGAATCAAATTCATAGCTTATGGACATATAATGATCCCATCATCATAATCGTCTATTTGATCAATTTAAGTTGTCTATCTAAGGTTTCTCTACGCAAGTAATTAATGATGATGTTTTTAGAACAAGTAATCATAATAAAACAAGTGACTTGGGTTGCAAACCAAGTCACCAATATCCAAAATACAACCCGTGTTTAAAGGATACAAGCCAATTTCCAAGTCACACAAGGAAATCAAAATAGTTCTAAAAACTTAAAATACATCATAAAATTAAAGACAAAGCAAATAAAAGCCAAGCTTCCATTGATCCATCACTACGGTCGGCTACTCTAGCTTCCTACATGATCCTCTAGGCTTGCTTATCCTTGCCTTTGTCCTTGGTAGGAGGCCCTATTTACAATAAAGGGTAATCATCACAACTTGTATCATCATACCAAAGTTGAGATTGAAACATAAAAGATAGGGATAGTTATATACCTACTGGAATAACCTTTCCAGCTTTGATGTCGCCAAGGTATTTGGAACAGTTTCTCTTCCAATGCCCAACACCAAAAAAATAGTGGCACTTGTCCCCGGTGGGGGCACTGTACTTGGGCTTGGAGAAGCTTGCTTCATAAGTCTTAGCTTTGTTCCTATTGGGAGTTCGCTTCTTTTTCGTTTTCCCGCCTTTCTTGAAGGTTGCCTTGCTCTTATGATTGACATTGAGCACATCTTTGGTGGTGCTAACACTTAGCCCCATGTCCCTTTCGGCTTGCACAAGCATTTTGTGCAACTCATCAAGGGAAACTTTCTTATCTTGCATATTAAAATTCACCCGGAATTGAACATATGCTTTGATTTTGTTAAGGGAATGAAGAATTCGATCAATTACGAGTTCATTGAGAATTTCCACCTTATGCATTTTCAAGGTCTCAACATGCTCCATCAACTTGAGCACATGAGGGCTCACCTTTTGGCCCTCATTGATTTTAAGATCATAGAATGCGGACGCTGCCTCATATTGAATGACCCTAGGAGCTCGTGAAAACATGTTCACAAGCTTCATGTAGATCTCATGAGCGGTGCTAATCTTTATAGCACTTCGTTGTAGTTCGGCCTCCATAGCAAAGATCAACACATTTTTTATCGCGGCCGACTCCTTTTGGTTAACCTCATAGGTTTGCCTAGTAGCGGGGGTGGACCTAGCATTAGGTTCGGAGGGAGATGCCTCGGTAAGGTAACGAAGCTTGTCATCACCTTGCGCGGCCAAGCGAAGTTGCGCGTCCCAATCGGCGAAATTAGACCCATTCTTTTCTAACTTACATCGATCCATGAAGGATCGGAGCCATGACACATTGGTAAGCGTGGTAGAACTAGTGGATGCGGACGTGATTGGAGTTGCCATTACGGTTGATAAAACAAATTTGACTACAAAATAGGAAATGAAGGAATTAATTATCATCTATCGTTTTATAGTACTCGTATATTTTAATACAAGTATTAAAGCATCTATGTAGTGACCTCCACCCAACTAACAGAAATGATTCCGAGATCTAAATTCATATTAATACGGGTACGGTAAGCCGATTCATCCCTTATTAATATAACTCGGTTGATTAACCTCTTAATCGATTCTACTTTTAGAACTCTCGGTCGATAAAAATTACTCTAATTCTCATTTTTAGCCCGGAACACATGCGACTACGGTCACGAATACTTCCGTTGAGCTCAATCCAAATTTCGATGTAATAACATCTTACTACCCCACTTCGCCAACGTAACAAGGTTTGTATTACGGTAAAGCAGGCTCAACTCCCTTATGAAATTGGTACTTCATGGGTTTCTACTATTTGGTAAGGCTATTTCTCAATTTTTTATGTGAGAGGTCTTGTCAATTTATTATCTATCACGTTTTAAGTGAACTAAAGCGGTGAACTACGATAATTATAATTGACACGGTCGATGACTCGATATGATATGCATGTATTGTTATGGCGATTTGGCAATGCATGTAACATATTAAAAGAAATGCAAAGCAATAAATAAAATTCCTAGTATGGCCTTCCTAAAATAGAAAATCAAATATTCTATTACATATTCGGAAACCAACTCCTTTGGTCCCTTGAAGCTTCAATTGGCACGCTTCCCAAGACACCGTCTTCGTCGGATCACCTTTCCGAATGGCACCGTCTTTGAAGATGCTCCATAATTACAAATAATAATAAAAATACAAAGCTATTCCTATTATACATTTGTAAAATGGAAAAACTAATAAAAATAAAAGTGATACGAGATCACATTAAATTACAACCGAATCAATATTCCCTTTCATTACGGGTAATATTGATTAAACTGAGGCTATACTAAGATAAAATTACATAATTCAAAATTATATAAATAAAAGACATTCAACAATTGAAATATACAGCATTATAATATGTACCTATCATGCCAAATGATGTGCCAAATTGCCCTATTTAACTTATGTCGTACATAGAACCCGGTTTTATGGAAATGCGTGATAATAACCTTTTAAAATCACTAATTAACACTTAAATCACATTTAAGCTCAAGTTAATTATCCTAACACTTTTTAGGACTCAAAAATTAGTCATCACTCAATTTTTGACAATAATTCAACTTGATTTAATTTTATGCTCATTTTTTACCTTAAAATCATAATATTTATGAAATAAATCCAAATTAATTTATAAAAATTTCAAATTTTGAATTTCAAATTTTTGAACATTCTGGAATAATTCCATGACACTCATAATATCAAAAATCATGGTTAAAATGTTGGAATTAGTTTTGAGAAAATATAGTTGCATTTTATCAGTTTTATCTCATAAAATATTTAAAGCATCCAAAAAATACTCCAATAATTTTTACAACCTTAGATCTGATTAGTGGGATATTAATGCAACTTAAAATAATTTTCTCAAGCCATGCAATACGTTTTAGCTAATTTTGCTAAAATAGTCACTATTTATGCCATTTTTACTCTCAAAATCCATAAATCATGCTAAAAGAGATATTTTAATCTCGAAATTTACATACTCTCTTTAAATTATGCATGTGACATCATATTAAAAAAAAATCATGGCTTAATTCGAAATTTAACTATTTTTTAACCATTTTACCTCCATTAATCCATTTTTATCTCATAAAAATCATAAAGCATGCAATCTTAATCCAATTAATACGAGTTTTTACACATAACTTGTAAAATATGCATGTGAGATTATATAAAATTTTCAAGGTCAGAAACTTAGTTAAACTATTTTTAGCATTTTAATTCCCATTTTAGTCATAAAAATGTAATAAAATGACCAAAAATCATGAAAATGAGCAATAAATTTCCATAAATCATAAAAATGACCTAAAAACATTTTAGGACCATAATATATAACATGCATGGTGATTTCGTGGCTTATACTTATAAATCACAAATTTTTAGTTTTATATGTTAACCTTTTAACTCGGAAAAACAATAACCGATTATGTATGCAACATCCTTATGCTCTGATACCACTTGTTAGGTTCATATACATATTATTAGACTCCTCTAATAGTAAACTAATTAACTTGTTAATTATTTGTTCTTTAGATCTAGTGCATGCATAACAAAATGAAGGATTTATAAGAAAAACAATGTTCCTTACATTGATCGTTGGTTCGAAATATTGGGCACAAGTAAAGTCACCTTTCTTAACTTTTTCTTGAGCTTAATATGATGGATGATCCTCCTAAGACTCCAAGTATAGAAGACACTCCAATAAGTTGCACCCAAGATTAATCCCAAAAATTCCTACTAATATTAACTAGATATGTAGTAGAAATGTAACCTTAATAATACTAATATTTCTAGTATTACTACTTCTAGTAATAGATTGAGTGTATTAGTATTTGTGAGAGTTTTTAGCAATTGCATGTGAGGGAAAAACTAGAGAGAAAAACAAGCAAAGAACAACTAGGAAAAATGAGCAACTAATGCTCTATTTTAAGAGCCAAAAACCGGTGGCCTCTTACCCATGTAGGGAATATTTTGCTTTTGTTTTTACTCTTTTGTATAGTGTAGGTTGAGTGTAGGGAACATATGTGTAAGATATAGTATGAATAAAGCTTGTGTGATGTGTCACAATCACCCTTTAATCAAAACCAACAAAAACAAAAGAGGATCTTTTGCTCTTCCATATGACCGAAATAATGGAGCCAATTTGGTCCATTTTTGCCTTTTGTCATTTGTCCCACAAATGCTTATAAGTCATATGTTCAACTATCTTACATAATTAATTATTAATGTAATCATTTAACACTTAAATATTACAATTAATAATATAATATAATATACACTCCACTTTTTGAGTAGTATACTACCATTATATCAACATATAATGGGTCCCATTATTACTAGTTAGTTAAAATTACAACTTCTTGCAACTTTAAATAACTAATTACCTCTACCTCAAAACTTATAAAATACCTCAACTAATTTAGTAATTTAACACTTAATTACTAAATGAAATCTTATTTAATCACATTACAATAAGACGTAAAATTGCACTCCCATAATTAAGGAATTAATTAATCTGTATCACATACAATTAAATATCTATTTGGGCCTCATCCTATAGGTGTGACCTAAAGGGATCAACTGACCACCACCGTCACACGATAGTAATGTCAAACTCTAGTTAGCCAATCATTACCGATTAATGACGATCAGTCGACTATATAAAGAATCAACCCTCACGTATTCTTAGTATGAGATTTAATTATGATATTAAATCATGTGATTGCACTATTGTCGAGGACACATTTCCCAACAATCATCTTAACCAAGATAAAGATACAACTACAATAATGGAAACTACAATAAAATGGTAAAACGAACCTTGAGGAACAAGTTCCTCAAGGTTAAAGCACAATTAAAATAAACAAACAAGAACTTAATCACATAACACCGTCCCCGGCAACGGCGCCATTTTGACGAAGAGTGTCGTTGGGGCTCTCAATCAAACACATTTATATTCTCAACAAACAACTAGTTAGTGGTTAAGTCGAGGTCAATCCATGGGATGGTGTGCTTTGGGTTCTAAGTCTATCTATCTCAATTTATGCTAGTGTCACAATTTATTTGGTTTTGTAGTTGTGTTCTAAACTAATACAAGCAACAAAGTAAAACAAGCAAGTAAAGGCGTAGATAAATAATAAAGGATACTAGGATGTCATGGGGTCATATGAGATTCATGGGAGTTGATCATACAAACATGTTCTCAATTAAATAGCAAGCACTTATTGTTGTGATGGGATCGAGTTAGTGTATATCTTACAATCCCTAAGAAGGTTTGGGTCCCGGAGCCGAATTGATTAGATTGTACAACACTTATAAGTCGACTTAGTCCTTCCTATTCAACTATATGCATGGTCTAATGAGACTCGAGTTGGTTTATGTCTTACAAGCCTCATTGAAGAGATAGGTGATGGGTGAAAATGCAAGGATTCATAGGCTTACCATTTCATCAAACATAACATGTGCATAAGTTGGAATCACAACAAGCAAGTAAATAAATTATGTGAACATATTAGATTAAGCATGAATCATTCCCCATGTTGGTTTCCCCTACTTACCCACTAACCCTAGCTAAGGAAACTACTCACTCATTATCATGAGAAACATGTCATTAATGGTGTCCATTATCACAACAAGTATAAACATGATGAACAAGTAAGAATGATTAACAATAATTAAGACAGGGATTAAGAGAATTATACTTATGGAGATTCCAACATAATAGAGCAAAGAATAAAAGAAGAGAACTTGATTGATTGATGAAGAGTTGTCAATTCTCCAATAATAACCCAATAATCTTCAATTACTCAAAAGTAATAGACTTGAACAATAATTAAGAAAAGATTAATGTGTGATTTGTGAAAAGATTAAAGAGTGATCTATTCTAATTTACTCCTAATGAAAGAGAGCTTCCTACTATCTAATGTAATCTAATGTCATCTCCCCTCTTGATTATAACACAATGGAGTATATATAGTGGTGCATCATTAGGTTAAGTAAGAATAAATTAGTAATTAACAATGTTAAGTTCTAAAATAGGGAAATGCAAGTATCCTCAAGGAGATGAGCATATCATTCTGAAGGTGTCACTGTCCGTTCGTACCAAGGAGGGGGGCGCTCGGATTCTGGGCAGGGGGAACGAGCGGGTCAACCATCGGGACGCTTGGATTCTTTGAGGGAGCGACGAGCGTCTTCCTGCTAGGACGCTCGGATCGTCCTTCAGAATGCTCCTTGCTTTTCCTTTCGCAAACTGCTTATTCTTATGTTTATTGATCTTTGTTCTTGCCTCTCCTTCCATACTCGTTCACGCAATATCATCGATAACCTTCCAAAATGCACGAGAGACGCGAATTTCCTCCTAATTGTCTTCTTTCCTACAAAACATACGAAATGTACTAGGAAAGCAAAATCGGAAGCATTTGACGGACAAAATGGCTATGGTATGTTATAATAGTATGCAAAATAGGTTCAATTAGAGGACTAAATGTGCGCAAATATGAGTCACATCAGTAAGGGGGTAACTTGAGATGTTTAAGGTTGTTTTTTTTTTTTTGGTCGAAATGTAAGTCATATATTACCAACCATCAAAACGATACAACTCCAATTTGACAAGGACATAAGCTTCCCAATCAACCGAGCGTTTTTCACTTGCATTTTGCTACATACAACTTTCTTAACTCTAGTACAAATTACATGCTTAATTGCTTGAAATGCAACTTTCGGCATCAACAACACCTGATCATGTAAACACTTGTTCCTAGCATACCACACTTGATAAAATAAAGCACAAATGGTTGCTCCAATGATTTGCTTCAGTAAGAAAGACCTGAACCGCATAGACAGCCACCATGTGACAAAGAGATGTGCGGGAATATCAACACCAATCCAAATCCAGACGCTAAACGCAAACATCTTCAACTAAACTCACAGGAAAAAAAAGATGAGCATGCGACTCATCCAAAAACCACATAGCATACATCCACGCTCCCGGCAACCATCTTGTTAATCTGTCTCTAGTCGCAACTGTTTTGAACAGCTAACCAAGCAATAAAATTAAATTTACCAATTCCAATTCTCGACCAAACCAAATGATGCCACTGTATCTCAGACCCAGTAGGAAGCATCCATTGATACCCAGCTGAAATGGTATAATCCTGACCCATAGTGTTCCAACTGTTAACAATGAATCCTCCTTTAAGAATATCTTTCACCTCACATAGTTTTTTCCAGGACCAACTAGCACTATGAGAGGGAATGTAACTCATCCAATCCTTCTCTTTAATATAAATCGCATGAACCCACTTCACCCATAAATGATCCTTCTTATTCATAATCCACCAAATATACTTACCCATTGCTGCAATATTCCACATACCAGCATTGATGAGGCCAAGCCCTCCATACTTCCTGGGCATACACACTTTCTCCCATGACACAGCAGGAGATTTAACATAATGCTCACTTCCTTGCCACAAGAAATTCCTACAAACAGTCTCAATACTCCTAATGACAGTCTTGGGCAAAACAAAAATCCTAGCCCAATAATTATGAAGAGTACCAAAAACAGACCTCACTAGAACCAATCTTCCTCCATAAGATAGCTTGCGTGCCCCAAGAGCACGAATCCTCTCTACTACTTTCTCAACTAAGACAGCACAATCCAAAACAGATAATTTTTTAGCTGAAATAGGTACCCCTAAGTACCTAAAAGGAAGCTTAGCAGGTACCATACCAGTAGCCTTGAGAATTGGCTCCCTCATCAAATCATCCACCCCATTCATATACACATTAGATTTATCCACATTCATTTGCAATCCAGTAGATTTAGAGAAGCTTTCAAAAGCACTCAGCATCACCCTTACAGATCCAACATCTCCATGGCAGAACATTAATAAATCATCAGCAAAGCACAAGTGTGAAAGTTTAAGTCTCCTACACAGAGAATGATACTTGAAGCCTTGTTGCTCCTGAGCCACCATTAATAGTCTACTAAGATACTCCATACACAAAGTAAAGAGTAAAGGAGACAAGGGATCTCCTTGCCTCAACCCCCTCCTACCTTTAAAGTGACCAAACACTCCACCATTAAGAGAAATAGAATAGGATGGTGTAGTAATACATTCCATCACCCTATCAATAAAAACATTAGGGAAGCCTAAGGCATCCAACATGTCCCTAACAAATCCCCATTCAACAGTATCATACGCTTTTTGAAGGTCTATTTTCATCATCACTCTAGGGGTACAAGTCTTCCTATTATACAGTTTCACCAAGTCTTGACAAATCAATATGTTCTCAACAATATCTCGACCTTTAACAAAGGCACTCTGATTATCACTGACAATCTCAGGCAACACATCCCTTAACCTATTGCACAGCAGCTTTGTAATGCATTTATACACCACATTACAGCAAGCTATAGGTCTAAATTGAGTCACAAGCTTGGGCATATCAACTTTGGGAATTAAAGTGAGGACCGTATGATTGACCTGCTTCAGTAGCCTACCCTGCTCAAAAAAATCCATAACTGCCTGAATGACAGTGCCACCAGTCACCTCCCATGAATCTTTAAAAAATTGGCTAGAGTAGCCGTCTGGGCCAGCTGCTTTAGTTCCAGGAATGGAGAACATAGCAGTTTTGATTTCTTCAGGAGTAACTGGTTTCAGTAAAATTGCAGAATGAGAAGACTGCACCATCCTCCCATTCTGGACCACACTTCTATCAACAGGCTGAGTCTCCTTTGCTGACCCCAGCAAATCCATATAATAAAGTTCAAAAGCCTTATTTATATCATCTGGTTTCTCATGAAGCACCCCAGTGATATCAATAATTTGAAAGACCTTATTAACAGCTCTTCTTCTTTTAATGGAAGCATGAAAAAAAGCTGTGTTATCATCACCATCCTCAATCCACTGCATATTAGCTTTTTGGCTAAGAAAATGATGCTTAGCCTTAAGAAGCCTTGCAACCTCCTTAGCAATAACTCTCTCATTGTCACACAACTCAGAGTTCAAAGGAATACTCTGCATCTCCTCTTGCATAAGTAGCAAAGCCTTATGAGCCAAGCTATAGGTATGCTCAATATTGTGAAACCCTTCCTTATTTAGCTCCTTCAGAGGTTTTTTTAATATCTTCAACTTATTAGCCAGACAAAACATAGGAGTCCCAGGAACAATAACCTCCCAAGTATGACTAATGACATCCAAGAAATCATCAGCAAGCGCCCACATATTGAAGTATTTAAAGGGCCTAGGTCTCCTATCATGTTTCTCCCTAAGGGTAATGATACAAGGGGAGTGATCATATAACCCCTCAGGAAGGAACTTAGCCACACAATCTGGGAACTCAATTCCCCAATCATCATTTCCAAGAACTCTATCAATCCTGCTAAACACCCTAGAGCCAGCTTCATGCTTATTATTCCAGGTAAAAATATTACCAATAGTCTTCACAGTTAACAGACCACATTAATTACAAGTATCCTGGAAATTCTTGATTTCAGCCCAACTAATCTCAGTACCAATCCTTTCATCAGGGAATAAGACATTATTGAAGTCCCCAAACACAACCCAAGGACCTCCTTCCCTAACAGCATGTCTTTTCAAAGCAGTCCAGAGATCAAGCCTCTCAGCTAACTTATTAAATCCATATACCACAGTAAGTCTGAACTTGGTACCCTTACCATTATCCATCACCTCAGCAAAAATATTCTGAGCAGTAACCTCCAACACATTAACAGTAAACAAGCTAGGTTTCCAGATTAACCAAATCCTACCACCCTTATGACTAGAGTTATTAGTGCAAATAGCCCAATCACTGCAAACTTTATTATGCACTTTATTCCAATTACTTCATCTAAACCTAGTTTCAAGAAGACCAAATAGCCCAACATTATTCTGATGAAGAAACCATTTAAGATCCTTCTGTTTTGTTAAGCTATTTAATCCTCTTATGTTCCAGAAACCAATGTTAACCATGGTCAGTAATAGGTGTAAGAGACCCCATTCCATCCAACTTCCTCTTAGAAATATGAATTGCAGAATTCAGAGCATCCATAAATGTAAAACCAGGCCCCTTAATTCCAGTAGAGCTAACTTCAGGAGGATCAGCTCTAGCCAATCTGGAAAAAATACGAGCAGGAGTAGGAAAACTAACTTTCCTCACCTGTGGAGCCACATGAGTAAACACAGGACTCACGATAGGCAAGCTCACAGGAGTAGCAGATTTATCCTTATGTCCCACGACCTGATGCTGAACCACTACCTGCTTTGGAACAACAGGTTGTCTAGTCCCAATTTTAGGACCAGCAGGCTGTCTAGTCACAGGCTTAGGAGCAACAGGCTTAGCAATTCTAGGTCCCACAGGCTTCCATACCTTCTGAGGCATTACCTTCCTTGAGTCAATTTTGCATTGATCCTGAGAGTGCCCAATCCCTTTGCACTTTTGACAAGAAATTGGAAGCCACTCATACTCAACCTGCACACATTGATCGCTCCCAGTTTCATCCACAAACACAATGTCCTTAGGAAAATCCTGATCCTTATTCACCTCAATAAGTAACCGAGGAAAACTCAAAAAATTCCTACGAACAGTATTCTCATCACATTTGATCACCTTCCCAATCCCTCCACCAAGTTTCTTAAGACTATTCATCCCCCAGAATTTGATATCCAATCCCTGCAACTTAACCCAAATTGGGATGACCTGCACATCATGCTTAACAAGACATGCTTCAGGCCTCCATTCATTAACTATAACGGGTTTACTATCAAACATAAGCGGACCATAATCCAACGCCTTCTATTGATGTTCTTTCGTCTTAAACCGAACAATAAAAATATCATTCGTCATGAACGATATCTTATCTATCGCAAAACCAGACCAAACACGCTTGATAAAACCAGAAACCACCATCCATGGTGGCCTCGCACCAATAATAAAGCAATAAACAGAAATTGACCGATGTCAATCTCACTGAAACATCCTCAACAAAATTCGAGGTTTCAAGGGACTCGAATGAGAACAACTCGCTGCATCCAGCCTCTTTCCGTTTGATTGTTGAGCAGTTGCCAATTTTTCCTGTAAATCATCCTGAATATCGAGCTCATTATCTAAATCAGTCGATTGTAGATCCTTAATTTCAGAAGTTAGGAACGTATTTTTGTGTTTTTGAGAATTTAATTTGGGATTATTGTTATGCTTTTTTGTTCGAGCCATTGCGTCAGAACCCTAAAAGAAAATAGAATTTTCAGAACTTTCTCTCACTAGAATCTCTCTCATTATTTTTAATTCAAGTAATTTGATAGATGTTTAAGGATTATGAAGGGAGATAGTTATAACCGGGTTGGTTAAGAATATATGTAATGAAAAGGTCGTTGTAGATAGATGAAAAAGAATGGTGTATAAAGAACTTAGATTGAGTATGCAGCGATGTGGATTTGTAGATCGAGATTTAGTTTGGGAATTTGGATTATCAAGAGGTGAACCTAGTGTGTAATTTCCTTGCGCAATTAACGGTATGAAATGAGTTTTGGGTTTGTAGAGGAAGAAAAACAAAAGTTGAACGGTAAACGTTGATTTTGTGGATTGATTAGTGGCAAGTGTGAGTGAGTAGAATGATGAGAGAGGATCCATGGTGAGAAGGAGTGAGAAGGTACCAATACGAAGTAATGGAATTTGAGTTTTGGAGCAACGAAAAAGTAACCGGATTACCAGAGAGTTAGGTACAAAGAGTAAGGAGATGAACTAATAATTTGTATTGTTGAGTGTAAAGGGAAGAGAAGGATGAAAGTAAGCTGAGAAAACGTTGACCAGAGTTAAGAAATAAGAAAATAAGGAATCATGGAGATGTGTGATAGCATCATGAGAGGATGTAATTTAATGGTTATGCAGGAGTTTCAGGACAACAGGTTAGCCATGAGTTTCGAGGAATTATGGGGAGTAGAAGTTGGTAAAGTATTGACACGATAAGAGATTTTGGTGGGGAGTTAGGTGACGATACAATTACGGATAGAATTGGAATGAGTGTTCAGGCAAAATTTTGTTGATGGATTTGATGTTTGATATTTGGGATGTTAACCGAAGATGGGAAAGGAACAGTGATATTTAGAGATGAGTGTAAGAGGTTTGATATACGAACGGTGGTGGTGTTGAGGTGTTGTCACTAGTGGTTAAGGTTGATGATAAGCAGGAAAGATAGCCATTCTAAAGAGGTTGATTTTGTAAAGACCAGATTGATATGTATGGTTGTGAGGAAGTATAAGATGTGGTTATATGATACGGTTGCTAGTAGTTGAGTATTAATGGTATGGTTACATTTCTCAGGAGGTGATAGTTATGCGGATGGGCGAATGTGTTATGAAGGACATGCGAGTTAAGCTCGGACGAGAGATAACCTTTATCACGTGGTAACTTACGTAATTAGGATTGACTAGTTGAATATGATTACGGGTCTATGATGTGTATAAATGTTTGTGTGAGGTTCTAACCTCACGAGAAGTGGTATGGTGTGATAGTTATAAAGTTGTTATCTGAATTTTCTGTAATATATGTTGGGTATGGTAACCTAATGGAATGATATTCAAAAAGTAATAATTTGGGTGATCTGGCATGGCTAGTTATACTTGTATGTGTATTCATGATATATGTTTATTCTGTGAAAAGGTATGAATGATATTCATAAGGTTGTTATCTGTTTATTCCTTGTAATATGTTGCGTTGTGATCTAGTAAAGCGGTTTTGAGTAGTTTTCTTGTCTGGAAAGTTATACTAAGTCAGTGTTTATTGGAATTGTGTAAGTTGCGATGACTATCAATGTGGCTGTTGTGCCTCGGGTGGTGATCCGGGCACGGTACTTCATGTTGTGATGCGGGTATTTTCGCGTTGCGTTGCGGTTGTTGGTGGTGGTGGCGGTGTTGCGATGCCGTCATCGGTTGTGGTGGAGTAGGAGGGATGAGTATGATACGAGTTCTCGAAAGTACATACCAGTTATACATAGATTGTTGTTTTGTTTGCTGCTGTTTCCTACGAGTTTCGGTTTGGACAGATAGTCGATTGTTTAGTTTATTGATGTGTCTTACCAGTTTCAGCTTGGGAGTGAGGGTAGAGTATGATATGGAAGATATTTGTGTATATTTCCGTTGTTGTCATGGTATAGTGATATCCTGTTGATGGGACACAGTTGCGAGAGGTTGTTGGAGTACTTGTGATCTTCTGTTAGAAGTGCATTGGTTGACATAGTAATGGCAAGTGATTTGTGGAACATGTGTTGTACTGATCTGGAAGCTGCAGATGGTTCATAATCTTTTATTGGGACAGTGAGTATAGGGTGTTGGAAATTAGTATCATGTTAAGTTGTGGATGAGTTGTGGTAATAAAAGGGAGAGCTTGAGGATCTAGTGAGAGTGTGTGTAACAATTGTGGATCGTGAATTATGATTATGGACATAAGCGCATGTATAGAGGAGTATGTCGTTTTGCGGTAATGTTGAAGAGTTGGTGTGGTGATTTCGCTGAGGATTTTATGGTATAGATTAGATGGAGTGTAGAATGAATTGAGGAATGAGGACTGTAAGAGGAAGAGAGACATTGATATAGGAATGGTTGTAGCTGTTGAGGTTATAATCGGTTATCTTTGACATGCGGTGGTGATGAGGATTTTGGAAAGTATAGCAAAGGATCTAGTATTAGTGAGTTACGAGGACGTAACTTTTATCTTAAGAGGAGTAGGATGCGACAAAGAGAGCTTGATGGTTGTACATGTTGCGGTATAATTGGGAGTTTGAGCTTTGGTGTAGAATAAAGGATGGATTTGTATTGTGCTTGATATTATTATAGTTCATGGCCGTGCTTGTAGTAGTGTGATGTTTAGGAGTGTGAGAATACTTCGACAGTGTTGACAGTTGGATGATGATGTTTATGAGTTCGATAGTGTTGAAAGTTGGATGATGATGTTATGAGTAGGAGTAAACTTCGAGGACGAAGTTCCTTTTAAGGGTGGTAGAATGTAACATTCCGTTTGATGTTTATGAGTGTCTTGATAGTAGATTTTCTAGTGGATAACAGGTAGTGAGACGAAGCTAGCGACGTAGTGGATGGTATTTGGAAATGTATGGAGTTAGTGTCGACAGACTATAATGTGGTGGATACAATATCGTGAGCCATGTTGTGGAGGTAGGCATAGTTGGTGGAGTTGGTGTTAAGAGTTCGTTTTTTATAGGTTGGGTTTGAACTTCGGGGACGAAGTTCGTTTTAAGGACAGAAGACTGTAATACTACAGTTTTCTATGTTTATGGGTACTCTATCGAGTGGGACTTACTCTGTCGAGTAAGTATGTTTTTATACGAAACAGTAGTCTGCCTGATGGGTACTCGATTGATTATGTGTGACATTCGATCGAGTAAGGGGCACTCGATCGAGTAAGTCACTTACTCAATCGAATAAGTTGGTCTTACGGGTTGTTTTAGCCGGGTTTTGTTAATAACGCGTGATTAGTATTTAACGGTTCCGTCATCTTTCTTAATCACTTTTATCTTTTCTAAAAACCTTTAAAGAGAGGAAATAAGTTACGTTGCTTTTGTTCTTCGCGTTGCTATCAAATCCCAAGGGTTAAGGTTGTCGGATCGCCGTGTTCTTTACGCCGTTGAGTTCGTCGCGTCGTGGGTAAGTTCCTTGTATGATTTTTGTATTGTTTTGTTGATTTTGTTTAAAACCCTAATTGGGTAGAATTGGGGGTTTTGGGAGTATTATGTTGATTAGATGGTAATTGTATGAATATGTGATTATAGAAGGAGGTTTCGTAAAGTAGCATTACTGATTAGCTGCTTATGACGGTCTCGTGGTTGCTTATTCCAGGTAGGGTTTCCTTACTCGGTTATTGATTACATGATGTTGTTGATGGTTGTTTATTGTTGTTGGTTCACATCGTATTGGAATTGGTAATTGGTGATTGTTGTTGTATAATGTAGTTGATTATGATTGTTTGTCTGTGGTACTTGAGGTGCGCCCTCGGCTGAGTGGAGTCACTTGCGGGAGTGGCTTCACGCCCTTGATTCACCCTTTGTGGAACCCGCCACGGAAGGGGATGTGCACATTAATGAACATGGGTTATCGCTCGGATGAGATGAGCGGGGCTTAGGTGGTTACGGCTGCGGTCCCCCACTGGCGGCGAGGAATATCTGTTGCGATGGGTATTCTGGCAGGACTACACACTTTAGTGTGTAGTCAGGTGTGTGGAGTTGTGACGGAGTTTGGGTAATGTGTGTGTTGTATCTTATATATTGTGTTTTGTATAATCAGTAACTGACCCCGTTTAAATGTTTTAAAAACTGTGGTGATCCATTCGGGGGTGGCGAGCAGTTGTCTAGCAGGTATACTATGGATGCGCGCGGGATTAGCGGGAGATAGAGTCGCCACGAGTCTGATAGTAATCTTCCGCTGTGTTATCATAAGACCTTTTGTTACTTTAGTTGTAGTTTGGTTTTAGAACAGTTGTACTTTACTTTAAAGTTGGTTTTGATGTAATCACTTTAAACTTTATGCTTAAATTATGTGTCTTGATGGTCACTTTTGATTACTATGCCTCGGGTAACCGAGATAGTAGCACTTCCGTGCATTAGGTGGCCTTGGTAAGGCACCTTGGTGTATGGGGGTGTTACAACTTCACCCTACCTCTCATCGAACCCGCCCTACCCACAAATCAGTCCTCCACGACGAGCCCCTCACCTAGCCCAGAACACACACAACCCCAAACTCCTCCTTCGACTCCACCTCATCCCACACCCACCCCCACTTCCGCTCCTTCCTCGCTCATTCTATCCTACCATCACAGCCCTACTCCCCACCACCACCACCTCCGCCACCGCCTCTACCACCTTCTCGTGCTGTCACTCGTCTTTCCAACAACATTGTTAAACCAAACCCAAAGTATGCCAAAACCGCCACTGTTCTCTCACCCCATTCCACACCCACCTCCACAAAGCAAGCCCTACTTGACCCACGATGGCGAGCTGCAATGCTTGATGAGCATCATACCCTCCTCCTCAACCATACCTGGTCACTAGTCCCTCGAAACCAAGCCCAAAACATTATAGGCTGCAAATGGGTTTATGCGTGAAGTACAATCCTGATGGTACCATCAAACAATATAAAGCGAGACTCGTTGCCAAAGGCTTTCATCAACGCCCTGGCATCGACTACTCCGAAAATTTCAGCCCAGTTATTAAACCCGCAACCATTCGACTTGTCCTATCCATTGTCGTGGCCCATTGATGGCATCTTCATCAAATCAACATAAACCATGTGTTTCTTCAAGGTCAACTAACTGATTTGGTTTTTATGGACCAACCTCCCGGGTTCATAGATACTGCCAAACCCGACTTTGTTTGTAAACTTGATAACGCAATTTACAGGCTCAAACAATCCCCCCGAGCCTGGTACACCAAACTCAAAACCTACCTCCTCTCCTATGGTTTTCGAAACTCCATCTCACACCCCTCTCTATTTATTTTAAAAAGACCTGCCATCACCCTCTTTGTGCTTGTTTACGTAGACGACATCGTCGTCACCTGACCCTACTCACATTCGAGAATTTATCGACTGTATCTCCCACAAATTCTCCCTCAAAGACCTAGGTCCACTATCATTCTTCCTTGGCATAGAAGTTACACCAACAAAAACTGGACTTCACCTCAATCAAACAAAATACATCTCTGATCTTCTACATAAATTTAATATGCATGAGTGCTCACCGGCCACCACCCCCATGGCTGTCTATCCACTGCTTGTCAAGGAACCCCATCAACGCACCGACAACATCACTGATTATCGAGCAATCATAGGTAGCCTCCAATACCTTTCGCTTACCAGACCCGACATTGCCTTCCTAGTTAACAAGCTAGCCCAATTTCTCACTCACCCCACCACGAGTCATTGGACTGCTCTTAAAATACTCCTTCGATACCTAAATAGTACTCTACATCTCGTCATACACCTCAATCATTCCACTCCGCTTACCCTTCATGCCTATTGTGACGTAGATTGGGGAGGTGACACCGAAGACTATGTCTCCACCACCGGTTACTTAGTGTATATTGGCCAAAACCCCATATCTTGGTCCTCGAAAAAGCAACGAGCTCTTTCGAGATCTTCAACTGAAGCCGAATTTCGTGCTATCGCTGATACAACCACGGAAGTAGTATGGCTAGTATCGGTCCTTACTGAACTTGGTTTCACACATATTTCCCCACCCGCAATCTACGACAACCTCTCTACAACACATTACTCGGCCAACCCAGTGTTTCACTCTCGCATGAAACACCTGGCCCTCTTATTTCACTTTGTCAAAGAACAAGTTTGTCAAGACTCCATTCGAATCCAATACATTAATGGTACCGACCAACTCGCTGACACATTGACGAAGCCTCTCCACAAGCCTCGCTTCTTAGAACTCTCATCCAAGATTGGTCTTCGTCTCCAACCGTCCATCTTGCGCGGGAATGTTAATAATATAAAATCAAAACACGATCAAGGAGAATAATTCATCAATATATTATTCTAGTGTATATTTAGGTTAGTCAACTAATTGATTCTCTAGCTTATTCTACTCCTACAATCAAGGAGTCTGCTTGTATATTTTCCATAATTGCAGTGTTCATACACAATTGTACCGTATAAGTATAGTGTAACCCTTCATCAATAATATACTTCCTCCATTCAACTTCACTCTACCAATTTCATTTTTGTACACTATTCATAAGAGTGTATTCAATTTCAATTTTCTCTCAATACGTAAGTGAAAATATATTCATGTGTGATCTTGTTTGATTCGTCTTTACGAGTACATTAAAAATATCTAACTTTTATAATTTTTGCAAATACATAGCTAACGGTATTTAGTGTGTAAAATATGTGTTGGCAAATGTGATAAAAGAAAGTGGTAAAGTGAAGTTGAATGGAGGAAATATCAATTACAACCTTCAATATACAACCTTTACTAGGGCAGAGCAAAAAATCCGATTATCCAAACTGATCCGATATCCGATCCGTATCCGATCCGAAACTTTGGATATCCGATCCGAAAGTTAAGTTTGGTTTGGATATCTGATCCGAAATCTTTGGTTTTGGTTTGGATATGGATATTAGAATTAAAACATTTGGATATCCGATCTGATCCGAAACTATAGTTTTCTAGTATAATTTCGAGAAAATAAAATTTTATTTGATACAACAACTTAATTAATGTTTAAAATATTAGAGAAATATCTAGGTGGTACTTAAATGTTATAGCGAGAACATTGGAATAAGAATACGAAAGAAAATCATCATGTAAAACTATGAATATAATCGTGTTTCAAACTTAATTTTAAAGTAAATTCAAGAGTATGGATATCCGATGGATATCCGCATCCGATCCGATTATTTTGGATACCCGAACATTGGATATCCGAGACATTTGGTTTGGATATTGGATATCTAACTTCAGGATTTCTAATATGGATATCCGATCCGAACTAGCACTTTGGATCAAATACCCGATCCGTACTCTGCCCTAACCTTTACAGTCACTTGGTTGAGAGTTGAGAGTTGATGGTTGGGAATTAAGTTGATTACATCTCCCAACGGTAATGATACATCATACATGATGTTCCAAACTTTTATGTACTACCACAATTACGTGTAACATAAGGTGCCAAGAGAAAACGACAGAATCTCATTTTGCAAAGACAAAGTGTTTTTGTGTTAACGGTTTTTCTAACCTATGCTCACTAGGCATAGGATAAGAAACCCAAAAAGAAAAGAAATAAATGATATTTGTATGGGAAATTGCAATATCAACTACTTTTACTTTGATTTACAAGAAAATACATTTATTACTTTCTATTTTGGGTTCTTATCCTATGCCTAGTGGGCATAGGAGAAAAACCCTTGTGTTAATGAGAAGATACACATACATTGGTTTGTACTCCCTCCAATTCACAATAAACCTCCCATTTCATTTTGACACAAAAATTAAGAAAATACACTACTCCACCATATAATTAAATTTGGACCACACAAATACACTACCCCACCATATAGTTAAATTTGAACCACACAAACACTTACCAAAAAAGGAAATACGGAGGTTTATTGTGAATTGGATGGAGTATTTCAGCATAATAAAACCTAATAAATTTTGTGTAATCACATTGTACGGACAATAAAGCTAAAATTAGAATCAGAATTCGTACAAGTTAATCAAGGTACTGTAATCAAGAAAATTACTGACAAGATCTCGTCAAAGAAGCGTCCTAGTATCATTAGACTTTGATTATTAGTGTCCCTTAATTACCTTGTGTTTCGGGCACATGTTCATATAAGCAGCCAAACCCCATTTACGCTTGCTTGTTTTTTCTTCTTGGCTTATTGCCTTCTTGGTGTACTTGTAATTATTTCTGTACCACATCATATTCTATATTACTAGTACTTTGGGTTTATTATTCAATTACAATTGGTCTCCCTTGTGACGGGTTACCATTTGTGGCGGATATTTTGTGAGATAAAATGGTAACAAAATGGGTTAGTGGAGAAAGGGGACCACATGAATAGTGTTGCAGAGAGAGAAAAAGTGGGTACATTGTGAGGTAAAATGGTATCCGTCTTCAACTTGTGACGGATATGTCATGTCTTCAATGAGAATTTGTGATTCAATTATCATAGGGATCCGGTGAGAACCACCAACATAATGAGAATTGTGCGAATTTTATTTTACGGACTTTTTTTTTAAAAAAAAATAACGACATATTTGGATTTGGCATAGAATTTTATGGCTAGATAACATATTTCTTGATCCAAAAACTATAAACTATTGACGATAATCCAGGCGAAATACATTTTATTAATTTTCATACACATATTTACTCATTTTCATGCATCTAACAATTTTCATGCTCCTAGAACTCGTTTTCGTGCATGTAAAACCCGTTATTTTCATGCACCTAGTATTAGTTTTTGTGCATCTATAGCCCTTTTAATATACGTAATTGTATTTGTGTACATTAAGTATATTTTGTTAATAAAATTAATAAATTTTGTTGATACTAAATAATATGTTTGAATAAACTAAACTAAGGGTAAATGATTCATCTAAACTTCCGAAATAAAATTTGATGGAGATTTAGTAAGGATTCTCACCGTTCTCATTATCTTAGTGGTTCTCACCGAAACCTCATAAATTCACGTTTATGTAGTACTCCCCTCCGTAATTTTTTTTTCCACTTCATAAATTATGTGAGAGGGAATTTGAGAGGTGGAAACTGGGAAGAAAAGAGAAATATAGATGTACTATCACTTTTTGGTCTGTTAGGATGCAAACCATGTCTCACATCGCCGGTACAAGGATGAGAAATCATGTTTATAATAAATATCCACAAATATAATAGTAAGAGCCCGCCTTTTTGGAAAGGTGCCAAGGAGTAAATCAGTGAGAACTTGGCGCAAAGCGGACAATATCGTAATATTATGGATAGTGAACATGATGCAGTACGGCCAACACAAGATATCAACGCTTCCGCATAACATGGTCTATGATTAATCTCAAGGCAATAAATCAAGTGTGGTTTTTTTTTTTTTTTTTTTACACAAACAATAGTTGTTAGTATTCACTAATTAACTATTTTTTGTGCAGTTTGATTTTAATGTTTTGTAGTTTTATTTAAAGAAAGATAAATTTCAATCTATACCATTAGAAAACCTAAAAATATTTCCGTTAAGAGAGGGACTAGTATACGAAATAAGACTAAACTAGACATGATGGACAAATAATGGCGGTGTTTGATAATTAGCTAAAGCTAATTTTAATAAATAACAGATAGATGAAGGTCGATAACTCTTACTAACATGTCTAACTAACTAGTATCTCAGTAATGGAATTAAGAGTGTTTGATAAATAAAAGATAGTACATGAGGATTTATTTTTATGGAATAAATTTTTCCGCAACAATTATGCACTATTTCACAAGGTGAATTTTATTTTAAATTTGCAATGGACTCACATTTATAGGAAGGAACTAAGGATCATAGGGCAAATATGTTATTGATAAGAATCGAACTCGCAGTGTAAAAGTCCTAAATCCGTCTCTCATTTATAGGCGACTGAAATTTAAAGCAAGTTATTTCTAAGGGTTTTTTTGTCAAACACAACCTTTAAAAAACTTTTTTTTCCAAACACTACCTTTAAAAAAAAAAGTTTGTGAAACACAACCTTTAATAAATTTTTTTTTTTGTTAAACACGATATTTTGGCTAGAGTTTGAACACTTGCAATGAGGTGATTTTCAGTCGATGTTTGAGATAGCAAACGAGATCGATTTGAGGTGTGTTTAGACTCGTTGGAAAGGTGAGAGTACAAGCTTTTCAGACGTTATCAATACGGTGGTGATAGGTGGACTTATGTGGGGTCTATTGGTGTGTAAAGTAAGGTGGGTCAAGGAGTGAATTGGTGTTTTTCTGATTTGTTTTTTCCTCTAATTCACTCCTTGACCAGACTTACTTTACACAATAATAGACTCCACATAAGACCACCTATCACCACCGTATTGGTAACCCCTAGAAAGCTTGTACTCCTACCTTTCCAAAGAGTCTAAGAACACCTCAAATCGACCTTGCTACCTCAAATATCGACTTAAACTCACCCTATTGCAAGTGGTTAAACTTTGGCTAAAATGTCGTGTTTTACAAAAAAAAATTATTAAAGGTTGTGTTTTACAAACTTTTTTGTTAAAGGTGGTGTTTAAAAAAAAAATTTTTAAGATTGTGTTTGACAAAAAAACCCTGTTTCTAATGCTACAAGAATAGACAGGAAATCACAGTATGTCTGCCAGAAAAATGATGAATATGTCATTTATTAAGAAAGGATAAAGTGAAGAGAAGGTATGGGGTGTGGAATGTCGATCTGCGAAATGCATTATTTCTACATTTATGATCACCGACAATTAAACCCGAACCATATGCTCTCTCATATTAATGTCAGCGACATTGTAGCTGTCTACGATCCACCCTTCAAGACAATTCCACATCATTTTTTATTCATTGGATAAACCAAATAGAGCCATAGAGGTAACGTAATAATATGAAGACAGATTATCTAAATGAAAAATTTATAAGTTTTTTTTTTCTTTTTTTTAAAGAAGGTTCTATAAATAAATAGAGATAAAAGTCAGATTACATGCTAAGGAGAGGCCAGGGTCAGGGGATAAAGGGGGTAACAAGGCCCTGAGAGGCAGTAACAAGGCCCTGAGAGGCAATATTACATAAATCGGTTACAAAAGGAGGTGCTAAGCTCCAGCCCGCAAAAGTAGAATTGTCTTTCAATGAGAATTTTGCCATGGAATCAGCAACTGCATTGGCGGACCTGTTCTCGTAAGTTAGCGCCAAAAATGGTAAGGCGCTTAATAGTTCCCTACAATAAGGTAACGCATTCCCTAAAATCAATCGCACCGCGTTCAAGCAACCTGAACTAAGATCAAACAAACCACCATGAGAGCTTGCATACGTAATTCCCTCTTTAATGACGACTGGTGAGGAGTTTACTCGCCAGAGGACTAGGAGCCAAAAGTCTATTATTCCAACCACAAACCCAAGCACCTTTGGAGTCTCTCACCGCACACCCAATACCCACAAGAGAAGAAACTTGACACAAAGAGGCATCGACATTAATTTTTAGTTGGTGCAAAGGGCGGGGAGGGGGGGGGGGGGTGAATGGTTAGGCAAATGAGTTAGTTGGGGGTCGGGGCTAGGGGAGGTCTGGATGATAGACCAAAGGCGCCAAAGAATAAAAGCTAGTTCCGAGAAGATGATCACAAAATTATTGGAGGAGAGGAAGTGAATCCATTGGTGGAGGTTGAGAGGGAAGAATTCGGTATTGGGATTAAACAAACACTACAAGAATACAAGTTTCAGGCGACTGAAAAAAGTCGCCAAAGTAAAATTTGCGACTGACATTGGTTACTAGTATCCAATATAATACCCGCCTTGTTAGGGACCCGTTGACTGACCTTAGACATATGTTAGATCTCTTGGAACCTTTACTCTTTCGGCCTTGCGTCATAGTAACCTTTTGGAGGTAGGAACTCGATCTAGCGTAGGCTACTCGATCGAGTAGTCTAGTGACTAGATCGAGTAGGCTACATACTCGATCGAGTACGGCGAGTTCAGCGTTAAGTTATAAATCGTGAAGTCGTAAACCCAAATCAATTTCTTTTTCATTTTCAACCAAAACCTAATCGATGACACGCCTTCTCCCTCACCATCCTTCAACCTTTTTAGATCCCTTACACTTGAAGACACCATGGAAACGGAGGCTTGAGTCGAGCCGCGGTCTTGCCGCCGGAATGCCGAGCATAGGTAAGTCATCATCATCATACCTAGGTTTCCTTGTGGTTATGGTTGTTAGTAATAGGGGTTTTCCTACTGGTTGTGATAGGTGTTGATGGAGGTTGTCTTGCCTTCATATGGATGTATACGATGTTGGCTGCTGATTGCTAAAAGTAGATTTTTCTACTCGGTACTGTTGACTGGTTGTCATGTGTGGTGCGTGGTATCTCTGATGTAATAGTATTATTGTGTTGTGTGCGAGGTGCTTCCCTGGCTAAGTGGAATCATCGTCGGGAATGACTTCACGCCCTTTATTCGCCTTTTGTGGTTCCCGTCACAAGGGGGATGTGCACATTAATGGACATGGGTTATTTGCTTTATGGGTTTGAGCGAGGCGTAGGTGGTAAGGTTACAGTCCCCACCGGCGGTGTGGATTACTGGTTGCGATTGGTAATCCGGCAGGACTGTACCTTCGGGTTAGTAGGTGATTGGTGCAGTAGTGGAGTTGGAGGCTTTTACTTGTGTTGTACTATGTTTTGTATGTTGTTCTTCAGTTACTGACCTTATGTGGTTTTGTCTGTGTTTCTTTCTTGTTATGTGTCTACGGTAATCCATTATGGTGAGCAGTCAGTCTTAGCAGGTGTTGTTTTATGGAGCTTATCTGGGTGCGTTGGAGGGACGAGTCTTTTACCGAGTCTTGGCATGGATAGTATCATCGTAGTTGGTTGTTCATCAGTTGTATCTTTTTTGTTGAGTTAAAGCTTGTAATAAATTGTAATAGTTCTTTTATTGACGTTGTGATATACTATTACTCGGGCAACCGAGATGGTAATGCTCGTATCTGCTAGGGAAAGTCTTGTTAAGGCTCTTTGGTAGATGGGGGTGTTACAAAGTGGTATTAGAGCGATGATTTTGGAACCTGTAACCAATAAACATAATGAACGTAGTGAGTCAAATAAAATGAACCTGATGTATGTATATTTGGAGCCCCTTGTGTATTTGATTTTGGGTGAGAAGGCGCCCTCATTCCAAAATCCTGGCCCCAATGTGCTTAAGCCAGCCACTTCGAATAAGAATATTGAGTCGGGAATTATGTGTGCATATATGTGTGTGTAATATGCAAGATATATGTATAAAGGTAATGTCATGTGTGTAGGTGATAGTACATGTGATGCATAATTGCTTGTATAGTTGTGTATGCGTGAGTATGTGAATGGTACAATGGGAGGTAGTAGAAGCACGTGTAGGGACATGTGGTGGCATGTATGTGATAAATTGTTTGTACGTTTGCTATATTCGTTGAATTGTATGAGCATGTTGTGTTGTAGAATTTGATATGCATATGAATAAGGTAAAATACCGTTACCACTATCAGTGAATGTGTGAATTAAAGTACGTAATAACAGGTTTGTATGTTATATGGAACGCAATATAGTATCGCTATAACGTTGCGGATGCGATACTTTTGTTATATGTAAAGTGATAAATAGTTGATAGTATTAGTATAAAAGATAACTAGTGACAAGTTCTAAGCATGCCTTAGACTCCGAGCGATTTATTATTTTGCAGGGACGACCAATCAATTCGTAATCTTTCGTTGGTTATTTTGACTTACTCGACCAAGTGGGCCTCACTCGACCGAGTAGGTGAATTACTCGATCGAGTTCGCTGGAGAACAGAATCGATGTCAATTTTGCCAATGTCGAAACTCGACCGAGCACCCCTAACTAGATCGAGTAGAGGCTACTCGATCGAGTACCTCAGTCACTCGATCGAGTGCCGCTGCTACAGAACACGGAATTCTTAAAAACATTTCGGGGTTTATATCTTTCATTCTCCTCATTCTTTACTTCTTATTTTCTCTTTCTTACCCTAACTCTCTCATAACCTTTATTCTCTACAAAAAATATGGTGACATTTGTGTTTGATTTCTTTCAAATCGTCCTAAGTTCATCCATTCAATTCGATTTCAAACTAATTCAAGATAACTTTTTACTTCCTTCTTTGATTTTGGAAACAATTAGAACATATGATAGTGTTGTGATGTCTGAAAATTCGATTTTTATGCCTTAAGATTGTGTTGTAATTGCTAGATTTCGATAGAAACTACCTTGAATCCTTGTTATTGATGTTACTACAAATTAGACCCGACTTTTGGCAATAATTAACCCGTATTTTCTAGGGTTTACTCCCAAATTTTCAATTTTGTTCATATAATTCATCTTTAAAGGTTGAAAAAGAGTAAGGGATGCTAGTATTATCATATTTGATGCCTGATTCTAGCTATTTTCATCGAAAATTCCGTCTTAAAACTTCATCTTTTGAGTATACAAGTTTGAACCTTTGTCCTAATTTTTTCTACAAGAGTCGAATTGTTGAGCTTAATTTCGGTAGAAATCAACCCGGAATCCTTCTATAACTTGCTTAAACTTCGTATGTTGAGATTTTAAACCATCTTTCAAGAATTTCAACTAGTAAAGGAAGTTGGAAAGATCATGTTTGCTTTCAATTTCACATGTTTTTGGCATAAGAAATCCATCTTAAGCCTCATCTTTTTCATATATGACAATTGGAAGTTTCTACTTTGAGTTTGTAAAACCCGATGTTTGGCTAACTATATTGAAACAGATGCCGAGAACAGCTGCCACACGATAGACCAAGAGAACCCGAGCTAACACTGCCGCCGCGGAGGAGGTAGGAGATGGAGCCAAGGGCCCGTTGTTCCGTCGGTCCCCGAGTACCCGACGGTAATCTTTGTTGATTACAAACAAAGGGATGCCTTTGTTAGCTTTCTAGGTCACACCTTGAAACCAACAAGGTGTATAGATTCGAGTGTTTTAGAGGAGTTAAAGATTGAGGTGGATGTCCATCATATCTTTGAGATCTTGGGTTTGGAGGGTCTGTATCGGTTGAGGAAGCATTCTTACGCTTTTCTAACTATTAAGTTTATGACATCCTTTACCTATGACGTAGCTGGGAAGATGGTGGGTTTTAGGTTGATGAACACGAGCTTTTACTTGACCCTTGACCAGTTTGCCGACCACTTGAGGCTTACTCGGCCCAAGAAGGGATATCTTAGTGATGTCCCGACTGAGTGTGGAGCTAGTAGCTACCTACCCTTCTTCACCAGTAGACCTGCCCTACCTCGAGTGCTATGCTGATCAATGATGTTCAGCACATGACCTTAAAGATCTTTCTCTAGTCTTTGACTTGTTTGTTATACGGGAGGAAGGACCTGAGTAAGCTTAACTCACATGAGGTGATGTTGTTAATCTCTTATCTTAACCCCACCCGGGAGAAGCGTTTTGCTTATAGTGCTCCTGCTATGTGCTAGTTTAGCTATGATGGCTAGGTCTTCAACCCGCCATATCAGTTGCGGTGCTATCGCCACTCTTCTAGCTGAGAGGCTGACCAACTTTGAAGCTTCACCGGCTCTCAAACCTATGTGTCCCGTTGTTCCGACCTTAGATAAGGACTACTTCATTCATCAGAAGTGGTTACGGCTGTTGGATGATGGAGGTTTAGCTTCGAGAGTGCGGGGTAAGAGCTAGATGAGAGTGCCTGACTCGAAGCATCTTCATGTGACTTAGGCGTTAGCAGAGGCTGCCCCTGATAGTGCGGAGGCTAACCTTCCTGATTAGACATACTTGATCATATATGACCTTCTCGAGGAGATGCCTGAGCCGTTTGGAGAAGGCCATGCTAGGAGGGAGGACCAGGTGTCTAGGGAGGGTAGAGGACCCCGGAGAGCTAGAGAGGTTGTTGGGGAGTTTTAGTTTGTGCAACGAGGACCGCCTCAGTACCAGTACCCCGGTTACCCAGCTTCCTTTAGCCCCTAGATGCATGTGAGTGAGCTCATGGAGAGAGTGTCAAACGCCTTGGTGCTTTGCAACCTTCACGAGATGGCTTATGTTCAGGGTGTGGGGACCAACTTCGCTCAACCGGTATGGTGGCGCGGCATAGGGAACGATAGTGGTGTATTTCACTTCTACGATATGGATCCGGCTACATGGGGAGTCCTACGATCTACCCTTACCGATGCCTAACATCGTGGAGGAGTGGAGGAGACCCAGGGACGGGAGCTGTTACCGGAGGAGGGTTTAGAGGAGGCACATCAGGAGCTGGCACTTCAGGAGCTGGAGGTGATGAGGAGATGTAGGAGGATCGTGGCAGTGACCTTGAGTGACCGTTTCTTTGTTTTTATACTTGTGATTAGTGGACTTGTGTCAAATTATTATCTTTATTTTTGCGGTATTAGATTTTTATTGGGTTTGTAATCGGCCATAAGGCCATATTTTGTGACTGGATTTTCTAGAATTATTGTGTAGGTACAATGATGTCGAGGATGAAACCCCGAAATTTGGCATATTTCTTTGTTTGATGTGGCACAAGAGGGTACTGTGAATTGGAGATACTCGATCGAGTACCATGTATATTGCATTTTAACGAGCATTCTGACCTACAGATACTCGATCGAGTAACTCTAACTCGATACTCGATCGAGTACCTTACTTTGTACTCGATCGAATACACCTAACTCGATCGAGTGCCCCTGCATGTATATAGATACCGTTTTCTTATTCCACTTGGGACCATGGGGTATTTTGGTTAACTCATATGTTGTTATTAAAACCATTGATAGTCACCTTTATGCTTTCCACTTGTGTATGAATGGTATCAAGACGGTATGTAGTAATTGTAGTTCTATGTGGTTACTAATTTTTGTTAATTGTCGTTCTATGGGTTATGTTGGCACTAAGTTGGCCGCAATGATATCATGGTGTCATACAGACAAGTTAGTTTACAATTTATATGTAAATCGAATAGTACTTATTGGGCATGGCAGATTCATTGTTGTGTTGTTAATTTTCATCTTATATGTTAACATAGATACATGTTAGTTTTGTAATGTCCAAGGATAGGTTGTGGGTTTCGTTTCGTCTTGATATAGCTAATATTAAAGGTGAACTTCGGGGACGAAGTTCCTTTTAATAGGGGAAGAGTAATGTCGCGCGTGAAAATGCCAAAACGTCGTCTTTAGAAATAATTTATTAATAATCTGTTTGCTATTTCTTTTAAAGTAATCAAAATGTTGTTTAAATGATTTAATCATTTGTTGGGTAATGTAGTTGTTGCCTTTTTAGGAAGATATGATATGAATTATGTTGGGTAATTTAATTGTATTGAATTAGTATGGTGTTGAATTCGCTTGGTAAAATGGAAGTAATAGTTTGTATTTATGTGTCTTTTCGATTGTTAACAGTTGGATGATGACTCTGTTAGGTTCATATACCTCTTATTAGACTCTTCTAATAATGAACTAATTAACTTCTTAATATGTGTTCTTTAGATCTAGTACATGCATAACAAAATAAGAGATTAATAAGGAAAAAGAATGTCCCTTACATTGTTATATGGTTCGAAATAATGGGCACAAATAAAGTCACCTTCCTTATTTGTTCTTGAGCTAAAATATAATGGATGATCCTCCAAAATCCCAATGTAGAGATCCTCTTTTTGATTGCACCCAAGACTAATCTCTTAAACTAGTATATTAATTAACTAGATTAATATAGTAGTACCCTTAATTAATTCTAATAATATACTTATTACTACACTAGTAATCGTATATTGTGATTAGAAATTATTATGAACAACCTTTTGATTTTCTAAAACTATTTTAGAGAGAGTTGTGAAAGAAGGAAGAGAAGTTTGCATGTATGTTGAATAAATGTAGTAGTGAAAATAAGAGAACAATTCTCTTATAATATGAGGAGGAAAACCGGTGGGAGCAAGGCAAATAGGCCAAAGAATGGCATCTTTCTTTTTGCTTTTGGTCTTCACAAGAAATAGGTATGTAAGGCTATGATGCAATAGGTATGATTACACCTATTTTATTTCATAAAATAAATCAACCACAATGCATCACAACTCCCTCCATTTCGGTCCACTTCATAAAATGGACTACCATTTTATTTTGTCAATTTGTCATTTGTCACACAATATGTCACATGTAGTATGTTACATGTTATTAATTAATTTAATGCATATTTATCAAATAAATATTATTTTATAAATTAATTAAATCACACACAACAAATTAACTAGTGATACTTGATCACAAAAATAAAATGGGTCATTTAATTATAATTCACAACATATTGTAATTATAATTAACCATTCGTTCTTATCTCAATTGTTTCACAAACAATAATCAATTTTAGTAATAAAGTATTTCAATTACTAAAATAAATCTTATTTAATCTCATTACAATAAGATATTTGTTTTCTCTCTCACAAGTGAATTGTTCAATTTTAAGGGATTGATTAACTTGTATCGTCATATAATTAATCAATTTGTCTATTAAGGGAATTGTCCTTTAGGTGTGACCTTAAGGGATTAACTGATCACCACCGTCAAACGACAGTAATGTCTAACTCTAGTTAGCTGATCATTACTGATAAATGTTGATCAGTTGACTATATAAATGAATCATCCCTTGCGTATTCTTAACACGAGATTTAAACATGTGATCGCACTATTGTTGAGGACACATACTCCAACAATCTCCCACTTGTCCGAGACAAGTGTGCGTCACAAATCCTCTTGTCCTATTACAATCTCCCACTTAATGCAAGGTGTCTCGCAGGTCGTACTTGCACTTGATCATATCTTGAGTGGTTTTCTCGATCTGGAGTGTAACTGTTTGACCGGAATTATCTACCATAGATACTTTCCGAGCGTGGCCACGCATTTCCAGTTAACTACTCCTCGAGTGGCCTTGAGATTTCAAACAACCCTGACAAGGGGTGGACAGTTCCTATTACTTTATTCCCTTTGTTTAGCCACATTTCATCATAACCCAAAATATACTCATTTGACCTCATTTACGACAGTCGTAGAGCATAAATCAAAGCTAATCAGAAGTTTATGCCAACTTGGGCGAATAGTCTCTAGTCAAAAGAATTGACTCATAAGAATACTATAGCAGCTCTTGCCACGACCAGGCTTTATGAATTACCAGAAATCTATAAGCGGTCATTGCCCGACAGAGTGTCCCATACAGTCTGTCTATGTGATCGACTAGTCATCCCATATGACTCTATGGCACTTGAACTTGCCATCAATCGCATCACACTCGAGTCACTTTGAGACGTCACCTCCTTTAAGTAACCAGGGGCGTATACTATGTCAATCCAGTTCACTTTAATGGGGTTCAATTTGTCTCAACAACCCATTTGGATTTAACAAAGTAATAGATGAGTTTAATAAAACTCAAACGATAAATGTGATTATCATAGATGAATAGTCAATACACTATTACTACTTCATATCTCATAATCTATAGTGTACCTTTTACATAGTTAAAATGTAATAAAAAGCTTGGCAAGTGGATATACCATATATCCAAACATTCCAACTTTATGAATTGTTATTTCCTTCCATTCAATGTTATTTCTAATAACTTGAATTTATCTCTAAGTATATGTCTAGTCTTAGTACTAGACTTGGGCTCTTTAACTTGAAAGATGCTCCCACTATTATCACATAACTTGTGATAAAGTCATTGGTAGAGGAATCTACTCTCATTCCCTATGTTGACCATTTTATCACAATTTACTTAGATTCTGTTTGTAGAATTTGCAATGGTCGAAACTAAAACACTTCTCTAGTCTCTTACTCCTAAGTAATTAATAACACCCTAGGATTTCAACAAATCCTTTTCCGTTTGGAAACTAAAGTTTGTGCAACCCTTCAACACATAACTTAGTATATCATCCAAACAGATGAACGAATCCCTAATTCTTCTCAAGAATCTCAAGGATGTTCTTTAAGACTTTCACAAGCCATCATTCGAATTAACTTGTTATTGACTTATCATGCTCTTAGCATATGTTACATCATGGCATGTGCGTCTATTGGCATACATGATCGTTCCAATGGCGGAAACATTAGAAATCAACTTCATGTAATCAACAACTTAAAAGGTTCAGTGAACGATTGTGACTCCATCAAATCAATTCCACTTTCATCAATATGAATAACCTACTCAACCTTGTTGATGTTAAACAGATATGAAAGATCTTATCATCATAAACCTCTAAACTTTATGCCAATATTCTCTCACAAAGATTCGGTAATCTAAAATATATCGCACCTTTTCCTAGTCTCCCAATCACTCTTGACAGAAGAGAGCATTGGTATATTATTCTCAATAAGTAATATGTCTTCAACATATAAGACATGGGAAAAATAATTCTAGCTCCCACTTAACTTCATGTATAATCATGATTCTTCAATCATGTGAATGAAACCATTCTTAATTATCACATGAACAAAAAATATAATCATTCGATGCTTGCTTAAGACCATTCTAGGATCACTTAAGAAAGCTATGCATAATATGTTAGGATTCTTAGATCTTCATCTAAGGTTTTGTGTTCCAAACACATCCTTCTCTAAATTCCCATTTTAGAAATGCGAATTTTAATTATCATTTGCCATTCTTCATTAAAATGAAATGCGACAATTCCTAACATTATTTATCTTAATTAACATCTTCATTTCAATCTATGCACTTAGGTACTCTAAAGCTCTATTTACTTTTAAGGAGACCCTCGCCTTAAAGTAAATCTACTCTTGAGGAACAATTTTTGGATTGTAATGCTATGGCTCGTTTGTAACAAGGTCAATTTGGGACAAGGCCATAATACCATTACTTTCGAAAAGCAATATTTTAACAATAAGACATGTGTGCTATACTCCCACTCTATCTTTATAGATTATAGTTCCATTACTTTCACAAACACATTAACCATAAGACATGTTTGTGATTATAGTTCCATTACTTTCACAAAGTAACACATTAACTATAAGACATGTTTGTGACGATCCAATCTACTCCCACTCTATCTCTTAGAAATACATCTATCTTCTTAAGAGATAGCTTTGTGAGTTACAAACATACATATGGTGGAGTATTAGAAGTTTCTCTAGACTGGCGCATTAGCTCATAAAAGACCAGCCCTATCATGGCAGTTTGATTCATGTAATATGCGTGTCTGATCCATGTCATTTGTTAAATAGACTCTCTATTTTAGGTATCTCATGGTTGACCATCCGTTTAGAATAATGTGTCCGTTTTGTATCGCAAATTCCCTAATATATGAGTTCAATAGCTCAAAATAACTTTATAATTAATCTTACATAAGTAAGTTGTTATTTTTAGTAACAATGGCATAAGGAGAATCGAATTCATAGCTTATGGACATATAATGATCTAATCATTATAATTGTCAATTTGATCAATTTTAAGTTGATAACCTTATGTTTCTCGATGCAAGTAGTGTATGATGATAAATTTTAGAACAAACGCGCGATACGATAAAGTAAGTGACTTGGGTTGCAAACCAAGTCACCAATATCCAAATACAACCATTGTTTAAAGGATAAAACAAATTTCAAGTCGAATGAGGAAATCAAAATAGTTCTAAAATCTCAAAATACAACATGAAAGTTAAGACAAAGCAATATAAAGCCAAGCTTCCATAGATCTAGCACCATGGGCGGCTACATCTAGCTTCCCTCAAGATCTTCTAGGCTTGCTTTTCTTTGCCCTTGTCCTTGCTAGGATACCCTAATTACAATAAAAAGGGTAATCATCACAACTTGTATCAAAATACCAAAGTTGAGATCGAAACATAAAAGATAGGGATAGTTATATACCTACTGGAATGACCTTTCCAGTTTTGATATCACAAAGATATTTGAACGATTCCTTTTCCAATGCCCAACACCACTACAATAGTGGCATTTGTCCCCGGACGGGGCAATGTTCTTGGTCTTGGAGGAGCTAGCTTCACAAGCCTTTCCTTTGTTCTTGTAGGGAGTTTTCTTCTTTCCCTTATTGCCACTTTTCTTGAAATTCCCTTTGCTCTTACAATTAACGTTGAGCACATCTTTGGTGGTGCTAACACTTAGCCCCATGTCCCTCTCGGCTTAGCTTGCACAAGAATTTTGTGCAACTCATCAAGGGAAACTTTCTTGTTTTGGCATATTAAAATTCACCCTGAATTGAACATATGCCTTAACTTTGTTTAAGGAGTGAAGAATTCGATCAATGACGAATTCCTCGGGAATCTCTACCTTTTGCAATTTTAAGGTCTCAACATGCTCCATCAACTTGAGCACATGAGGACTAACGTTTTGGCCCTCCTTAATGTTGAGATCAAAGAATGCGGATGCCGCTTCATATTGAATGATCCTCGGAGTTTGTGAAAACATGGTCACAAGCTTCGTATAGAACTCATAGGCGGTGCTAATCTTTACAGCACTCCTTTGGAGTTCGGCCTCCATGGCGAAGATTACGACATTTTTGATCGCGGCCGACTCCTTTTGGTAAACCTCATAGGCTTGCCTAGCGGCGGTGGTAGACCTAGCATTAGGATCGGCGGGAGAGGCCTCGGTAAGGTAGCGAAGCTTGTCGTCACCCTCCGCGGCCAAGCGAAGTTGCGCGTCCCAATCGGCGAAATTAGACCCATTCTTTTCTAACTTACAACAATCCATGAAGGATCGGAGCCATGAAACATTGGTCAGAGTGTTGGAGCTAGTGGTTGTGGATGTGATTGGAGTTGCCATTGCAATTGAGAAAACGATTTTGACTACAAAATAGGAAGTGAAGGAATTAATAAACATCTATCGTTTTAATAATACTTGTAAACATTTTAAACAAGTTTAAGCATTTATATAGTGACCTCTACCCAACTATTATAAATGATCCCGAGATCCAAATTCATATTAACTCGGGCACGGTGAGCCGATTCAACCCTTATCAATATAATTCGGTGGATTAACTCTTTAATCGATTCTACTTCTAGAACTCTCGGTCGATAAAAATTACTTTAATATTTATCTTTAGCCCGGAACACATGCGACTACGGTCACGAATACTTCCGTTGAGCTCAATCCAAATTTCGATGTAATAATATTTTATTACCCAACATAACAAGTTTAGCACCCCGGTGAGCCGAGCCTACTTCCTTATGAAATTGGGACTCTTGGTTTCTACTATTTGGTAAGGCTAATTCTCAATTATTATTTAGTGAGAGGTCTTGTCAATTTATTATCTATCACGTTTTAAGTGAACTAAAGTGGTAAACTACGATACTTATAATTGACACGGTCAATGACTCGATATGATATGCATGTATTGTTATGGCGATTTGGCAATGAATGCAACATATTAAAATAAATGCAAATCAATAATAATAAAGTCCTAGTATGGCCTTCCTAAAATAGAAAATCAAATAATCTATTACATATTTGGAAACCAACTCTTTTGGTCCCTTGAATATTCAAGTGGCACGCCTTCTTAGAACACCGTCTTCGTCGGAATTCCTTTCCGAATGGCACCGTCTTGAAGAAACTCCATGATAACAAATAATAATAAAAATACAAAACTATTCCTATTATACATTTGTAAAATGGAAAAACTACTAAAAATAAAAGTGATACGAGATCACATTAAATTACAACCGAATCAATATTCCCTTTCATTACGGGTAATATCGATTAAAACTAAGGCCATACTAATATAAAATTACATAATTCAAAATTATATAAATAAAAAGACATTCAAAAATTGAAATATACAGCATTATAACATGTGTTTATCATGCCAAATTATGCGCCAAATCGCCCTATTTAATTTATATCGCGATTATATAACCCGGTTTTATGGAAATGTATGATAATAACTTCTTAATATCACAAATCAATACTTAAATCAAATTTAAGCTCAAGTTAATTATCCTAACACTCTTAGGACACAAAAATTAGTTATCACTCAATTTTTGACAATAATTCAACTTGATATAATTTTATGCTCATTTTTACCTTAAAATCATAACATTTATGAAATAAATCCAATTTAAATTACAATAATTTAAAATTTTAAATTTTAAAATTTTTAACATTCTGAAATAAATCCATGGCTCTCATAATGTCAAAAATCATGGTTAAAAATTTCGAGTTAATTTCGAGAAAATATAGTTGCAATTTATCGGTTTTATCTCATAAAACATCTAAAGTATACAAAAATTAATTTAATCAATTTTAAAACTTTATATCTGATAAGTGGGATATTAATTCAATCTAAAATAATTTTCTCATGCCATGTAATTTGTTTTAGCTATTTATGCTAAAATAGTCACTATTTATGCCATTTTTACACTAAAAATTCATAAATCATGCTAAATGAAATCATTTCATTTCAAAATTTAAATAAAGATTGTAACTCATGCATGTGACAACATATTAAAATCTCATGGCCCGGTTCGAAGTTTAACTATATTTAACCATTTTACCTCTTTTAATCCATTTTTATCTCATAAAAATCATAAATCATGCAATATTAATAAAATTAATACGATATTTTATATACAATAATTAAAATATGCATGTGAGATCATATAAAAGTTTCAAGGTCAGAAACTAAGTTTACCCATTTTTATTCATTTAACCTCCATTTATGCCATTTTTATCTCATAAAAATCATAAATCATGAAATATTAATCACATTAATATAAAATTTTACATACAATACATAAAATATTCATGTGAGGTCATACTAAAAAATCACGGCCAGTAGTTAGGTTTAACTATTTTTAGTGAATAAAAGTTCATTTTACTCATAAAAATGTAATAAAATCACTAAAAATCATTAATATGAGCAATAAATTACCAAAAATCATAAAAATGACCTAAACACATTTTAGGACCAGAATGTATAACATGCATCATGATTTCGTAATTAAATCTAATTAATCACAAATTTTTAGTTTTATATGTTAACATTTTAACTCGGAAAAACAATAACCGATTATGCATGCAACATCCTATGCTCTGATACCAATTGTTAGGTTCATATACCTCTTATTAAACTCTTACAATAATGAACTAATTAACTTCTTAATATGTGTTCTTTAGATCTAGTGCATGCATAACAAAATAAGAGATTAATAAGGAAAAACAATGTCCCTTACATTGTTATATGGTTCGAAATAATGGGAACAAACAAGATCACCTTTCTTATTTGTTCTTGAGCTAAAATATAATGGATGATCCTCCAAAATCCCAATGTAGAGATCCTCCTTTTGATTGCACCCAAGACTAATCCCTTAAACTAGTATATTAATTAACTAGATTAATATAGTAGTACCCTTAATTAATTCTAATAATTTACTTATTACTACACTAGTAATCTTATATTGTGATTAGAAATTATTATGAACAACCTTTTGATTTTCTAAAACTATTTTAGAGAGAGTTGTGAAAGAAGGAAGAGAAGTTTGCATGTATGTTGAATAAATGTAGTAGTGAAAATAAGAGAACAATTCTCTTATAATAAGAGGAGGAAAACCGGTGGGAGCAAGGCAAATAGGTCAAAGAATTGCATCTTTCTTTTTGTTTTTGGTCTTCACAAGAAATAGGTATGTAAGGCTATGATGCAATAGGTATGATTACACCTATTTTATTTCATAAAATAAATCAACCACAATGCATCACAACTCCCTCCATTTCGGTCCACTTCATAAAATGGACTACCATTTTATTTTGTCAATTTGTCATTTGCCACACAATATGTCACATGTAGTATGTTACATGTTATTAATTAATTTAATGTATATTTATCAAATAAATATCATTTTATAAATTAATTAAATCACACACAACAAATTGACTAGTGATACTTGATCACATAAATAAAATGGGTCATTTAATTATAATTCACAACATATTGTAATTATAATTAACCATTCATTCTTATCTCAATTGTTTCACAAACAATAATCAATTTTAGTAATAAAGTATTTCAATTACTAAAATAAATCTTATTTAATCCCATTACAATAAGATATTTGTATTCTCTCTCACAAGTGAATTGTTCACTTTTAAGGGATTGATTAATTTGTATCGTCATACAATTAATCAATTTGTCTATTAAGGGAATTGTCCTTTAGGTGTGACCTTAAGGCATCAACTGATCACCACCGTCAAACGACAGTAATGTCTAACTCGGGTTAGCTGATAATTACTGATAAATATTGATCAGTTGACTATATAAATGAATCATCCCTTACGTATTCTTAACATGAGATTTAAACATGTGATCGCACTATTGTTGAGGACACATACTCCAACAGACTCGTGATGAAGTGGTGTTTTAATAGTTATGTTCGCGAGAGAGGATTATGATGATTGGTCGGCATGGGAGGTTGGGTGGTATGTTTCGGGTATGCTTATAGTGGTTCTTGTCGGGTTGGGTTGTTGTTAGTTATCTTGGCTTAGAATACACTTTCGGCTTGTGGGAGGCGATGAGTTGAACTTCGGGGACGTAATTCTTTTTAAGGGGGGAAGACTGTAATACCCGCCCTGTTAAGGACCCATTGACTGACCTTAGACACATGCTAGATCTCTTGGAACCTGTACTCTTTCGGCCTTGCATCATAGTAACCTTTGGGAGGTAGGAACTCGATCTAGCATAGGCTACTCGATCCAGTAGTCTAGTGACTTAATCGAGTACAGGCCACTCAATCAAGTAGGCTACATACTCGATCGAGTACGGCGAGCTCAGCGTTAAGTTATAAATCGTGAAGTCGTAAACCCAAATCAGTTTCTTTTTCATTTTCTCCCAAAATCTAATCCACGACACACCTTCTCCCTCACCATCCGTTAACCTTTTTAGGTCCATTACACTTGGAAACACTGTAGGGACGATGGGTTGAATTAAGTCGCGGTCTTGCCGCCGGAATGTCGAGCATAGGTAACTCATTATCATCATACCAAGGTTTCCCTGTGGTTATGGTTGTTAGTAATAGGGGTTTTCCTACTGGTTGTGATACGTGTTGATGGAGGTTGTCTTGCCTTCATATGGATGGATACGATGTTGGCTGCTGATTTCTAAAGGTAGGTTTTCATACCCCGTACTGTTGATTGGTTGTCATGTGTGGTGCGTGGTATCTCTGATTGTGTAATAGTATTACTGTGTTGTGTGTGGGGTATGTCCCTGGCTGAGTGGAGTCATAGTCGGGAATGGCTTCACGCCCTTGATTCGCCTCTTGTGGATCCCGTCACAAGGGAGATGTACACATTAATGGACATGGGTTATTCGCTTTATGGGTTTGAGCGGGGCTTAGGTGGTAAGGTTGCGGTCCCCAGTGGCGGTGTGGATTACTGGTTGCGACTGGTAATCCGGCAGGACTATACCTTCGGGTTAGTCAGGTGATTGGTGCAGTAGTGGAGTTGGAGGCTTTTACTTGTGTTGTACGATGTTTTGTATGTTGTTCTTCATTTACTGACCTTTTGTGGTTTTGTCTGTGTTTCTTTCTTGTTATGTGTCTGCAGTGATCCATTATGGTGAGCAGTCAGTCTTAGCAGGTGTTGTTTTATAGAGCTTATCTGGGTGCGTTGGAGGGACGAGTCTTTCACCGAGTCTTGGCATGGATAGTATCATCGTAGTTGATTGTTCATCATTTGTATCTTTCTTATTGAGTTATAGCTTGTAATAAACTGTAATAGTTCTTTTATTGAGGTTGTGATATACTATTACTCGGGCAACTGAGATGGTAATGCCCGTATCTGCTAGAGAAGGTCTTGTTAAGGCTCCTTGGTAGATGGGGGTGTTATATCCAATCGCTGGCCTTAGTCGCCTAATTTAATTCAGGCGATTGATTTCAGTCGCCAAAAATTTGGCGACTGACAAACTGGTTGCCAAATAGCCTAATTGGCGACTGAAATCTGTAGCCATTTCTGTTGACTTCAGTCGCCAATTTAGCGACTACTTTCAGTTGCCATTTAGTCGCCAATGGCACTTGCAGATCAGAAAGTCTGGTCTTGGGTACTCTGTTTTAGCGACTGAATGTGGCCGCCCAAAATACATTTCAGTCACCAATTGAGCTGTGTTTTTTCATAAAAAAAATCTGTTTTCCTGCGTCCCATTTCATTGCTTAACCTGCATTTATATTGCTACAACACCAATATCACCGTGAGCAAAGCAACACCAACAACACAAATAGAACACCAACATCTCATATATAAAAGAGAATGAATCCAAGTTTACAAGTGTACCGCCACATGAAAAACAAGTTTTTAACATCTGAATCAAACCAAGTTCACAAGTTTAGCTAACGAGTCTACCAATTTGTTAGGTTTTGGGAAAAGGGCACCTAAATCAAGTAATAGAAAAGCTAGCTCCCGCTCCAAACCACCTTCTCCAGATGGATCATTAGGATCTTGTCAATGGACACGAGTACGGGGTCGCACGAAGAGAAGTAGGCTTCCATAGCGTCAAACTTTTCCTTCATTTCTCGGATTTGTTGATCCCTTACGGCGTTTTCTCTTCTTTCTTCTTCAAGTTGTGCTTGTAATACATTTACGATCCCCGGCTCATAGGTCTACATCAACTTTGAAGACTAGATTGCTTTTTGGCGTCTCGTTGAAAACCCCATGGGCTTCTCCCGTTCCATGCACCGACCCCTTTTTGTACCCTTCCACCGAGTCAAACAAAATATCATTATCGGGTTTATCAGGGTTGTTCTCCTTTTCACGCAAAAATCCATCCTACAAAATGAAAACAATAATAATTAAAGATTATTGTTATATAAACATTTTCCTACAAAAGTTTAATTTAAAATAAATTTGTGTAATACCCCGTATTTTATAATTATATATTTTATATTGTTTCTACTAATTCTGTATAAGACGAAATAATAAATAATAATGATAATACATAATAATACATAATACATGTATATATACACTCCACCTACCATACTACAATCTTATCCTCATCTCATCCTCACCTTATCCATAACCACAACATCATTTTCCACCACACAAAAGTGAGAAAAGAGAGAAAAGAGACATTAGAAGAATGAAGAGAGATTTTGTCCCTCCGTCTCAAGATCTTGAGGTGACGGTTTTGTGAAAGATTATTATTCGGATTGCTTATGGAGTATGCTAAAAGCTAGATTAATCCTACTCGGTTTCAATATTTTTGAATGGTTATGTGAGCCGTGTTTTAGTGGCCATTGCATTATAACATGTTGTCGTAAATTCATATGTTACGGGAAATACATTATAACATGGTATGGTTAAGACGACTTGATGAGTCGGTAATTGGCATATTATGTAGTATCTTGCATTTATTGTGTTTGTCATGCATACTGGAGGACATGCCGGTTTATATTGGTTACTTGTTGTTGAGGAGACGTGAAGCATTTTGGAGACTGTCTCACGCTCGGGTCGCCTCTTGGAGCTTCCTATTCCAAGAGATATGTGCACATTAATGACTTGAGTACGAAGGAACTCGTGTAGTTGAGACACGACGTCTGGCAGGGGATCCGGTTGGCTTCCGGACTAGGTAAGTCTGGGCGTGTCCGAGTACCTGTTTGCGTGGTGTGGTGTTGTGGGCGTGTCCCTGGCACCGGTGGTTGTGGGTACGTCTGGGCGTGTCCTGGTACCGACGTGGTGATTGTTTGATAGGTCTCATTCAAATTATAGTCATGTTGCATACTCATACACCTTGGGTCGTGTCTCACTTTATTTATTTAAATTGACATGTTTTTGTGGATATAGCCACCTGCGACGCCCAGCCGATCTGTGGACATGCAGCGGTCTTTTGAAAGCCACGCTCGGCGGCGTAAAAATGCTTTCGACCGGATCGTTTTAGATCGGTCGGTGTCGTCTCGACAAGGGTCTCGAAACGATGCAAGAGATATTCGGAGTCTCCACCAAGCATTTGTGGGATGCTTGGAACCCGTTCGAATCCACTTTATACCTAGGTCAATCAAGGCAAAAAGCGGTGTTTGACATAGGCACTAAAAATAAGGAATCGTCCCTCGTTAGCATCCTATCTCTAGAATGACTCTCGTACGCCCTAGATAAGGTCATCCACTATCCAAAGTTTTTGAGTAAGAGGTGAAGGTACGTATTGGGAAGCCCTTTAATCGGACACCCAATCCCGCCCGCGGTAGCGGCCTCTACTGATCGATCTTGGTTGGTTAAATGCAAAAGTTGATAAAACGGGTAAATGCATGAATGCGCATCCACAAGTTTAAACCTAACATGTGAGCTTTCTATGCCGGTTGTTTAATCCAAGTATCAAGTATTTGATGTCGAGTTGGATTTAATGTTGATTTGCATGCAAGACGGAAATTAAACATCCATTTACGGAGTTAAGTTTATGGTGCATAACGTGATCCATTTGTCTTAGTAAGGCGTTTTGCAAATACAATGTAAAATGGACAGATTCGTCATCTGATCCGTCCTGTATTCGTGTTAACCGAAGTCCGGATCGTCCTAGACAAGTGCTGGAAGGAAACAGGGTCTACATCAGGCAGCCTATATAGGCGCGAGCCATCAGGCGATGCATACAGGCCTGTCCTAGTTTGAAAATTGGAAAATGAGTGGCTTGTTTAAGCGCGGGTCAACAGACGGTTAAAGGGACGTCTTCTGACCATTAAAAAGTTTGTAAAATGGTTTGAAAAGAGGGTGTTTGAACCCGTCTTGGTTTGAAAAGGTGGTTTAGACCGCTTTTGTGTTGATGTGAAGAACGAGACATGAATAATTATCATTATTTTGAAATATTCGATGTTGGGTTCGGTTTTGCAAGCTTGACATGAATAGTTTTGAAAATGATTATGAACTAAGTGTTTTAAATTCATTTGTTTGTGATTAGTCAATGTTTATCATCGTACTCGGGTTAAAATCCGACATGGTATGTAGAACAAAGGATGATTTTGTATTTATGACTAATGCATTTGTTTTGAAAATGTAAAGAAATGAAATAAAAGGTTTTAAAATACCTTTTAAAATGTATTTAACCAAATATTATCACCGAAACACGGATTATACCGTCATGGTATTAGGAACCAAGGGTGGAAATATTTTATGGTTAAAAGTTTATCATGAAAGAAATGATTTGAAATATTTGAAATGGTAAAAAACCGATTACAAATAAGAAATGAATTAAAGGGGAAGATTAAACCAAACACGGTTGGATTAAGGCCTGAGATGGGTTTTAGGCACGAGCCCTACTGCTATACAAGCAGCCCCTGTCTCCGGCCAAAATCCGGTTTTGGCTCATTTAACCCATATTTGAATCATGTTATGCATGTTTTAGCATGTTATAGTTATAAAACAGATGAAAAGCATGATAAAAGAGGATTGTTACACCCTCATACTTACATGCTATGCTTGAGACGAGAAATCGACGAAAGTGTATCAACTTGTTTGGTCGGAAAACTCGGTTGGAAAACCGTTTTGGCAATGTTAAAGAGTGTTTTAAGTTTAGTGCTGGTGTAGTTGGTCGAGATGGTTGGTTAAGTGATTTAATGCACGATGACGGTACGAAACAATGTGTTAGGCTTGTGTTTTCGATCGGTAGGTAAAAAACACGTGTCGGTTTGCGACTTGAGAAGTCGAGTCTAGAATTTTAAGGGAGAAATGAGGGGGCGGACACTCGCGTAAGGTGTTATGGTGTGTGAAGGTGGGTATTTATAGAGAAATGGGTGGTTGTGTGCGTTTTGATCGACGTGGCCACATGGGCTGCTCGTAGAGGCGCGAACCATTTCGCGGGTCTTCGAGGTGTCTTGTCACTATCACGCAATTAAAATCATGATTTGTTCTATCCTATGTTTTGGATGACATGATTTGTACTTGACCATGAAGCATTCCGGGAATACATAACATGGAAGTCTTAAAAAGTTTTGTTTTTTGTGTTTGACTCGTTTTTGGAGTCGGGATTTGAATTTTTGAGTCGGTTTTTTGTCCGGTGTCGGTTTTGACTCTAGTTAGTGTCATTGCGACCCTGTCGTCATGCATTAAACACTCCAGGTACTTTTGAAAAGTTTTGAAATGTTTTTTTTCCGAAATCGTTTTAAGTTTTTCGACGTATAGTTGTACAAAACTGTCGATTAAACACTGCGATTCCTAAGCATGTTGTAGTCCGATAATCATCGGGTGTTTGTTGGAGACTTCACAGATACTGGGTATCTACAGAGCCCCCACTTTGACTGAAGCTTAGACATGGCTAAAGTCAAAGTATAACCCCAGGTCAATCGAAGATTACAACCTGGAGACCGAAGCGACGTCGTGGCGGCTCGAAAGAATTCTGGCCAAGGACCTGCCGTCGGGAAGGGCGACACCAACTCGGGGATACGAGTCAAGTGTTGGAGTATGTGTCCTCAACAATAGTGCGATCACATGTTTAAATCTCATCTTAAGAATACGTAAGGGATGGTTCATTTATATAGTCAACTGATCAACATTAATCAGTAATGATCAGCTAACTAAAGTAAGACAATACTGTCGTTTGACGGTGATGATCAGTTGATCCCTTAAGGTCACACCTAAAGGATAATTCCCTTAATAGACAAATTGATTAATTGTATGACGATACAAGTTAATCAGTTCCTTAAAATTGAACAATTCAATTGTGAGAGAGAATATTTATATCTTATTGTAATTGGATTAAATAAGATTTATTTTAGTAAATGAAATACTTTATTACTAAAATTGATTATTGTTTGTGAAACAATTGAGATAAGAATGAATGGTTAGTTATAATTACAATATGTTGTGAATTATAATTATATGACACATTTTATTTATGTGATCAAGTATCACTAGTCAATTTGTTATATGTAATTTAATTAATGTAAATAATGATATTTATTTGATAAGTATGCATTAAATTAATTAATAACATATAACATACTACATGTGACATATTGTGTGACAAATGACAAATTGACAAAATAAAATGGTAGTCCATTTTTTGTAAGTGGACCGAAATGGAGGGAGTTGTGGTGGATTGTGGTTGATTTATTTTATGAGATAAAATAGATGTAATCATACCTACTCTACCTATTCTTACACAACCTACATTTTTATAAGCGTAAAAGGAAAAGCAAGATGCCCTCCTTGGCCTCTAGCTACCCGGCCACACTCCTCTTTTAAGAAGAGTTTTGGTTCTTATTTTACTTAATTATTATTCACTTGCATGCATTATTCATTCATGCTTCATTTTCTCTCATTTCTCTCAAAATCTCTCTAAACTTGTTTTAGAAATAAGAAATTGTTCATCATAAATTCTAAATCACAATATAAGATTACTAGTGTAGTAATAAGTATATTATTAGTATGATTTTAAGGGTACTACTATATTAATCTAGTTAATTAATATACTAGTTTAAGAGATTAGTCTTAGGTGCAATCAAAGGAGGATCTCTACATTTGGATTTTGGAGGATCATCCAACACATTATAGCTCAAGAAAAAATAAGGAAGGTGACCTTATTTGTGCCCTTATTTTCGAGCCACTCAACAATGTAAGAGACATTGTTTTACCTTATTAATCTCTTATTTTGTTATGCATGCACTAGATCTAAAGAACACATATTAAGAAGTTAATTAGTTCACTATTAGATGAGTCTAATAATAGGTATATGAACCTAACAATTGGTATCAGAGCATAGGATGTTGCATGCATAATCGGTTATTGTTTTTCCGAGTTAAAATGTTAACATATAAAACTAAAAATTTGTGATTTATTAGATAAAGCCACGAAATATTGATGCATGTTATATATTATGCTCTTAAAATGTTTTTAGGTCATTTTTATGATTTATGGTATTTTATTGCTCATTTTAATGATTTTTAGTGAAATAATTACATTTTTATGAGTAAAATGAACTTTTATTCACTAAAAATAGTTAAACTTTACTACTGGCCGTGATTTTTTAGTATGACCTCAAATGAACATTTTATGTATTGTATGTAAAATTTCGTATTAATGTGATTAATATTTCATGATTTATGATTTTTATGTGATAAAAATGGTATAAATGGAGGTTAAATGACTAAAAATGGGTAAACTTAGTTTCTGACCGTGAAAATTTTATATGACCTCACATGCATATTTTACTTATTTTATGTAAAATTTCATATCAATTCGATTAATATTGCATGATTTATGATTTTTATGGGATAAAAATGGATTAAAATGAGGTAAAATGGTTAAATATAGTCTAAATGGGCCATGAGATTTTAATATGTTGTCACATGCATAATTTACACACTGTATGTAAATTTTGAGATGAAATGGTTTCATTTAGAATGATTTATGTATTTTTAGTGTAAAAATGACATAAATAGTGACTATTTTAGCATAAATGACTAAAACGAATTACATGGCATGAGAAAATTATTTTAGTTTGCGTTAATATTCCACTTATCAGATCTAAAGTTGTAAAATTTATTGGATTAATTTTTGTATACTTTGGATGTTTGATTTGATAAAACCGATAAATCGCAACTATATTTTCTTAAAATAAATTCGAAAATTTTAACCATGATTCTTGACATTATGAGTGTCATACTGTCATGGATATATTCCAGAATGTTCAAAAATTTAAAATTAAAATTTTGAAATTATTGTAATTAATTTGGATTTATTTCTCAAATGTTATGATTTTAAGGTCAAATGTGAGCATAAAATTAAATCAAGTCGAATTATTGTCAAAAAGGGAGTGATGACTAATGTTTGAGTCCTAAGAGTGTTAGGATAATTAACTTGAGTTTAAATTTGATTTAAGTATTGATTTGTGATTTTAATAAGTTATTCTCACGCACTTCCATAAAACCGGGCTATATAAACGATATAAGTTAAATAGGGTGATTTGGCACATAATTTGGCATGATAGATGCATATTATAATGCTGCATATTTCAATTGTTGAATGTCTTTTATTTATATAATTTTAAATTATGTAATTTTATCTTAGTATGGCCTTAGTTTTAATCGATATTACCCGTAATAAAAGGGAATATTGATTCGGTTGTAATTTAATGTGATCTCGTATCACTTTTATTTTTACTAGTTTTTCATATTACAAATGTATAATAGGAATAGCTTTTTATTTTTATTATTATTTGTAATTATGGAATTTCTTCAAGACGGTGCCATTCGGAAAGGCGTTCCGACAAAGACGGTGTTCTTGGGAGGCGTGCCACTTGAAGCTTCAAGGGACCAAAGGAGTTGGTTTCCGAATATGTAATAGATTATTTGATTTCTATTTTAGGAAGGTCATACTAGGAATTTATTATTATTGCTTTGCATTTATTTTAATATGTTACATGCATTGCCAAATCGCCATAACAACACATGCATTTCATATCGAGTCATCGACCGTGTCAATTATAATTATCGTAGTTCACCGCTTTAGTTCACTTAAAATGTGATAGATAATAAATTGACAAGACCTCTCACTAAATAATAATTGAGAATTAGCCTTACCAAATAGTAGAAACCATGAGTCCCAATTTCATATGGAAGTAGGCTCGGCTCACCGCTGGGTGCTAAACTTGTTACAGTTGGTAATAAAATGTTATTACATCGAAATTTGGATTGAGCTCAACGGAAGTATTCGTGACCGTAGTCGCATGTGTTCCGGGCTAAAGATAAATATTAAAGTAATTTTTATCGACCGAGAGTTCTAGAAGTAGAATCGATTAAAGAGTTAATCCACCAAGTTATATTGATAAGGGATGAATCGGCTCACCGTGCCCGAATTGATATGAATTTGGAACTCGGGATCATTTATAATAGTTGGGTAGAGGTCACTATATAAATGCTTAAAACTTGTTCAAAATGTTTACAAGTTTTATTAAAACGATAGATGTTTATTAATTCCTTCACTTCCTATTTTGTAGTCGAAATTGTTTTCTCAATTGCAATGGCAACTCCAATCACATCCGCAACCACTAGCTCAAACACTCTCACCAATGTTTCATGGCTCCGATCCTTCATGGATCGTCATAAGTTAGAAAAGAATGTGTCCAATTTCGCCGATTGGGGCGCTCAACTCCGCTTGGCCGCGAAGGGTGACGACAACCTTCATGACCTTACCGAGGCCTCTCCCGCCACACCTAACGCTAGGTCTACCCCCCCTGCTAGGCAAGCCTATAAGGTTTACCAAAAGGAGTCGGCCGCGATCAAAAATGTGTTGATCTTCTCAATGGAGGCCGAACTCCAAAGAAGTGCTATAAAGATTAGCACCGCTTATGAGATCTATACGTAGCTTGTGACCATGTTTTCACGAGCTCCAAGGATCATTCAATATGAAGCGGCCTCCGCATTCTTTGATCTCAACATTAAGGAGGGCTAAAAAGTTACCCCTCATGTGCTCAAGTTGATGGAGCATGTTGAGACTCTAAAAATGCATAAGGTAGAGATTCCCGAGGAACTCCTCATTGACCGAACTCCTCATTCCTTAAGCAAGGTTAAGGCATATGTTCAATTCAGGGTGAATTTTAATATGCAAAACTTGAAAGTTTCCCTTGATGAATTGTACAAAATGCTTGTGCAAGCCGAAAGGGACATGGGGCTAAGTGTTAGCACCACCAAGGATGTGCTCAACGTTAATCATAAGGGCAAAGGGACAGTAAGGGAAAGAAGCAAACTCCCTACAAGAACAAAGGAAAGGCTTGTAAAGCTAGCTCCTCTAAGCCCAAGAAGAGTGCCCCGTCCGGGGACAAGTTCCACTATTGTAATGGTGTTGGGCATTGGAAGATAAATTGTTCAAAATATCTTGGCGATATTAAAGTTGGAAAGGTTATTCCAGTAGGTAAATAACTATCCCTATCTTTTATGTTTCGATCCCAACTTTGGTATTTTGATACAAGTTGTGATGATTACCCTTTTTATTGTAATTAGGGCATCCTAGCAAGGACAAGGGCAAAGAAAAGCAAGCCTAGAAGATCTTGAGGGAAGCTAGATGTAGCCGCCCATGGTGCTAGATCTATGGGAGCTTGGCTTTATTTTGCTTTGTCTTTATTTTCATGTTATATCTTGAGATTTTAGAACAATTTTGATTTCCTTGTTCGACTTGGAAATTTGTTTGTATCCTTTAAACAATGGTTGTATTTTGGATATTGGTGACTTGGTTTGCAACCCAAGTCACTTGCTTTATTGTATCGTTTGTTCTAAAATTTATCATCATACACTTCTTGCATCGAGAAACATAAAATTATCAACTTAAATTGATCAAATTGACAATTATAATGATTAGATCATTATATGTCCATAACCTATGAATTCGATTCTCCTTATGCCATTGTTACTAAAAGTAATAACTTACTTATGTAAGATCAATTATAAAGTTATGTTGGGCTATTGAACTCACATATTAGGGAATTTGCGATCCAAAACGGACACATTATTCTAAATGAATGGTCAATCAGGAGATACCTAAAATAGAGAGTCTATTTAACAAATGACATGGATCAGACTCGTATATTACATGAATCAAACTGCCATGATAGAGCTGGTCTTTTTTTTTATGTGCTAATACATCAATCTAGAGAAACTTCTAATACCTCACCATACATGTTTGTAACTCACAAAGCTATCTCTTAAGAAGATAGATATATTTCTAAGAGATAGAGTGGGAGTAGATTAGATCGTTACAAACATGTCCTATAGTTAATGTGTTACTTTTTGAAAGTAATGGAACTATAATCTATAAATATAGAGTGGGAGCATAGCACACATGTCTTATTGTTAAAATGTTGCTTTTCAAAAGTAATGGTATTATGACCTTGTCCCAAATCGACCTTGTTAAAAACGAGCCATAGCATTACAAATCCAAAGATTGTTACTCAAGAGTATATTTACTTTAAGGTGAGGGTCTCTTTAAAAGTAAATAGAGCTTTAGAGTATCTAAGTACATAGATTGACATGAAGATGTTAATCAAGATAAATTATGTTAGGAATTGCCGCATTTTATTTTAATGAAGAATGGCAAATGATATTAAAAATTCGCTTTTCTAAAATGGGAATTTAGAGAAGGATGTGTTTGGAACACAAAACCTTAGATAAAGATCTAAGAATCCTAACGTATTATGCGTAACTTTCTTAAGTGGTCCTAGAATGGTCTTAAGCAAGCATCAAAGGATTATATTTTTCGTTCATGTGATAATTGAGAATGGTTTCATTCACATGATTGAAGAATCATGATTATACATGAAGTTAAGTGGGAGCAAGAATTATTTTTCAATGTCTTATATGTTGGTAACATATTACTTATTGAGAATAATGTACCAATGCTCTCTTCTGTGAAAGAGTGATTGGGAGACTAGGAAAAGGTGCGATGTATTCTAGAATTCTGAATCTATGTGAGAAAACATTGGCATAGAGTTGATAGTCTTATGATGATAAGATCTTTCATATCTGTTTAACATCAACAAGGTTGAGTAGGTTATTCATGTTGATGAAAGTGGAATTGCTATGATGGAGTCATAGTCATTCACTGAACCTATTAAGTTGTCGATCACATGAAATCGTTTTCTAATGTTTCCGCCATTAGAACGATCATGTATGCCAACAAACGCACATGCCATGATGTAACATATTCTTAGAGCATAATAAGTCAATAACAAGTTAATTCTAATGTTGGGCTTGTGAAAGCCTTAAAGAACATCTATGAGATGCTTGAGAAGAATTAAGGATTCGTTCATATGTTTGGATGATAAACTACGTTGTGTGTTGAAGGGTTACACAAACTTTAGTTTCCAAACCAATTAGGATTTGTTGAAATCCTAGGCTGATTTTAATGACTTAAGAGTAAGAGACTAGAAAAGTGTTTTAGTTTCATACATTACAAATTCTATAAAAGGAATCTAAGTAAATTGTGATAAAATGGTCAACGTAGGTGAAGAGTTAAGAACGATAAACACCTAAGAGGGGGAGGGGGTGAATTAGGTGTACCTTTTAAAAATTCGTTCTTTTACTTGGTTAATGACTAACACAAGTCAGATCTATTAAGTACGAGTTTGAGAAACTTAATGGATTGTAAGTTCACAAACGGTACAGCAGGTCTATGCAATAGTATGAGAGACTGTTGCACAACACTGGGAGCGAGATTTAACGTATAAAAGAAGAATGATAAGAAACGTGAAAGTAAATGAACAAACAAGACGATGTTTAAAAATTGGTTCAGCTCCTACTCCGGAGCCTACGTCCAACCGTTATTTTATTGCTTGTTTAGAAATTTACTCAAACTTAACTAAACCATTACAATGAAAACAACTCGCCAACCTACTCCGGTTGCAATTGCTTCAAGCTACTCCGCTTCAAGACTTTCTCTTGCTCAAAGCTACTCCTCTTCAAGACTTAAGGTTCTATCTCAACGGTTTACAGAGTCAGAATCTCAGTGGTTCACTTAAGAACATGGAGATTACAATTAAGACCTAAACATGAGAATCATTGAACATATTCTTTATGCAACAGTTAAGCGAACGGATACTTGGAGATTTTACAGCTTTGAAAAATGATGCGATCCCGCTAAGTGTTCACAAATTAAGATGTGGTCGTTGGTCACGGTCGAATCAAAACACAATTTATAGCCTAACAAGCAACTCTACAATTAGTAAAGAGGCAAGTAAAGGTCGGATCCCAAGGGACGGGAGTTGAAATGAGATTTCTATTGTAACTAGGGGTGTCTAAGGGGTGTCACAAATTGGGTTGATATAGAAGGTTACTAAACTAGAATAACAATGAAAATAAACAAGCAAGATGAATAAAAAGGGGGTGTAAACAATTGATTAAAGGCACTAGGGTGTCATGGGATCATAGGGGAATCATGGGATATGATCATACAAACATGTTCTCAAATTATAAGCAAGCAATTATTATTGTGATGGATTGAGTTGGGTTATATCTTACAATCCTAAGAAAGTTTGGGTCCCGGAGCCGAATCGATTAGATTGTACAACACCTACAAGTCGACTTAATCTTCCCTACTCAACAACATACATGGTCTAATGAGACTCGAGTTGGGTTATGTCTTACAAGTCTCATTGAAAAGATAGGAGATGATAGTAAATGCAAGGATTCATAGGCTTAGCATTTCATCAAATATAACATGTGCATGAGTTGAGATCAAAACAAGCAAGCAAATAAAACATGAAAGCATATTAATTTAAGCATGAATCATTCCCCATGTTGGTTTCCCCTAATCACCCATTAACCCTAGCTAAGAGACTACTCACTCATTATCATGTTGATCATGCTAGCAAGATTGTCAATCATACCAACAATATGAAACATGATGAATAAATGAAAGTAATTAACAATAATTAAAAAGGGATTAAGAGATTATACCTACTAATGAATCCAATAATAAAGCAAGAATAATAGAAGTACTTGAATGCTAGATTGAGAGGTTGTCAATCTCCCAATAATAACCCAAATAATCTTCAATTACCCAAAATAAAGGATGAACAAGAGAGAGATTAAAGAACTAAAACTTGGATTAAAACTTGATTAATACTTGATTACAATATTGGAGAGAGATTTGATCGATATTAACTACACTAATTATTGATAAGAAGAACATGCCCCTCTAATTAGCCTAATGGGGTATTTATAGTGAAAATTAGGGAGGATGCATTAGGGTTAACTAAGGGCTAAACTAGTAATTACACTTTTTAAGTTGAGCAAGGAGGACCCGGTATTTTCTGAGAGAAGGGCTTCTCTTTTCGTAGCTTGAAGAAGACAATCCGTGCTGTGAAGAAATCCGGGCGGAATAAGGTCGGGACGGACGGATTTGGGCGGTGGAATCCGAGCGGATTCTGAGGAATCCGGACGGATTGTTGAGGGGGAATCCGAGCGGATTCAGGCATGGGACGCTCGGATTGTGCAAGGGCTGGACGGGCGGATTGTTGACAATCCGCTCGGATTGTCAGTCAGCATAGTAACTTCTTCTTTTCTTCCCATTTCTTCATAAATTCCTTGGGGATTTCCTTGGGGACTCAAGGATCTTTCCTCAACATTGCTCTTCTACTATGATATGTACAAAGGCCTTCTAATCTTGTCTCTCCTTGATGCTTGGTCATTGAATTCGATCAATTTAGTCTTGTTTTGCCATGAAAATGCAAGATTCTTACTCCTTTCCTACCAAGGGATCAAAATCTCAAAGAATATGCAAAACAAAGAACTAAAGATAAGAAATGACCCAAATAAGCACTAAAAAGCATGGAAACAAGGCTAATTCGGGGGCTAAATATGCGCCAATTATGGTCACATCAAATATCCCCAAACCGAACCTTTGCTCGTCCCGAGTAAAGAGGTGACAAAGACTAGGACCAATACTAACCTATCCTAATAATAATATAGCCAATATGAGACAATTAGCGGGTCTCACTCCGCCCCTTCAACTCACAACAAGACAACCATGAGGTAGGATGCCTTCTTGCAAGGCAAGGTGGGTCTTGCCAAAATGGCGACACATCCAAACATTAAGCACACAAAAACACATAATGGATGCATCTACAAAAGGAATAGCCACTCCCTCATCAAGTGGCGGAGGCACTAAAGAGGAACAAATTTAAGAGCATGTAATCCTTCACAAATACTAGTTCAACAAATTACTAAGTCAAAGAGGATGGCACTAAATCACCTCCAAATGGTGTTAAACTAGACTACTTTTGTCCTCAATTTCCAAATGCTTTCGTCAAGAGCGATTGGATGGTGGTGGAATGATGATCCCTATGATGCTAGTGGCATATGACATGACAAGTCTCGAATTCTCTACAAAAGTAAAGGTCATGGATCGTCCCAAGCTCGACCAAGTGGCTTGACAAAAGGCTTTTTGGGAATGAAATGCTCAAATCTTTATTCACAATGGGTGGATATGACTAGTATTTCAAAATTGTCCTCATTTCACTTTCACATTTCAAAAATTTACGATGGGGTTTGTCCCTTCCGGGCTAGTGTCCTTTGCTTTCGCCAATCGCTTATTAGGCAACCGGTTAACCTCTAGACAATAGCTTTTCGGGGTGAAGTCACTCTGTCTCTGGGCGGCCGAATTCACAACCGTATGGGGGCCCAATTCAATGGATCCCACACCAAAGCACATCGAAGTGGTAAACCTCCATCAAAACAACTTAAAATTTCCCAACAATTCATAACATTTGAGGTTTCCTTGGCATTACATTACTTCCACATGACAAAATTTGTTTGAGATGAGCACTTCAAGCTTATTGATAGAAAAAATTTTGGGTTGCCTTACCACAAGGTCAATCAAGGTCACCTAGACAAGTTAACCAAGTCCATATCGCATCACGGGGTTGGATAGGTGACTCACATGAAAACTCTTGACTAGGCCTTGGGTCATGGGTCAAAAGACACTAGTATGACACTATCTAGGATGTTTTACAACCATTCTAGTAGGCAAAGTCTTAAGTTGAACAAGTATTTATAATGGCTTAGTTGCTCTTGTCAAAGTTCCTAAATAGGCATTTTTCAAAACATTTCTAACATGCAACTACATGCCATGATGCAACTAATATAAACATCCTAATGCAAGTGATTCTACCAACTAATATGACATATAAACTAAATGCAAGTCCTAAGTTCACATTGTTTTTACCGCATCAATCAAAATAAGCCACATAGTCATTAACATAAAGAGGAAAAAGGAGATTGGAAAGATCATACCATGCGGTCTTCAATATCCTCATGTCTCGGATGTGGCGTAGTCGATCAATGTGAACAAGGATAAAACAAACACAATATATACAAGACAATATATACAAAGGAAATAAACATATTTTTGGGTTTTCAATTTTTCAAATTTTTATGATTTTTTGAAATTTTTCAATTTTTTTGGATTTTTAAATAAGAGTTAAATGTTAGAATTCCCATCCCCACACTAATATGGGCATTGTCCTCAATGGCCAAAATGATGGAAATTATGCAAAGATGATGCATGATTTCTATACTAAATGCAATCTACACTAAGCTACACTACATGATGCATGGTTTTTGTTATGACGGAGAGGATAATTTAGATTACCTCCCGTTGCGTATGCATTAACTTCCCCAAACCGAGTAAGACACTATTGCTAATGTCCAAGGATGGGTATAGTTTATGCACACACTATGCTATGCATGAAACTAATTTGTCATTTTGGATTTTACAAATGGGAACAATAGAATAAGATCACCTCAATGGTACCGAGGTGTGAGTCCTTTGATGGGGCTAGGACTACTCCAACAATGATCAAAGTGAAATAAAATACAAAGAGAGAAATAGACAAACCATGGGAGTGTAGGAGTCTCCAAGGCTTGCTAATCTTCCATCATGCTATCATCATCATCACTTCCCTCATGAGAAGTGGACACATTGCCACTTTCCTTGTCATTTGCTTCTTCACTTTCTTCCTCATCTTTATCTTCATCATCTTCACCATCCCTTTCTTCTTCACTTGCTTCTTCCTCAATATTATCATCAACTTCTTCATCATTTCCAACAACCTCATTGTCTCCCACCACGTCCTAGATGCACCCGGAAATAAGACTTCTCTATCCGCCCAACTAGGCAAAGGACAAGATGGATCAAGGAGTCCTTGCCTAGCTAGATGTAGGAGGGGTGGATATTGAGCCAAATACGCATTTTTCCGATCTTCATGGGCTTGCTTGTGCATTGCTTTCATGAGAAGAGTCACATAGTCTTTCCCAATTTCAATTCCTTCCGGCTTGAACTCTTCATACTCAAAGGGGTAAGGTGGTATGACAATGGAAGAGGAGGGGGTTTCAAGATCGCCCTTTTGTTGTTGAATGATATACTCGGCTTCTTCGAAAAGGGGAAGTAGATAATTGGTCCGGTGGACGCTTAGGCGACAAATCTTCGAGGGCAAGGTGAACGATCTAGCTTCACTAGTTAACCATCCATACTTAGTGTCAAGGGGGTTATGGGCAACCCACTTGAACTTGTGAATCATAATATGCATATCAATAAGATGGCCACCTTCCTTTGCTTTGTACTTGTTATCCTTATTGAAGTTAGGATCAAAGTGCTTGGCTAGGAGTGTGACTAGGCCGCCATTGACAATAACGGTCGTGCCCTTCTTCCCACTATCAACATTAAGCCATCTATCTACCAAGAGCCTCAAAGAATTGTAAGGCTCGGTATGAATTCTTCCGATATTCAAAGCCGATTCAAGGAGATTAAAATCAAGTCTTGTGAAATGATTGGTGTCTTTCCTAGCAATTATGGTATTTCCCACAACCTTGTGCCATACTCTTATGCCCGGATGATGGACCAAAAGAGCACGACATGCATGAAAATCCTCAAATTTCTTCCCGGAGATTGCCTCCCAAAGAGGCTCGGGGTCATACTTTCCATAATGCTTAAGATAACGCGATTCATCACTAAGACCCAAAATTTCACCTAATTCCGTAAAGGTAATGCGTCTACTAACATTAGCTAGACGAAACTCGAGATTTTCTCTATTCTCAACTTTGGTGACTTTCAAAGAACTTAAAAATTCCAAGACAAGGGAGGGGTATGTCAATTCCTTTGTTTCAAACAATTTCTTCAACCCCATGGCTTTGAAAAAGGCTTTTGTTTGTTCAAGAATACCCAATTTTTCCAAGGTATCTTCACATATGAATTTGGTGGATTGAATAGATTTCATAGCAAACTTGACAAAGGTATTTCTATGGGTATCGGAAATAAAAGTTACCTCCGGATAATGCAAAAGTTGATTAATTACCGGAGTAGAAGATGTTGATGGTCCCATAGAAGGTTGTTGTTGTTGTTGCACTTCCAAGTTTGGTGTTGCCACCACCATAGCCAAAGCTTTCTTTGTTTGAAGAGCCTTTTGCCTTTGTGAGAGTGCCTTAGCCTTTGGTGCCTTTGTTGCCTTTGTTGCTCCCTTAGTCCTTGCCATTGATGAGCTTAACCAAGAAAAGAGTGAAAAATCTTCAATTTGTAGCATGCCCAAATCGATTTGAAGGTGAAAGGCTTTGCCTTTATGAAAACAAAAATCGACTCAAAGGTTGAAGATTTTGTTCTTGGTTTTGATTTTTGTTGAAGAAGGAGTGATTAATTTGTTGTTGGAAGGATGGTTTGATTTGATTTTGGTGAATGTTGTTGAGGGTTTTTGTTTTTATGATGGAGAGGATGAGGGTTTTGATGTTGTGGGTAGTTTTTATGAATGAATGAATGAATGAATGAAGGTGGGAGGGGTTTTAAAGAGGCCGAAAATTTCAAAACTGCAGGGGCAATCCGTGCGGATTAGGCTCAATCCGTGCGGATTCTGCTTCTTCTACCTTTGCAAAAACTCGCCTAAAGACGGGCGGATTTGGTACAATCCGCTCGGATTTGCTGAACACGGGATGGGCGGATTTGCTCAAGGACGGACGGATTTCTGTCGAGAGAAATTTGCTTGTTTTCCTCAGCTGCAAAGACGGGCGTCTTTCTCACAAGACGGACGGATTCTTCAAGACGGGCGGATTTTCAAAAATCCGCTCGGATTCTTTAACAGTCAAGAAAATTTCAAAATTCAGCTCAGTTCAAGACGGGCGTCTTTTCTGCAGGACGCTCGGATTGCATAAGACGGGCGGATTCTTGGGAATCCGCTCGGATTCTTCCCCTATGTACACGGATTCAGTTCCACCCGTGCACAGCGCATTCCCTTTATCATTCTTCCATTCTTTCTTTCAAGTCTTGTGTTCTTCATTGTGGGGGCACTACTAAGGCATGGATAGCCTAGACAATTGCCATCCCCACACTAAGGTAAAGCACTACACATCAATTGAAATTGTTAGTCCCTCCCTCACTTCTCTCTTACATCACAATTATTTTGATCAAAGTAAATAAAAATCCAAAGATGACAAAAATGCAATACAAGAATTGAAATGTAAGTTAGGGAGTTAGAAATATTTACAAGTGGTGGTTTAGGGAGGACTCCACCAAACTCTCATTCTCGATGAGATGTCAAGGGCATGTTCAAGGTGTTGTTGATGTTGCTCAACACCTTGAAGAAGTAATCAAAAGCTTGTTCATTATTATGGTAGAGGTCCTCAATAGACCGTGGCCCTTGTTGTTGATCATGATCGATGGCATGTCCAATGTAGGGATTAAAAATCCCTTCAAATTCGTCGTCCCAAAGACCACAAACTTCATTGAGTTGATCATTGAAAATCTCTTGCTTAGATGGAGACAACTCTCCCAATTTCTTCTCTTGGCCAATGAGGCCATCCTCTTCTTCCTTGGTTGATTTTGATGAGCTTTGCAAGCTCTCCTTGTCATAATTCACTTGCTCTTTGAATGGAGCATCTTCAATTTTCTTCCTCCATTGGAGTTCCGATTTCTTCCTTTCATCTTTTCGGCTATAATGATCAATCATGAAACATGGCTCATGCAAACGAGGAGCTCTCATAGTCTTGTCAAGATTAAAAGTTATGCTTTCATCTCCCACTTCTAGAGTGAGCTCACCATGTTTCACATCAATCACCGCACCGGCGGTGTGTAGGAAAGGTCTTCCTAGGATGATTGGAATGTTGGAATCTTCCTCCATATCAACAATGACAAAGTCCACCGGGATGAAAAACTTCCCAATTCGCACGGGGACATCTTCCCATATCCCTAACGGTGTCTTCGTCGATCTATCGGCCATTTGGAGTGTAATGTTGGTGCATTTAAGCTCTCCCATCCCCAACCTTTTACTCACCGAGTACGGCATGACACTCACACTAGCCCCTAGATCACATAAGGCTTTGTTGATCGTCGTGTCGCCAATGGTACACGGTATTGAGAAGCTTCCCGGATCCTTTAACTTTGGAGGTGAACTCCCTTTAAGTATTGCACTACTCACCTTAGTGAAGGCGATAGTCTCAAGTTTCCGGATCGACTTCTTCTTTGTGAGGATATCTTTCATGTACTTCGCATAGGCCGGAACGTGATTGATTAATTCCGTGAAAGGAATTGAGACTTCTAAATTCTTCACAATTTCCATGAACTTTCCAAGTTGATCATCAAATTTGGGCTTGGCTTGACGACTTGGAAAAGGAAGTCTAATCACAATGGGATCCTTCTCTTTGGCCTTGTCTTCATTTTTCTTTGAACTTTCTTCTTTTGATGATTCTCCATCTTTGGAGTTTTGCACAATTTCTTCCTTTTCACTAGCTTCCACAACTTCATCCTCAACTTGCTTCTTCGGTGCTTCATACCTTGTACCACTTCTCAAGTGAATGGCACTACCCGTTTCATGTCTAGGGGGATTACTTTGAGGTGGTAATTGCCCCTTTTGTCTTTGTGAGCTCGAAGATGCTAGTTGAGTCAATTGTGTTTCCAACATCTTGGTGTGAGCTAGAATGTTGTTGATGGTGGTTTCCTTTGCTTGGCTATCTTTTTGCATTTGGGTGAAAAATTCTTGTTGATTCTTTTGCATTTGGAGGACCGCTTTTTGGACATCAAAACCTTGGTCATTTTGGTGATTGTATGGATTTTGATTTTGGTAACCTTGGTTTTGATTGTAAAAAGGGTCTTTGATTTTGGTTTCTCATGGGTGGTGGAGTGTATGTTGTTTGAGGGTTTTGAACATTTTGGCTTTTGTATGAGAGATTTGGATGGAACTTGGTGTTTTCATTGTAAAAATTTGAATAAGGGGTACCACTTTTATATGCTTGGAAAGCATTCACTTGTTCGGTTGTTCCCCTACACTCACTTGGGTCATGACCCAAAGTTCCACAATTCTCACATATCCCACTTGGGATTGATGAGGATGCCGTCATGGCATTGACATGATGCTTCGATGATTTTGAGTTTTCCTCAAGTCTAGCCATAGCTTGTTCAAACTTCAAGTTGATTGTATCGATATGGGAGCTTAGTTGGGCACCTAATTGAGTTACGGCGTCCACTTCATACTTTCCTCCTCTAGTAGCCTTGCGAGGCCTACTATATTGTGAATTGTGGATTGCCATCTCTTCAATTTTGCTCCAAGTTTGGTTGTCATCAACCTCGGTGAACATCCCATTCGATCCCATATTAAGGATATTTCTTGAGTCTTCATAAAGACCATTCCAAAATTGTTGCACCAAAAACCATTCGCTAAGTCCATGGTGAGGACATGAGCGACAAATTCCCTTGAACCACTCCCAAGCTTCATACAAAGACTCTTCATCCCTTTGCTTAAAACCCGTAATTTGAGCTCTTAGCATGTTGGTCTTTTCCGGTGGGTAGAATTTTTTGTAGAAAGCTAGAGCCAACTTCTTCCAAGAATCTATTCCAAGGGTGGCCTTATCAAGGCCCTTCAACCATTGCTTTGCGGTGCCGATTAAGGAAAAAGGAAATAAGACCCATCTAATTTGGTCTTGAGTCACGCCCGTTTGAGAGATAGCATCACAATAATCGCAAAAGGTTTCCATATGAGAATGAGCATCCTCACTAGGCATCCCCCCAAATTGGCTCCTCTCAACTAGTTGGATGAAGGCGGACTTGGCAATAAAATTTCCGGTGAGATGTTGCGGTGTAGGAGTACCATTTGGTAGATTCTCCTCGGTGGGTATGAGTGTGACGAGAATTTTGGCATTGTAGGTGGATTTTGTGGGGTATTGTGTAATGGGTTTTCTTCTCCTTCTATTGCGAAAGGATTGACAAACTCACTAGTGGGTTGAACAACTTCACCAACACCTCTCAAATTCCTCCTAACAAGTCTCCTATTGTTCGTCAAGGTTCTTTCGATTTCACGGTCAAAAGGTAACAAATCACTTTGTAACCTTCTAGACATGCAAAATATCAAACAACTCAAAAACAATTAGAACAAACCTTGAGGAGTTTTACTTCCTCAAGGCGAAGAAAGACACAACTAATAACAATAAAAAGAAATCTAAATCAAACAAACACCGTCCCCGGCAACGGCGCCATTTTTGATGCGATCCCGCTAAGTGTTCACAAATTAAGATGTGGTCGTTGGTCACGGTCGAATCAAAACACAATTTATAGCTTAACAAGCAACTCTACAATTAGTAACGAGGCAAGTAAAGGTCGGATCCCAAGGGACGGGAGTTGAAATGAGATTTCTATTGTAACTAGGGGTGTCTAAGGGGTGTCACAAATTGGGTTGATATAAAAGGTTACTAAACTAGAATAACAATGAAAATAAACAAGCAAGATGAATAAAAAGGGGGTGTAAACAATTGATTAAAGGCACTAGGGTGTCATGGGATCATAGGGGAATCATGGGATATGATCATACAAACATGTTCTCAAATTATAAGCAAGCAATTATTGTTGTGATGGATTGAGTTGGGTTATATCTTACAATCCTAGGAAAGTTTGGGTCCCGGAGCCGAATCGATTAGATTGTACAACACCTACAAGTCGACTTAATCTTCCCTACTCAACAACATGCATGGTTTAATGAGACTCGAGTTGGGTTATGTCTTACAAGTCTCATTGAAAAGATAGGAGATGATAGTAAATGCAAGGATTCATAGGCTTAGCATTTCATCAAATATAACATGTGCATGAGTTGAGATCAAAACAAGCAAGCAAATAAAACATGAAAGCATATTAATTTAAGCATGAATCATTCCCCATGTTGGTTTCCCCTAATCACCCATTAACCCTAGCTAAGAGACTACTCACTCATTATCATGTTGATCATGCTAGCAAGATTGTCAATCATACCAACAATATGAAACATGATGAATAAATGAAAGTAATTAACAATAATTAAAAAGCGATTAAGAGATTATACCTACTAATGAATTCAATAATAAAGCAAGAATAATAGAAGTACTTGAATGCTAGATTGAGAGGTTGTCAATCTCCCAATAATAACCCAAATAATCTTCAATTACCCAAAATAAAGGATGAACAAGAGAGAGATTAAAGAACTAAAACTTGGATTAAAACTTGATTAATACTTGATTACAATATTGGAGAGAGATTTGATTGATATTAACTACACTAATTATTGATAAGAAGAACATGCTCCTCTAATTAGCCTAATGGGGTATTTATAGTGAAAATTAGGGAGGATGCATTAGGGTTAACTAAGGGCTAAACTAGTAATTACACTTTTTAAGTTGAGCAAGGAGGACCCGGTATTTTCTGAGAGAAGGGCTTCTCTTTTCGTAGCTTGAAGAAGACAATCCGTCTTTGTGAAGAAATCCGGGCGGAATAAGGTCGGGACGGACGGATTTGGGCGGTGGAATCCGAGCGGATTCGAGGAATCCGGACGGATTGTTGAGGGGGAATCCGAGCGGATTCGAGCATGGGACGCTCGGATTGTGCAAGGGCTGGACGGGCGGATTGTTGACAATCCGCTCGGATTGTCAGTCAGCATAGTAACTTCTTCTTTTCTTCCCATTTCTTCATAAATTCCTTGGGGATTTCCTTGGGGACTCAAGGATCTTTCCTCAACATTGCTCTTCTACTATGATATGTACAAAGGCCTTCTAATCTTGTCTCTCCTTGATGCTTGGTCATTGAATTCGATCAATTTAGTCTTGTTTTGCCATGAAAATGCAAGATTCTTACTCCTTTCCTACCAAGGGATCAAAATCTCAAAGAATATGCAAAACAAAGAACTAAAGATAAGAAATGACCCAAATAAGCACTAAAAAGCATGGAAACAAGGCTAATTCGGGGGCTAAATATGCGCCAATTATGGTCACATCAAAAAACAATTGAAGACTTTTGAAAAAAAAGAAAACGGTTTTGCAAATGATTGAAGAACAAAGCTTTTAATGCTGAAAAGATTTACAAAGTGTTTACAATGAATGCTCTTTCAAAGTCTTACAATAAATGATAAATGAAGTGGCTATTTATAGAGAAAGGTAGTGTGTAAGAGAAGGGTCTTAACACTACATTAATCTAATATCCATAAGTTTGTAGTATGCATTTTCATTTAAAATTATAAAATAACAATCAGGTTTGAGAGGCTCAAGGTGGATGCAGTTTTTCAAAGCAAAGGAGTGTTTCCCATAAAATATGGGAACTCACAATTTTGCCACAAATGGAAAAAGCATAAGACCTATTTTTAGCATGAAAAACAACTTGCACAAATGGGATTGGCATCTTTTAAATTATTGTGCAAGCATATTCTTTTTGTTCTTCAGTTTTGAAATAATGTTCCTCTTGAAAATAGAAAAGCTTTTTAAAGAATTTCAAACACTTGTGAATTTTTCCGAAAATTCTCCATACGTTAGTACCAGAAACCTTGGTGAAATAGTCACAGGAACTGTTGCACGGTTTTGCCATAACTTATGCATAAAAGGAATATGTTGAACTACCTCGTTTACAACATTTGTTCTAGACTATGGGCATGCTTGACTTGTCCTTCATCTTGATTATCGTTGAACTTCTTTGATCTATCATTGGATGCTTCAATTTGCTAAACATTAATCTAAGAGGCAAACAATTAAATCATAATGAAACTTGGCATCATCAACCAAGTGTGTTCTAACAAATCCCCCCTTTGATGATGGCAAGTTTTAAATATGTGTGAAGTTCCCCCAAGCCCATGGTGAGTCGGTCTTTGAACCAAATAATAAGAACAACAATTAAACATGATCAAGGTGAATGAGGGTCAACATGCTTGGCCTAAGTAGAGCATCTAATCATCAAAGCTAAGACAAATTCACGGTGAACGTTAGCCGAAGAGTTGTTAGTTAACACATAAACACATAATTTAACTACTTCCCCCTCTTGACATCATCAAGAGAAGGACAGAAACATGTTCAAGTAGTACATAATTAAACCAAAGACAAATGTTCAAAATAAGAGAAAAGAAACAGCCCATAATTTGCATAAGAATTAAGAACAAAGAGCCAAAAGGATAGGAGGGCAAGGGTAGGTCTGGACTTCTCATTCATCATCGGACGCATGACCACCAAGAGCTTGCACACGCTCAATGAGATCTTCATTTAGGGTTTTGAGCTCAGCAATGTCTTCCTTAAGAGTCTCATTGTCAACAACCAATTTGGACACCATGTTCATAAGCTTGTCCAACTTAGCAAGTACAACACCCATTTCAACAGTTGAGCCAACTGTTTCACCAGTTTTAGCTCTACCCGAGTACTTGAGTCAACTTCCCATTGCTAATAGCCAAAGTCATTTGAGAAAGCAAAACCATTGTCATGTCATCACTGAGTTTTTCAATACCGGGGCTACCTTTCATGACTATCTTCCGTTTCATGAAGATAATGGACAACCACATACCGTATGGAATCACGGTTTTCTTGTCAAATTTCCCCTTTTGGAGGTCGGGGGCAATCTCATGGATACGGTGAAAGATAAGTTGGGGAAGGTTGATGGGACGGCGTTTGATAATGTGGTGAACAAGGAGCATCTCAAGGAGAGAGCATCGTCCCCTACTGTTATTGCTTGGTAAAATGGCTCGGTGAACAAGGTTAAAGGTGAAACGGTGGGGGGCTTGAAGTTCATGGACATATATGTTGGTGGTGCCATTTTCATTGTCGGGTCGAAGGGTTCTCATAACCTCACTAGCCATAGTTTCATCAACATCACCCCAAGTAGTCTTAGGAAAGGTGGTAAGACCCACGGCTTCAACCTCAAGGTAAGAGGCAAGTTGGTCAATGGTCAAGACAAAGGGTTTTTGGTTTATAAATGCCGAGAGAGTTCCTGATGCAACATCAACCTTGACTGTTGCATAGAACTGAATTAACTCCGACATGTAAACTGGAGAGTATTTGTCGAGGAGATTAAACCAACCCTGACCAAAAATAGCAGCTTTGAAGAATGCAAAAGCCGGGGAAGAATCATACCAGGTTTTCTTGTATCGTCTCCCACTGTGGAAGCAACATGTAAGCATGCCTTGACATAGCTTGAGGGTGTCATCCGGAAGGTCGAGAGAGTTGAGATGAGCAAGAACCTCGTTCTTGAATGCCTCATCGTGAGTGGTGACCATCAACTCAGTGCACGTATTGAGAGGGATTTTATCCTCAATAACATCATCATCTTCCGTTGGAAGGACCACCTCCTTCTTCCGTGGGTACCTCGGCTTTTTAGCCGCCCTTGGCTTTGATTCCTTCTTTCTTTTGATACCCGCCTTAGATTTTGCCTTTGATTTGGTGGGAGTTTCAATGATAATATCATCATCATCATCACCAAACAGTTCGGTGATTTTCATTTGGGATTTTGTTTTGGGGTTTTCGGTGGGAAGAGGGTCAAATTCATCAGCAACCGTGTCTTCATTGGTGGTTTTCATTGGTGTTTTCAATGTTGGGAATGACCTCTTCCTCATGAAGGACTTCTTTTTCTGAATTTTGATTTGGAGAATCAATTTTTTCAGCATCTTTCTCACTCGCGGTTCCTTTTTCTTTTTCTAGTTCACTCTCTTTCTCTTTTTCCTCATCTTTTTCACTCATTTTTTCTTCCTTATCATCATTCTTTTCAATTTCAATTTTCTCTTCAACATCTTTCTCATTCACTTTTTCTGATTCTTTTTTCTTTTTCCTCCTCAACAACATCATCATCAACCTCATTTTCCTTTTCTTCTTCAATAACAGTAGCAACAACCACATCATCATCAATCTCTTTGTCTTTGTGGATGTTGCTTGCTATTTGTTTGAGCGTGGGCTCGTCTTCCTCGGAATCAACATCAACATTTGAGTCCAACATCAAGGATATTGGTGGACTTCGTTTTAATCCACCACGGCCTCCTCTACCACGGCCTCTTCCTTTGACAGCCATGGATTTTTTTCGTGCAACAGTTGACTTAACTATTGGAGGCTTGGTTGGAGACGGGGTGGGTTTGTCGGATTTTTCAATATTTGCAGCGGATTTGGTGACCATTTTTTGTTGGGCAATGTATTTGGGGTTGAAGGAATTTCTAAGGTTTTGAATTTCTCTATTAATTGATTTTTTGGGAGCCATTATGAGGGTGATGGTTTTGACGGTTTAGGAGATGAAAGAGGTTGAGAGATTTTTGAATTTTGAAGGAAGTTTGTGGGTAAATGGGAAAGTGGGATTATTGCATGGGGGATTTATGGAAGGTTGGTTGGTTAAAGAGGGAGTGGTTGATAGGTGAGGTGAAGTATAAATGTGGGAAATGATGATTGTATAGGGGACGGTTAGGGTAGGATTAGCTTGATAGGACATAAAGTGAGTGCAAGGCTCAATGCAAATAATTCAAGTGCAAAATGTGGAGTTCCAATGCAATTTTTTCGGCACACTTGACATATGATAAATTTGACATTTTTAAACTTGAGAACATATATACATCTTTTCATCTCTAGTCAATCATGTGGGAAAGATAATTCTAATTCGTGTTACATGTCGCCTAACAAACCAATTTCCAACCGAAGTTTTACGAATTGTTCCCTTTCTAACGGTTTTGTAAAAATGTCCGCAATTTGATTTTCCGTTCTACAAAAGGTTAGACATATATTTCCTTTTTCGACTTGATCACGTAAAAAATGATGCCTTATGTCAATGTGTTTCGTCCAAGAATGTTGTATTGGATTTTTCGAGATGTTAATGGCACTTGTATTATCACAAAATATGGGAGTAGTTTCGAAAATAAGACCGTAATCACGCAATTGTTGTCGTACCCAAAGAATTTGAGCACAACAAAGAGCGGCACTTACATACTCACTTTCGGCCGTGGATAAAGCAACGGTATTTTGTTTCTTGGATGCCCATGAGATGAGGCACGGTCCTAAGAAGGTGGCAATACCCGAGGTGCTTTTTCTATCCAACGAGCTCCCGGCATAATCCGCATCCAAAAATCCTACAAGATCAATGTCATAATGAGTTGGGTACCAAAGGTATAAACCTTGCGTTCCAATCAAATACCTAAAAATCCGTTTGACGGCTTTGAAATTTGATTCTTTAGGATTTGATTGGAAACAAGCGCATATGCACACACTAAATTGTATATCGGGTCGACTAGCGGTTAAATAAAGCAATGAACCTATCATACCTCGATATACCCTTTCACTAACACTCTTACCATTTTCGTCTTTGTCGAGATTAAGCTTGGCAATCATAGGTGTAGGCATAGGATTCGAGCTAGTTAACCCAAACTTACTTATCATTTCCTTTAAGTACTTTTGTTGGTGGATCATGGTTCCTTTTTCATCTTGCTTAATTTGAAGACCAAGAAAGAATCCAAGTTCTCCCATCATGCACATTTCAAACTCAGAAGTCATAAGATCCGAAAAGTACTTATAAAGAATGTTGCTAGTTGCACCGAAAATAATGTCATCGACATATACTTGCACAAGCAACAGTTCCTCTGACTGTGACTTGATAAACAATGTCTTATCAACCGAACCACGTATAAAACCATTTTCTAATAGGAATTTTGAAAGCCTATCATACCAAGCTCGGGGAGCCTGTTTTAAACCATAAAGTGCTTTGTCAAGTTTAAATACGTGATTAGGGAACTCATTATTTATAGAGCCCGGAGGTTGTTCGACAAAAACTTCTTCTTCAAGATAGCCATTTAAGAAAGCGGTTTTAACATCCATTTGAAAAAGTTTTATGCCAACATGAGATGCAAAAGCTATGGGCATTCGTATGGCCTCAAGCCTAGCTACTGGTGCAAAGGTTTCATCGTAGTCAATCCCTTCTTGTTGATTAAACCCTTGTACCACTAGTCTAGCTTTATTCCTTACGATTTCTCCAACATCATCGAGCTTATTGCAATAGACCCATCTCGTACCAATTACAGTAAGTTGAGATGGTCTAGGGACCATATGCCATACCTTGTTTCTCTCAAATTGCTCCAATTCTTCTTGCATAGCCGTGACCCAATATTCATCGGATAATGCCATTGTGATATTTGTGGGTTCAATTTGTGATATGAATGCTTCGAAAGCACAGTGATTTTGGAGAGATGATCTGGTTTTGATTCCAGAGGTAAGGTCACTGGTTAAATTTGATAGAGGATGGGAACCTTGATGCTTCCATTTCTTTGGAACAAGGGTGTTAGAGGCCTCATTTGTTTCGTTTGGTTCTGATGCAACAGTGTCAGTGACTGTTGCATAGGGAATATTGTGTGAGGGTGTTTGTGGATTGGTTTCAATTTGGTTAGTGATTGGTTCACTGCACTCCTCATTCCCCCTGGATGAGCTAGCTCCATTTTGAGATGAGGGAGGGTTAGTTCCCCCTGAATTTTGGCCAGTCTCCTCAAGCAACAGTGGCTCCAACTGTTGCTCAACTTCTTCCACTACTTGATCCATGTCATGATGTATCATTCCAATTTCGAAGTCATCGTCTTCCTCATCATCTTCTTCATCATTAACCTGAGTGTTTGAAACAAAGAGACTAGATTCGTCAAATATTACATGAACACTTTCTTCCATTTTCATGGTTCTCTTGTTATAAACTTTGTAAGGTTTACTATGATCGGAATAACCAACAAAAACACCTTCATCACTACGAGCATCAAATTTGCCTAGGTTGTCTTTTCCATTATTATGTATATAGCATTTACTACCAAAGCACTTTAGATGTGAGATGTTAGGTTTTCTTCCTCGTAGTAATTCATAAGGAATTTTGTTAATGATTTTTCTAATCATGACTCGATTGTAGATATAACAGGATGTGTTAACGGCCTCGGCCCAAAAGTTTCTTGGCACTTTAGAGCTAATGAGCATGGTCCTAGCCATATTTTCAAGAGTTGGATTCATTCGTTCCACAACCCCATTTTGTTGAGGGGTTCTTGCGGCCGAAAAATTGTGGCTAATACCGTACTCATTGCAATAAGACTCAAATGATAAATTCTCAAATTCGATTCCATGGTCGGATCTCAAGGAGACAAGTTTATAACCAAATTTGTTTTGGACCTTTTTAACCCAAATCAAGAGTTCATCAAAAGTTTGATCTTTAGAACTTAAGAAAAGAAGCCAAACAAATCTTGTAAAATCATCAACAATGACACAAATATAGCGACTTCCACCTTTACTAACAATACGCATAGGTCCATATAAGTCTATGTGAATGAGTTCAAGAGGTAAGGAAGTGCTAACAATCTTTTTGGATTTAAAGGAGAATTTTACTTGTTTACCTTTAACATAATCGTCACAAAGTGATTTGAATTCAAATTTGATGTTAGGAATGCCATCAACTAGATCAAGCCTCTTAAGGGTATTAAGTGTTTTAGCATTTACATGACCAAGTCGTTTATGCCAAAGCCAAGGGTCAATCTTTTGGACACTCATGCATGATAGTGTTTGACTCGACAATGAATATAAGTTAGTCATGTAAACATCTTTGACACGTTTACCTTCAAGAATGAGTTCTCTAGTTTTTCCATCAATTATTCTACATTTACTAGCAAGAAATTCAACGATGTTACCTCGATCACACAATTGTGATATGCTTAGAAGATTGTGTTTTAAACCTTTGACAAGCAACACTTTGTCGACACATAGTGACTTTGACTTACCAACTTTTCCAATACCAATGATTTCACCTCGTTTGTTGTCACCAAAAGTCACCATGCCACCATCGTAGGCTTCTAGCGAAAGGAATTGGCTTTCATCTCCCGTCATGTGACGAGAGCATCCACTGTCTAAGTACCAATTGCTGCTGCCTTTCGCTAATGCCTATAAGAAATCAAACGTTTAGTTTAGGAACCCAACCAAGTTTGGGTTCCTTCTTGACAACAACTTTCTTGACTTCTTTCTTTTTAATCCAAGCATGTTTAGCCACTTTAGTACTTCTTTCTAGGTCAAGGACTCTCTTTTCACAACCATTGAACTCATGACCAGTTTTACCACAGTAATTGCAGATAATGTACCCAGGAAGGCCAGCATACTTTCTTCTTCGAAAATCAGTTACGCTTGGATCTTGGTTTCGAGTGCAACAGTGCGTAGAACTGTTGCATTTGAAACCAAGTCCAAAGATTTTTTGCACGGTTTTCATATTCTTGAGATTGTTTTAGAAGAAACTCCAAGACATTCTAACTTCCTTCCCATTTCAAATAGAACATCTTAGCCTCATCTAGCTCTTTGGTTAGTTTTTCAATTTTAGCAAGATGATTAAGATTTAGTTGACCTACTTTGTTGAATGCATGTTTAGCATGTCTCACTTCATCACTAAGCAATAAGCCAATTTGCTCAAGTTGCTTGTTATCTCTTTTGCACAAGGTGAGGTCAGCTAACAGAGAGTCACGTTCTTTAGTTAGTGAAGACACATGTTTTGTGAGAGTCTCAATTTCCTTCATAGACTCAGATGCAACAGTTGCATCATCTGTTGCATGGATTTGTTCAACCTTTTTCAGAGTTTCAATTTGAACGAGAAGATCATCATTTGAATTTTGCACTCGATCTAAAGAACTTTTAACATGACTTGACTCATCATTTAGCATTTCAGCAATTTTGACAAGATCCTCTTTTTCATTTTGACATGTTGCAAGATCAATCAAAAGTTGGTCACGCTCTTTGGTTAGTGTGGACACAGCTTTGTCAAAGGACTCTTCTCCCTTGTTAGACACAGATGCAACATTGCACTGATCTGTTGCATGTATTTCATCAACTCTTTTAGCAAGAAACAGATTCTGTTTTCGGAGCCTTTTAATCTCCTTTTCAAGACTCGAAGATGAACTAGGTTGATCTACCTCATTTAAACATTCTTTTAAACCAACATTTTCTTCGGCTATGTCTTCAATTTCAGTTTGCATAGCCTCTAATTTATTGCTTTGGACACGACACTTATCAATGAATTGGTCTAGGAGATGACAAATTTTGTCTTTAGAGAAAGATCGAACCTTTTTCTTGAGCTTATTTACCTCAATGTCAGAATCTGATCTGAGTCCACGGAGTGAGCCATAAGACATTTGACACTTTCTTTCTTTCTTGCCTTTGGAACATCATTGCTTGACTGAGACGAGATGCTAAGTTTGGCATCCAATTCTTCCTCAAGGACATCGTCCTCGTCAGAATCAGACATTCCCCAAATGGCAGTCATTACTTTGCTTTTGTATTCTCTTTTAGCAAACTCACGCTTTTCTTTAGACTTAGTGTCATTCCACTTTGGGCATTCTTTGATTTGGTGACCTTTGTCACCACATTTGAAGCAACCAACAGTGAAAGTAGACTTTCTTTTGGGAAAGTGTCGTTTGCTAGTATAGTTATTAGATCTTTGTGAGTTTCGACCATTAATCATGCCAACAATGTTTTTAGTGAACATTGCAAACTCGTCATCTTCATCCTCCTCATCACTTGAGAGAGCATAAAGAGCAAGTCCTTTCCCTTTAGAGCTTTCACCATATCGCTTCATGAGAGTTAACTCATGAGCCATGAGTGAGCCCATAAGTTCATCAAGGGATATCAAAGAAAGGTCTTTAGCTTCCTCAATAGCCGTAACCTTCGGTTGCCATTTTTCAGATAGGCTACGAAGGATTTTACGTACTAAATCCTCGGATTCAAAGTTTCTACCTAGACTCTTAAGGTCATTAACAATACTAGAGAAACGAGAAGACAAACTATTAATTGACTCATCTTTTCCCATGTTGAACATCTCATATTGTTGCATGAGAAGATCAACACGATACTTTTTGACTTGTGACGTTCCCTCATAAGCAAGATTTAGGGTGTCCCAAATTTCCTTTGCCGAGTCACATCTGGATATCCGGTTGATCTCTTATTCACCGATGCCATATTGAAGGATGGACATGGCTTTAGAGTTTTTCTCGACTTTTCTATAATCGGCCTCAACATATTTGTCCTCACTTTTGATAGTCTTAGTGCCATCGGCATTAGTCACCTTAATCTTGAAGGGACCATTTTGAATGATCAACCAACATTCGTAGTCCGTACTTTTAACATAGTGCACCATGCGATGTTTCCACTAGGCATAGTTTTCTCCCTTAAAGATGGGATACTTAGTGTGTTTTGAATCGTCCATAACTATGGGATCAACTCTTTGGTTTTAACCAATATCAAGAGCACGAGGCTCTGATACCAATTGAAGAGTTAAGAATGATAAACACCTAAGAGGGGGAGGGGGTGAATTAGGTGTACCTTTTAAAAATTCGTTCTTTTACTTGGTTAATGACTAACACAAGTCAGATCTATTAAGTACGAGTTTGAAAAACTTAATGGATTGTAAGTTCACAAACGGTACAGCAGGTCTATGCAACAGTATGAGAGACTGTTGCACAGCACTGGGAGCGAGATTTAACGTATAAAAGAAGAATGATAAGAAACGTGAAAGTAAATGAACAAACAAGACGATGTTTAAAAATTGGTTCAGCTCCTACTCCGGAGCCTACGTCCAACCGTTATTTTATTGCTTGTTTAGAAATTTACTCAAACTTAACTAAACCATTACAATGAAAACAACTCGCCAACCTACTCCGGTTGCAATTGCTTAAAGCTACTCCGCTTCAAGACTTTCTCTTGCTCAAAGCTACTCCGCTTCAAGACTTAAGGTTCTATCTCAACGGTTTACAGAGTCAGAATCTCAGTGGTTCACTTAAGAACATGGAGATTACAATTAAGACCTAAACACGAGAATCATTGAACATATTCTTTATGCAACAGTTAAGCGAACTGATACTTGGAGATTTTACAGCTTTGAAAAACAATTGAAGACTTTTGAAAAACAGAAAACGGTTTTGCAAATGATTGAAGAACAAAGCTTTTAATGCTGAAAAGATTTGCAAAGTGTTTACAATGAATGCTCTTTCAAAGTCTTACAATAAATGATAAATGAAGTGGCTATTTATAGAGAAAGGTAGTGTGTAAGAGAAGGGTCTTAACACTACATTAATCTAATATCCATAAGTTTGTAGTATGCATTTTCATTTAAAATTATAAAAGAACAATCAGGTTTGAGAGGCTCAAGGTGGATGCATTTTTTCAAAGCAAAGGAGTGTTTCCCATAAAATATGGGAACTCACAATTTTGCCACAAATGGAAAAAGCATAAGACCTATTTTTAGCATGAAAAACAACTTGCACAAATGGGATTGGCATCTTTTAAATTATTGTGCAAGCATATTCTTTTTGTTCTTTTTGTTCTTCAGTTTTGAAATAATGTTCCTCTTGAACATAGAAAAGCTTTTTAAAGAATTTCAAACACTTGTCAATTTTTCCGAAAATTCTCCATACGTTAGTACCAGAAACCTTGGTGCAACAGTCACAGGAACTGTTGCACGGTTTTGCCATAACTTATACATAAAAGGAATATGTTGAACTACCTCGTTTACAACATTTGTTCTAGACTATGGGCATGCTTGATTTGTCCTTCATCTTGATTATCTTTGAACTTCTTTGATCTATCATTGGATGCTTCAATTTGCTAAACGTTAAACTAAGGGACAAACAATTAAATCATAATGAAACTTGGCATCATCAACCAAGTGTGTTCTAATAGTAGGGAATGAGAGTAGATTCCTCTACCAAAGACTTTATCACAAGTTATGTGATAATAGTGGGAGCATCTTTCAAGTTAAAGAGCCCAAGTCTGGTAAGAAGACTAGACATATACTTAGATAAATTCATGTTATTAGAAATAACATTGAAAAGAAGGAAATAGCAATTAATAAAGTTAGAATATATGGATATATGGTATATCCACTTGCCAAGCTTTTATTGCGTTTCAACTAGTGTAAAAGGTACACTAAAGATTATAAGATATGAAGTAGTAATAGTGTATTGACTATTCATATATGATAATCGCATTTATCGTTTGAGTTTCTTCAAACTCACCCTTTACTTTGTTATATCCAAATGGGTTGTAGAGACAAATTAAACCCCATTAAAGTGAACTGGATTGACATAGTATTCACCCCTAGTTACTTAGAAGATGTGACGTCTCGAAGTGACTAAAGTGTGATGCGATTGATGGCAAGTTCAAGTGCCATAGAGTCATATGGGATGACTAGTCGATCACATAGGCAGACTGTATGGGACACTCTGTCGGGCAATGACCTCTTATAGAGTTCTGGTAATTCATAAAGCCTGTGTTGGAGCTTGTGTCCTCCACAAATTAGTGTGATAACATTTGTAAATCTCTTACAGGTTCACAAGGGTATACTTCGTATATTTAATCAGTTGATTAACGTTTACCTAATAACGGTTGGCTTGCTAGAAAGTTTGACGTTATTATCATACAGATGGCGGTGATCAACTGGTCCCTAAAGGTCACACCTATAGGATGTGTTTGAGAAATGTGGTTATAGAAATATAATCACATTGATGCCCAATATGACTAAATAGTTAGTCAATGTGTTGATGAGATAATTATTTAATGAAAATTAAATAATATTAGTTGAGACGAATTAATCATTAATTCGTAAATTAAATATAATAAGTTATATTTAATTAAATATATGTAATGTTAGCTTGGACGAATTAATCTGTTAATTCGTAATTAAATATAATCAGTCATATTTAAATATCAACAAGATGAATGTGTCATAGTGGTAATAGTGAGGGTACACATACCAAGAGGTCATGGGTTCGATCCTCACTAGATGACAATTCAACACATTTTATATATTTTTGGAAAGACCAAAAATAAGGAGAATATACTCCTTATTTCGGTCAATTAGGCAAAATTAGGAAAGATTTATTCTTTCCTAATTGACTCCAAATCTCGGTCAGTATAAGAAAGAAAGGGAGAGAATTATTCTACCCTAATTCTTTTTCTTGACCTAGCCTCCTCTCTCATCAGAAAAAACACAAAACAACTAAATTTTACAGAAAATTTTAGATCGATTCTAGCACAATCAATAGGGCATATCTCAGATCGTCTTGGGTGCAACTAATAGGCGAATATCAATTTTTATATTGTTCTTAGGCCAATTTTGCTAGGACCGAAAGTTAATTCTGAATCCTTTATACTTTGTTTATGTATTTTGTTTATGACTTTTGATCATCACTGTTAAAATCGTTATAATCCTTGCATAATAAGGGAAGTATACAGATTATTTCCCACAAGTGGTATCAGAGCATTGGCCACGATTTATAATTTTGATGATTTTCGTAAAATTGTATGTAAACAATGAGGAATTTTCGAAAATTTTAGGGTTTCGAAAAAAAATTTTGGTTCGGCAATTTTTTTGTGCCGAGATGTTTTTTTTTATCAGCCGTTTTTTCTTTTAGTTTGATGATATTTTTCCATTTTATTTTTCTTATTATTGTTTTAATCAGTTAAAATTATCATATGAAGAATTGGGAGTTTTTGATTTAATGCAGATTAAGTTAAAGTTAAATGGAATAGTCATGTTTATGATAAAAAGAATGTTTTTGCTATATAGTTTTTGGCATATAAATTAATCATGTTTATTATTTCATATGCTAATCATGTTCTAATAGCAAAGGTAAACAATTTTGTCATCAAATCTTGTTCTAGGGCATTTTGCCGCAAAAGGAAAGAAAAAAAAGGCGCAATTAGGGTTTTTGTTTTTTTTTTACCATATTTTTTTTGCTTCTGCTACTGTTCACGTCAGATAATAAAAAAAGAAAAAAAAAATTACGGTTTTTGCAGAAAAACCGAGATGGTTTCATGGGGTGATTCGTTTTTACCGTATGAAAAGAAAGTTTTTTTGTTTTCTGTTTTTTTTCAGCCGTGCTGAAATTAATTTAAAAAAAAAAAAATTGCTTCTTTTGAAGTTCAGCCGAGACTTATAAAAAGGGGGGGGGGGGGATTTTGTTTTGTTTGTTTTGGCCAATCAGTTATTGTGAAACGGTTCACAATTATAAGATACCGAATTATTTTAAATCAGTTTAAAATTTTGACGGATTGAATTCATATTACAAGTTTAATATGGATTATGAATGAAATTAATGTGATTAATTGAGGAATTGTCACTTAATTTATTTTAAATAGGTGGTTTGGATAAATTAATCAACATAATTAAGGAATTGTGTCATGTATGTTTAATTTATTTTTAGTTGATGCTTTTTAATTTTGTTGAATGAATCGAATGAATGAATTTTTATTTACGTATTTAATTTTGCAATCGGTTGTAAATTGTAATACTTAGTGTGGCCTTAGTCAAATTATGTTTTCGTAATGAAGGAAACATGATTTTTTATGTAATTATGAGATCTCGAATCTCCTTTATTTTAGTTTTGGGTTTTGAAATTAGAATGTAATAAATAGGTCAATTATGTAATTTTATTTATTGTAATTTCAAAGAAGACTAAAGATGGAGATTGGAGCTCACTCCCGCTACATGGATCAAGATGGAACATCAAGACAAGCTTCTCGGGTCCAAGGATGGATTTCAAACTTGTATTTATTGTTCATTTTGATAGGATAGGCCACACTAGGACTTTTACTGTTTTTACGTTTTCATTCTTATTGCTTTTCATTCACATGTTAGTTTTATGCATCATATTCCGCCTAAAACCAAACCACCTACTACTAAAATGCATGAAAATTGACTCATATAGGTTATATGTTAGTTTTCATGGACATGCAAATGTCACAGTCTATAAGCCATCACCTTAGTTTATTCATTCTCGCATGCTAGATCATAGTTCACTTAAAATGAATTAAAATAAAGTTGATGGGATCTTCCTCTAAAACGAAAATTGAGATTAGTCTTTATAAGGGCAAACATCTATGAATCCCTTCTTCGTCGGTAGGCCTAATATGACCCCTTCTACGTTGGGTAAGTAGTTGTGTTGACTTAGTTTACCTCAACATCATAGTCCGAAGAGTTTCTCGTGATTATGATGGACTAAAGATAGAATTTATAGAAATTTATCGACCAAGAATTCTAACGGTAGAATTAGCTAAAAGGTTAGCTTATCAATTTGCAGAGAATTGAGTCTTGGGGTCATTTATATAATTCTTGAGGGAGGTGAATTGTATAAATGTTTTGAGTCTTCGCGTTATGACATTAGTTCATTAGACTTAAAATCAAAACGATGCACATGCTTATTATTTTATTCTTCTTTCGCAGTGTAGAACACGTTTATTATCGATAATACTGTTACAACAAATGGCTGGAAATAACGCAATCTCAATGCCTAGTGCCACACTAGATCGTTCGTCTTGGCTAAAAATGTTCATTGACCAAATGAATCAGTCCACGCGACTGAAGAATGATGGGTCCAATTTTGCGGACTGGGAGGCGGCACTACGGAATGCTGCCATTGCTGACGGTAAACTCAGGTATTTAACTGAGCCAATACCGGTCAACCCAGGACCCAATGCAGGAGCCAACGAGTCACTCGCTTATAGTGATTTCGTTATGGAAGCGGGTGCGATAAAGAACGTACTCATCTTTGCAATGGAAATCAATTTGCAGAGACGCTTCATTGCCCAAGGTGCAAACAAGATTTTCACCACGCTCACTAACGAGTTCTCAAAGGCACCGAGAATCGTTACATATGAGCATACCTGTCGTTTCTTTGATGCGAAACTCCAGAAGGGCCAACCGGTTAGCCCGCACATTCTTCACATGATTGAGAATGTCGAGAAGCTGGAGGCACTGAATTGTAAAATCAGTGAGAGCATTGTCATTGACCGAATGCTTCATTCTCTTCATGATGGTTTTGCCCTTTTCAGGGCGAACTACTATATGAACGACTTGAAAAAGAGTCCTCATGAGCTACACTCCCTTCTCGTACAGACCGAGAAGGATATGAAATTGAGTGGGAGCGTGAAGCAGGATGTTCTCACGATTTACAACAAAGGTAAGGGTAAGGGCAAGGCTCATGGCGACCTAGCTGTAGGTAAGCCAAAGTGTAAGAAGCCAGGAAACGGTAAGAGTGGGCCTGGTGAGACTAGTGGCTCACAGGGCAAAGCAAAGAGCAAGGGCGGTGACATAGAGTGCCACCATTGTCACAAGACTGGACATTGGAGGAGGAACTGTCCCGTCTACCGTGAGGACATCAAGGCAGGCCGCGTCGTTCCTGTTGGTATGTCATCTTATATTCATATGATTGAGATTAACCATGCAAGTTTCGGAACTTGGGTACTAGATACTGGTTGTGGTTCTCATCTGTGTAATCATTTGCAGGGCCTATAGAACATCATACCTCTCGAAAAAGGTGATGTGGACCTGCGAGTCGGGAATGGAGCACGAGTTGCTCCTGCCTCGAAGGGAACATATGTAATCCAACTCCCTAGTGGTTTTGAGTTATTTTTAAATAACTGTTACTATGTACCCAGTTTATCTAAGAACATTATTTTTGTTTCCGTACTTGCTAAAGACGGTTTTATATTTTCAATAAAGGATAATAGTTGTATTTTCTCTTTTAATGAAATGATTTATGGCAAAGCAGTTTCCATGAATGGAATTTATATCTTAGATCAAACCACGGAAGTATTACACATGAATAATAAGAAATTAAAGGTTGGTGACAAAGATCAAACCTATCTATGGCATTGTCGAATGGGACACATAAATGAGAAACGCGTGAAGAAACTCGTCGATAATGGGACTATTCCCGCATTCGATTTTTCTACATATGGCACGTGTGAATTATGTCTCATTGGCAAGATGACTCGAATTTCCTTCAAAGGTGTTGGAATGCGCGCTAGTAACCTATTAGGACTCATACATACGGACGTATGTGGACCTATGTCAATTACCGCTAGAGATGGCTATAGATATTTTATCACTTTCACGGACGATTTAAGTAGATACGGATATGTCTACTTAATGAAGCATAAAAGTGAATTCTTTGAGAAATTCAAGGAATACCGAACAGGCAAACCAACTGGGTAGAAAGGTTAAAGCACTCCGTTCGGATCGGGGTGGCGAATATCTTTCAAATGAGTTTGATCAACACCGAAAGACTGTGGAATCGCTCTACGATTAACTCCACCGGAACACCTCAATTAAATGGTGTGTCCGAACGGAGAAATCGAACCTTCCTTGATATGGTTCGATCCATGATGAGTCACACAAGAGTGCCCGATTCATTATGGGGTTATGCTCTTTGTCACCAGCTCTTATACTTAACCGAAGTCCGTCTAAAGTCAGCATCGACAAGACTCCATATGAAATGTGGAAGGGAACGGTCCCCAACTTGTCCTTTATTCGGGTTTGGGGCTGCGAGGCTTATGTCAAGTGGAGACACGAGGATAAGCTTGGCCCGCGATCGGTCAAGACATACTTTATAGGTTATCCAAAAGGAACATTTGGTCATTACTTCTATTCGCCTACCGAACATCGAGTTTTTGTTGTGGCTAGTGCGACGTTCTTAGAGAAAGAATTTCTCGAGAACAAGTCGAGTAATAGAACCTTCGAGCCGCTCGGAGATTCCAACCAACGACCGAGGAACGGATGGAGGAAGTGGTTCCTCCAACTGATGATACGGTTAATATTCCTGAGGAACCTAGGAGGTCGGGTAGAGACTCTCATCCTCCGGACAGATACATTGGTATGGTCGAGGAGAATGACATTTTACTTCTAGAAAGTAATGAACCCGCTACCTATAAAGGTGCTATGGCCTATTCCGACTTAAAGCTATGGCTCGAAGCCATGCAATCCGAGATGGACTCCATGTATGAGAATAACGTAAGGGATCTAGTTGATTTACCTAATAAGGTAAAACCTCTACAGTGCAAATGGCTTTACAAAATAAAGCACTCTGTAGACGCGCAACCAGATACCTATAAGGCACGACTTGTGGCAAAAGGTTTCACTCAAGTGCAAGGATTGCATTATGATGAGATTTTTGCACCTGTAGTCATGCTACGTTCCATTCGGATAATCTTAGCGATTGCCGCATTTCATGATTATGAGATTTCGCAAATGGATGCGAAAACCGCCTTCTTAAACGGTTATTTGGAGGAAGAGTTGTACATGGTGCAACCCGAAGGTTTCATAGATCCTGAGCATCCTAAGAAAGTATGCAAGCGTAAGCGTTCCATTTATGGACTTAAGCAAGCTTCTCGGAGTTGGAATCATCGTTTCGACCAAGTGATAAAAGAGTATGGCTTCATTCGATCGGTCGAGGAACCATGCTTATATATCAAGTCGAGTGGGAGCAAGATTGTATTCTTGATATTGTATGTCGATGACATACTCTTGATTGGGAATGACATTCCTCTCCTATCTTCGGTTAAAGAATGGTTGAAGAACCATTTCCAGATGAAAGATCTGGGTGAGGCACAGCGCATTTTGGGAATCCGTATCTACGGAGATAGATCACGACGGACGTTATCACTTAGTCAGGAGTCTTATTTGAATAAGGTTCTTGAGAGGTTCATCATGACCAACTCCAAGAAGGGGAACCTTCCTATGATAACTGGGATGCAGTTGAGCAAGTCTCAGTCACCCACGATGCCTGAAGGGATTGAGCGCATGAGTCATGTTCCTTATGCATCTGCAATAGGATCGATCATGTATGCCATGATATGCACACGTCCAGACGTGGCATATGCATTGAGTATGACGAGTCGGTACCAAAAGACTCCAGGTGAAACACACTGGATAGCTGTTAAAAACATCCTCAAGTACCTACGGAGGACTAAGGATTGGGTATTGACTTATGGAGGCGATACTAAGCTATCGAACCTATTCTGCAGATGCTAGCTTCCAAACGGATCGAGATGATTCAAAATCTCAGTCCGGGTTCGTCTTCATTCTTAATGGTGCTGTGGTCACCGGAAGAGTTCCAAACAGAGTGTTGTAGCAGATTCTCGCCATCAATCCGAGTACTATGCCGCTTTGGAGGCAAAAAGAAAGGAAGCGATATGGATGTGTCAATTCTTACAAGGGCTTTCGGTAGTTCCTAGTTCGAATGACCCGATCACCATCTATTGTGACAATAGAGGTGCCATCTTCCAGGCTAAGGAGCCAAAGTCTAGCAACAAATCTAGACATGTACTTCGGAAAGCTCACCTGATCCGTGATTACGTGGAGCAAGAAGAGATAGTGATTGACAAGATTGCGACGGATGATAACATCGCGGATCCTCTCACCAAACCGTTTAATTATGATAAGCATGTAGGGCATGTTAATTCCATGGGAATCAAACATGTTCCTAAGTTGTAGTACTTGATTATGGATTTGATACATTATCATTTTCATATACTATTTATAAATTCATCGTTTTATATATAATATTTTGTTTTTCATGTGGATTGTACTGACAACATTGAACGCCACAAAGTGAACTGAATTACATTATATTTGTTTTGGTCCGTAATCGCCAATGTGAGCTGATAACTCCGGCTATTATATTGTGCAGTCGATTGATGGTGGGTTCAACGAGCCATAAGTCAAACGGTTGACTGTTTGATCACAGATGCGAGATTATGACGATACCTCGTAGGACAACTTTTTGTGACAACTTAATGGAGTCCTAAATGTTTAATAACATTCGGTGCCAGGTCGTGGATAGGACATCCATTGTGTTCCTAGAGTCGATTCTTTTGACTATCGACTGTCTCTTGAGGTTAAGGCGCTTTTGGGTGACTTTGGTTTCTTTCTCACGGTCATGAATCGGAGGCTAAGTAGTTTTTTTTCTGGGTCATTTCATACTGTGCTTACATCTGCAAGATTCGAGTTGAGGAAAATATCCAACCCTATCAGGTATAGTTATTTCTCAGGGCCACTCGAGGAGTTGTAACTGAAATGCATGGCCATGCTCGAATGTTGATTCGTTTATCAGTTAAGTTACTCTCTAGTCGGGGAAACCACTCTTGATATTGATCGCTTGTAAAATACGACCTTTGTGAATTCGGATTTGCAAATTGTTTTACATTGAGTGGGAGAAATTTTAGGATATGAGAATCGGTTATCGCACATACACTTGTGAGGACAAGTGGGAGTTTGTTGGAGCTTGTGTCCTCCACAAATTAGTGTGATAACATTTGTAAATCTCTTACAGGTTCACAAGGGTATACTTCGTATATTTAATCAGTTGATTAAAGTTTACCTAATAACGGTTGGCTTGCTAGAAAGTTTGACGTTATTATCATACAGATGGCGGTAATCAACTGGTCCCTAAAGGTCACACCTATAGGAGGTGTTTGAGAAATGTGGTTATATAAATATAATCACATTGATGCCCAATATGACTAAATAGTTAGTCAATGTGTTGATGAGATAATTATTTAATGAAAATTAAATAATATTAGTTGAGACGAATTAATTGTCAATTCGTAAATTAAATATAATAAGTTATATTTAATTAAATATATGTAATGTTAGCTTGGACGAATTAATCTGTTAATTCGTAATTAAATATAATCAGTCATATTTAAATATCAACAAGATGAATGTGTCATAGTGGTAATAGTGAGGGTACACATACCAAGAGGTCATGGGTTCGATCCTCACTAGATGACAATTCAACACATTTTATATATTTTTGGAAAGACCAAAAATAAGGAGAATATACTCCTTATTTCGGTCAGTTAGGCCGAAATTAGGAAAGATTTATTCTTTCCTAATTGAATCCAAATCTCGGTCAGTATAAGAAAGAAAGGGAGAGAATTATTCTACCCTAATTTTTTTTCTTGACCTAGCCTCCTCTCTCATCAGAAAAAACACAAAACAACTAAATTTTACAGAAAATTTTAGATCGATTCTAGCACAATCAATAGGGCATATCTCAGATCGTCTTGGGTGCAACTAATAGGCGAATATCAATTTTGATATTGTTCTTAGGCCAATTTTGCTAGGACCGAAGGTTAATTCTGAATCCTTTATACTTTGTTTATGTATTTTGTTTATGACTTTTGATCATCACTGTTAAAATCGTTATAATCCTTGCATAATAAGGAAAGTATACAGATTATTTCCCACAGCCTGGTCGTGGCAAGAGCTGCTATAGTATTCTTATAAGTCAATTCTTTTGACTAGAGACTATTCGCCTAAGTTGGCACAAATTTTTGATTGACTTTTATTTATGCTCTACGACTGTCGTAACTGAGGTCAAATAAGTATATTTTGGGTTATGATGAATTGTGGCTGAACAAAGGGAATAGTGCGATAAGAATTGTCCACCCCCTTGTCAGGGTTATTTGAAATCTCAAGGCCACTCGAGGAGTAGTGAACTGGAAATACGTGGCCACGCTCGGAAAGTATCTATGGTAGATAATTCCGGTCAGATAGTTACACTCCAAGATCGAGGAAACCCCTCAAGATATGATCAAATGCAAGTACGACCTGCGAGACACCTTGTATTGAGTGGGAGATTGTAATAGGACAAAAGAATTGGATACTTGTCTCGGACAAGTGGGAGATTGTTGGAGTATGTGTCCTCAACAATAGTGCAATCACATGTTTAAATCTCATATTAAGAATACGTAAGGAATGATTCATTTATAAATTCAACTGATCAACATTTATCAGTAATGATCAGCTAACTAGAGTTAGACGTTACTGTCGTTTGACGGTGATGATCAGTTGATCCCTTAAGGTCACACCTAAAGGACAATTCCCTTAATAGACAAATTGATTAATTGTATGACGATACAAGTTAATCAATTCCTTTAAATCAAACAATTCAATTGTGATAGAGAATATTTATATCTTATTGTAATTGGATTAAATAAGATTTATTTTAGTAATTGAAATACTTTATTACTAAAATTGATTATTGTTTGTGAAACAATTGAGATAAGAATGAATGGTTAATTATAATTACAATATGTTGTGAATTATAATTATATGACCCATTTTATTTATGTGATCAAGTATCACTAGTCAATTTGTTATATGTAATTTAATTAATATAAATAATGATATTTATTTGATAAGTATGCATTAAATTAATTAATAACATGTAACATACTACATGTGACATATTGTGTGACAAATGACAAATTGACAAAATAAAATGGTAGTCCATTTTATGTAAGTGGACCGAACTGGAGGGAGTTGTGGTGGATTGTGGTTGATTTATTTTATAAGATAAAATAGATGTAATCATACCTACTCTACCTATTCTTACACAACCTACATTTTGATAAGAGTAAAAGGAAAAGCAAGATGCCCTCCTTGGCCTCTAGCTACCCGGCCACACTCCTCTTTTAGGAGGAGGTTTGGTTCTTATTTTACTTAATTATCATTCACTTGCATGCATTATTCATTCATGCTTCATTTTCTCTCGTTTCTTTCAAAATCTCTGGTCGGAGTGAATCTTTTCGGTAACTTGTCGTTAGGAGCACCTAGACCAAAACACAATTTATAGCTTCACAAACAACTCTACAATTAGTAAAGAGGCAAGTAAAGGTCGGATCCCAAGGGACGGGAATTGAGATGAGATTTCTATTGCAACTAGTGGTGTCTTAGGGGTGTCACAATTTGGGTTGATGTAGATGGTCACTAAACTAAATAGCAATAAAAGTAAACAAGCAAGATGAATTGAAAAGTGTTGTAAACAATTGATAAAAAGCACTAGGGTATCATGGGGTCATAGGGGATTCATGGGAATTGATCATACAAACATGTTCTCAAATTATAAGCAAGCAATTAATATTGTGATGGATTGAGTTGGGTTATATCTTACAATCCTAGGAAAGTTTGGGTCCCGGAGCCGAATCGATTAGATTGTACAACACCTACAAGTCGACTTAGTCTTCCCTACTCAACAACATGCATGGTCTAATGAGACTCGAGTTGTTTTATGTCTTACAAGTCTCATTGAAAAGATAGGTGATGGGTAAAAAATGCAAGGATTCATAGGCTCGCATTTCATCAAACATAACATGTGCATGAGTTGAGATCATAACAAGCAAGCAAACAAACCATGAAAGCATATTAATTTAAGCATGAATCATTCCCCATGTTGGTTTCCCCTAATTACCCATTAACCCTAGTTAAGTGACTACTCACTCATTATCATGTTGATCATGCTAGCAAGGTTGTCAATCATACCAACAAAGTGAAACATGATGAATAAATGAAAGTAATTAGCAATAATTAAAAAGGGATTAAGAGAATTATACCTACTAATGATTCCAATAATAAAGCTAAGAATAAAAGAAGTACTTGATGCTTGATTGAGAGGTTGTCAATCTCCCAATAATAACCCAAATAATCTTCAATTACCCAAAATAAAGGATGAACAAAAGAGAGATTAAGGAAATAAAACTTGTATTAAAACTTGATTAATTGTTGATTACAAAATTAAAGAGAGATTTGATTGATATTAACTACACTAGAGATTGCTAAGAAGAACATGCTCTTCTAATTAGACTAATATGGTATTTATAGTGGGGATTAGGTGTAGGAATTAGGGTTAACTAAGGGCTTAAATGACGATTAAGTCCCTACTTAAGGAGACGCCGGTATTTTTGGAAGGATGGGCATCTTTCTTGAAGCTTGAAGAAACGAAGTTGTGCTGTCTTGGAATCCGTGCGTCTTAGGCACGGGACGGCCAGCTTCGTGAGTTGCTGCCCGGACGTCTTTGGGAGAAGACGGGCGTCTTCTGGTTGCTGCTGCCCGGGCGTCTTGGAGTGAAGACGCTCGGATTGTGGAGGTGGAGGACGGGCGTCTTTCAGACAAATCCGCACGGATTGGGGATCACATTTCTTCTTCTTTTCTTCCCTTTTCTTCATAAAATCCTTGGGGATTTCCTCGGGGATGCAAGGATCTTTCCTCATCATTGCCCATCTACTAAAGTATGTACAAAGGCCTTCTAATCTTGTCTCTCCTTGATGCTTGGTCATTGAATTCAATCAATTTAGTCTCGTTTTGCCATGAAAATGCAAGGTTTTCACTCCTTTCCTACCAAGGACACAAAACCTCAAAGAAAATGCAAAACAAAGAACTAAAGACAATAAATGACCCAAATATGCACTAAAAAGCATGGGAACAAGGCTAATTCGGAGACTAAATATGCTCTAATTATGGTCACATCAATCTCTCTAAACTTGTTTTAGAAATAAGAAATCGTTCATCATAAATTCTAAATCACAATATAAGATTACTAGTGTAGTATAAGTATATTATTAGAATTATTTTAAGGGTACTACTATACTAATCTAGTTAATTAATATACTAGTTTAAGGGATTAGTCTTGGTTGCAATCAAAGGAGGATCTCTACATTGGGATTTTGGAGGATCATCCAACACATTATAGCTCAAGAACAAATAAGGAAGGTGACCTTATTTGAGCCCTTATTTTCGAGCCACTCAACAATGTAAGGCACATTATTTTTCCTTATTAATCTCTTATTTTGTTATGCATGCACTAGATCTAAAGAACACATATTAAGAAGTTAATTAGTTCACTATTAGAAGAGTCTAATAATAGGTATATGAACCTAACATCAAGGACCTATCGTCGGGAACAGTTTAGAGTCTGTCGACTGTCCGTGCAGGTCGTTTAAAGTGCGTTAGACTATGTACAAAGGCTCTCCAGCCATAAAAAGGAGTCATACCTGAGGCATCTTCGGGATATGTCCTTGAGTCATTTCTTGTTTGCAGACAAAGGCTCGCTAGCCGTGTTGCGGATATGATGGGGCTCGCTAGCCACTTGCGGATATGAAGGGGCTTGCCAACCGCATTGCGGATATGAAGGGGCTCGCCAGCCGCATTGCGGATATGATGGGGCCCGCCAGCCGCTTGCAGATATGAAGGGGCTCGACAGCCGCTTGCGGATATGAAGGGGCGCCAGCCGCATTGAATGCGATGCGTTTTGAGGCTCGCCAGCCGTGTTGAATGTGTTGCGTTTTGAGGCTCGCCAGCCATGTTGAATGTGTTGCGTTTCGAGGCTCACCAGCCATGTTGAATATGTTGCGTTTTGAGGCTCGCCAGCCATGTTGAATGTGATTGACCGTGGGAAATAGCCGTGTTAGACAGGCCTATTTCAAGAGGTCGTTTGAGTTCAGTGGGCTCCGTGGGGAGGCCTCCGATATCCTGCTGGGGGAATTTCGTTGTTTATATTAGATGTTTGTGGTGCCGGAAAGGGATAGGCTCGTGAACCTAGCTCCCGTGGTTGGCGGCGATTTTGAATCATGAAAGGGGATAACAGTTTTTATTGTCGTTTGTTTTGTAGTTTGTAGACAAGGGCAGATGTGTATTCTGCCATTTGATGTGTGTTTGGGGATAACGGTTTTGATTTCGTCTTCCCATGATTTGAGATTTGTGAAGGGTAGTGAATTTCACTATCCTGTTTGAAGGTGTGACGGGTTTTAATGCCGTTTGTTTGAGATTTGAAAATGTTGTTGAAAATTTTGTGAGAATAGGGAATTTGAACTTCACTATTGATTTTTTATTTAAAAGATGACGGTTTTTAATGCCGTCGTTGAAATTTTGTGAAAATAGTGAATTTGAATTTCACTATTTATTTTTGTATTTGAAAATTGACGGTTTCTAATGCCGTCATTGAAATTTTGTGAAAATAGCGAATTTGAATTTCACTATTTATATTTGTATTTGAAAAATGACGGTTTTTAATGCCGTCGTTGAAATTTTGTGAAAATGGTGAATTTGAATTTCACTACTTATCTTTGTATTGGAAAAATGACGGTTTTTAATGTCGTCGTTGAAATGTTGTGAAAATAGTGAATTTGAATTTCACTATTTATTTTTGTATTTGAAAAATGACGGTTTTTAATGCCGTCTTCGAAAATTTGTGAAAATAGCGAATTTGAATTTCGCTACTTTGTTTTTGTATTTTAAAGATGACGGTCTTTATCGCCGTCGTCGAAAATTTGTGAAAATTGTGAATTTGAGATTCGCTACTTTGTTTTTGTATTGGAGAAATGACGTTTTTTAATGCCGTCGTTGAAATTTTGAAGTTTGTGTGGGGAATTGGGCCAAAGCCCAAAATCCCACTGAATAAAGCAGGGAACGCCTGATTGAGGCACGAGCAGTTGTGCGAAGGAAGGGAGCTTCCCTATTTTCCGTAAAAAGACGCGAGAAGTGGCTGCTCCCATTCTCACTCTTCTTCTTCGACACAACAACAAAAACCACGAAAAAGACGCCATTTTCGACTTTGTTTCTTGCTTGTATTTGCGTCGTTGTCATCATGTCATCTCAAGGTATGTAAATCCTCTTGAATCCATTTGAATTTATTTGTCTTTTGATTAATTGAATTAGGGCGAAACCCTAAACTTTCGAAAATTGAATTGGGCGTTTTTGTTTAGCCCACTTTCGAGTGAAATTGATGATTGCATTAGGTTAGAAACCTGTTTAGGAGTATAGGGGTGCTTTTAGTTTCTATTTTGGTCCCCGTTTCCGCTCCGTAGGCTCGAAAAACGTGAATGAGATGGAAAACCGTCTTATTTCATAATGCCATGTTTGTTTGATTGAGTTGTGAGCCCCACTAGGTTGTATTGTAGTCGGGGAAGACCGTCTTTGCCATATTAAACCTTCGTTGGGTGTTGTGGGCAAAATTTGAGTTTTTGCCTTTTTGTGACGGTCTTATGTCTGATGAAATAAGCGTCCGCTTGAGCTCAAATTGAGTCAGTTTGTCTTGAAAAGGACCTTAATGGTACTTTAGGTCACTTTGAGACGTGATTAAATCACGTTGCTTTGTTGTGGTCGTATTTTGAATTTTTGATCTGTTTGTGCCTGAATTGGCGTAAAATTGCCTTTTTGAGCTTTGAAAAACACCCAGTTGTGTCGGGAATCTTTGTTGTTGTTTTGCAGGCCTTGTGTGGGCCTTGAGGTTTTGGGTGGTTTTTGAAAATTTTGTTGTTGTTTTGACTCGTTTTTTGCTTGAAAAGAAGGGCGAGTCGTATTTCGTGCGGTTGTTGTGAAGTGTTTTTGTAGGTTGGGTTTGGGCGGGCTTGCCCTTGTTTTTGTTTTGCATTTGGAGTTTTTTTTGGATTTGTCCATTTTGTGCCGTCGTAATGCCGAAATTTCGGCTGACGTTTTTGTCTTGTCCTGATTGCAGGGGACTGTTCTGGGCCCACTGGGTCCGTTGCTGAGACTTTAGAGGAGGAGGATAACCCAGGAGGAGGAGAGATGGATGTTGCCTTGTCCTTGTCGAGTTGTGTTTCTCCCTGGTGGCCTTTGTCCAGCCTTTGATCAAGTGTTGATCATTGGTTGTTGTCTGCACAGGCTCGGACGTCTGATGATTGGGGGTCAAGACGGGTGCATTGTTTTACGTTATCGCCTTTGATCGTCGTTGAATTCTGATGATTGGGGCTCAACATCGGGGCGGCGCCCTGTGTCATGGCTCCTTCTCATCGTCGAATTCCGACGATTGGGGGTTAACGTTGGGGTGATGCACTGAGTCACAATTCCTGATTGTCATGTCGTCCGAAATCTGCCAGGCATTGTTTCACTTTTTGTCATGGAGTAGGAATGAGGTATTGCCGTCATGGTAACCACCTCTGCTTCCGCGGTTACTCCTTTCTTTTCCATGTTGCTCCTTTTCTTTTCCGATCAGAAGGATAGGGAATGCTTAGTTCGGTAGGTGGCGGATAGCCCCCAGTTCGTTGTTTTAGGCTAGTGTCTGTATGATAAATACTTGTACCGGATCTTGTTTGTATGTTCAGTAGTTTGTATCAATTGTGTGTTGATATATTTTGCGTGAGGCGGTTTGTATATGTGTGTTTTTAGTTTGTGGTTTATTTGTGTTTGGCTTTTTTGTGTTGTGTTTCGGAGAAGCACGGGAGTGCTAGTTCCCTTTTTGCTTTGCATTTGTTCCTGCATCGTTAGTGTAGAAAACAAGCAACAAGTAGCACGTACGCATAAACGTAAACACGCAAAAGCATTTGATGAAAACAAAAATAACCACGATGACTCGAAGTTAAAATTTGAAATTTGAGAAGAAATTTTAAAAATTCCGCGACAGGTCGTCACGTTTGGATTTTTCAAAAGAAATTGATTTGAAATTTTGAGCAATTAACTCGTGTTTGAATTAAAATACATCGAATTTTGCTAAAAATTGATTTGTAACTCGAAAAACTAAAACCCAAACCTTCACGGATGAATTTCAAAAGGGATTTTTGCGAGTGTATTTGATTTGATTTTTGTGAGATCAAGACTTGGATTTGCAAGAGCTTGAATTTTTAACGAAAATTGACGTCGTGTTATCAATTCTCCAATTTTGTGGGAAAATACGAAAAAGCGAAAAAATTTCGGAATTTTCGACCGATATGGAAATGATCCGTTGCGGATCGGGGCGACTAGCGCGGAATTTTCGGAATTTCGACCGACATGGAAACGATCCATCGCGGATCCGGGCGACTAGCCCTTCCCCCTTAAAAAAAGAAGAGAAAACCCCCGTATGTTTAAAGCTGCGCCATGAAAACCGTGTCGGATTTCGTAAAACGCGAAAACAGGGAAATGTGAGTGTGAGAAAACACAAAAATTCCTGGATAGGCCCAAAGAGACGCGAGCCCTATGGCGGGAGGATTTAGGTGTCAGGAAGAAACACAACTTGATAGGGACAAATCAAGGTGCGGATCCTGAGGACTAGCCCAAAGAGGCGCGAGGCCATGGGCGATGGAAGGGAGCTTCCCCTTTTTTCGGAAAAAAGCGCTGATTGTTTTGTATAAATACGGACGTTTGTGCTTCGTTGTTTCATCATCCGAAACACGAAAAACATCTCTACGAAAAAACTTTCTTCTTCTTCCACAAAATAAATCATGGATGCTTTCGAAAATAGGTTGTGACATTGGTGTCGGTATTTGTCGCCTCCCGAGAAATATCAACTCGTTGTAATGGGAGTTGGTCAATTATTGGTGCTTCGTCAAGTCAAGGTGCAATCCTCGTTCCTTGAAGCATCCTCTCGGTTTTGGGATTCGAAACATCATGTTTTCGTATTCCCAAAGGGTGAAATTTGTCCTCTTGCCGAAGAAGTGGGCGCCATTGGTGGATGGCCGGGTTGTACTCCGGTGCTTCCCCCGACTCGATTGTGTTACAAAGAGAAGTTTCGTTCAATGTTGGGCTTGTCAACAAGTCAAGTGAACTTTCTCCTTGCTCCCCATGGTGTGGATATGTTGGCTCTTATCAACATTTTCTCAAACCGGTTGGATGTTAATGTTTTGGAGGTGGTTAGGAGAAGGCCTAGTGTATGCATACCTCCTTGTCGATGCCTTGAAGAAGAAGGGGTCAAAGTGTTATAGTAGTATGACCCTTGTGCATATAGTTGAGCAAATGGAGCATGGCAGAGATCCATCACGGTTGGTGCTTGGCGAGGTCATCCAAGCTTTGGACAAGAAGGGCTCTTCTGGAGAAGATCCCTCGTTCGGATCTCCAAGGTTCCTTCAAGTGTGGTTATTGGAGAGGCTAAGGTATGTAGAGCCTCCGGCCGATTCTTCTTCTTACTCCTTCCGTCACCTTACTATGAGGAAGAAGTTGTACTCGGATAGTTTTGCATCCACCGAGGCCTATTGGACCTCGAGATTGGTGGAGGAGGGTGGTCCTCATATCCGTTGGGTGGTGCCATGGTGGCACTTGAGGTCCTTCACGGGGTTGCCCGCTTCGACCGTAATGTTCTTGTTCTTTGATGGTGGTGGGTTTGAAGGTTGCTTCCTTCATCTATCCCGAAAGGCTTATGAGGCAAATGGGGCGTCAACAAAAGGTGCTCGCTCAAGATACTGTCGTCCAAGAGAATGTTTTTCGAAACTTCGAGCTTGTGGAGGTCTTCGAAATATGGTGGGCCACTCGGTCGATTTGGGAGGTACCAAACCCGGTTGCCACGACATGGTCGACTCCCGCTTATGTCAAGTGGTCAATAGCTCAAACCTTGGAGGAAAGGCCCAAATCTCGTAAGGGCGAGGTCGCTGACTTGAAGTATAGAGAGGTTGGTAAGGCCAACCGTGCCTTCTTTGACGATTTTGCCGATGATGTTAGCTCGGATGTAATGAGGCCACCAAAGAGGTGGTAGGTCGTGTATAGGCTCGTCTTGAACCGAGTATGGGGTCATGCAAGAGACCGAAGGCCGTCGCCGTTATAGATCCGTTGAGGATCCGTTCCGAAGAAGAAGTTCATGCTAGGCGGGCCAGCAAAAAGAACAAAAGGAATATGTACCCCGAGGGAAAAGGCAAGGGTAGAATGGAAGAATGAATACCTCCATTACCCGTTTTATTATTATGTTGTATTAGTGTTGTGAGTTTTTATTATGTCGTACTAGCTATGTATTGTGTATTTTGTACTAGTTTTACTAGGTGAGATGTCTTAGTCGACATTCTAGCTTTGACAAGTTGTAGACTTGCTTAGCTTTATTTGTTGTCAATTTTGTAATCCTTCCCATTATTAATTAAATAAGAGGATTTTTTGTGCTAAAAGAAGTGAACGCTTGTTTCTTCTATCCATTTTGTAAAGGGTAATTCGGTTTGAATTATCCTAGACATTGCACTTAGGAAATGGGATTTCTGTGAGAGGGGAGAAAGGCTTCTATTGTTGTATTTGTGGGAAAGGGGATGTTTTTCCCTTTTCTTTTTTGAATTTGATATGGGTGATTTTTTTTTGTGGGCATAGTTGTATCCTTCTTGTGTAAAAAAAAGACTACCTACGTATCCACCTGAAAAGGTGAAATCAAACTATGCTCGTAGTTCGAAAAATTTTGTAAGGTTTTATTTGGGTTTTGTGGTTGTATCCTTCTTGTGTAAGAAAGGACTGCCTATGTATCCACCTGAAAAGGTGAAATCAAACCATGCTCGTAGTTCAGGTGTGTGGTTTGAGTGTAAATGGATGTTGTCTTTGACATATCAAAGGACGTTTGAAATGTAGCAAGGTGTCGTAACTTAGACTCGATAAAACTTGCAATTTCAAATCAGAACGCGTTGAGGAACTTGACTTGAAAGGGATATTGTGGTTGCTAGTTGTAAAACTAAGGCAAGGTTTGTTGGTTGCTAGGTTTCAAGGGTAGTATTTCTTGAGTTGGTCTAGGTTGGTCGGGTTTGTGAAATCCTCCCCGTCTAGGTCATTCAGTCTCACTGCGCCCCCCCGAAAGTATTTTCTTGACCAGGTATGGCCCGGCCCAATTGGGTTTGAATTTCCCCCTCGGATCGACGGGTAATGGTGCACGGACCAACTTGAGGACCAAGTCGCCTTCCTTGATGTTCCTGGGTTTAACCTTTTTGTTGAATACCCGTTGTACACGCCGTTGGTATAGCTGGACGTTGTGTAAAGCATTGCGTCGCCGCTCGTCTAGAAGCGTGAGTTGTTCGAACTTTCAACGGGTTCATTCCGCCTCAGGAACTTGACTCTCCAGTGGGATGCGTAGAGATGGGACCTCCAACTCTACTGGTTGAACCGCCTCCATGCCGTATGCTAGGTAGAAGGGTGTGGCTCATGTTGGTGTTCGAATGGAGGTTCGGTATCCCTAGAGTGCGAGTGGGAGTTTGCTCGGCCAATCGCAGTAATTATCTTGCATCTTTTTTATGATGGTGACAAGAGTTTTGTTTGCTGCCTCTACCGCTTCGTTGGTTTGGGGCCGATAGGGAGATGACGAATGTCGCTTGATTTTATATTTATCTAGCAAGGCTTGTGTTTCCGCCCGGAAGTGGGAGCCTTGGTCGCTGATGATTTCATGGGGTACCCCATATCTGCAGATGATGTTGTCCTGGATGAACCTGGCCACTTGTTTGGCGGTCAAGACTGCATAGGACCATGCTTCCACCCATTTGGTGAAGTAGTCGATGGCGACGAGGACGAACCAGTGTCCTTTGGTGCCTATCGGGTTGACTTTCCCGATGATGTCGATGCCCCAGGTCGAGAAAGATCAGGGTGATGTCATGGTGTATAAAAGGGATGGTGGTATGTGTTGTATGTTGGCGAAGATTTGGCAATTGTGGCAATGTTTGACGTAGTTCCTGCAATCGGCTTCCATGGTGGTCCAGTAGTAGCCTAACCGCATGATTTTTCGGGTCAACATCATTGCGCTCATGTGAAGGCCGCATTCTCCGTCGTGGACCTCTCCCATGACTTTTTTGGCTTTGTGGTGGTCAATGCAAAGGAGGAGGATCCCTTGGGGTGTTCTTTTGTATAGTTGTTCTTGGTTTATCACGAATTGTGATGCAAGTAAAAAGATGGCTCTTTGTCCTCTGGTATCTGAGTTGGGAGGGAATTCGTTTTTGGTTTTGTAGTTGAAGATGGCTTGGTACCAAGGTTCGACATGGTTCTCCTCGTCGTTGTTGATGGCGCAGATGTGTGGTGGCTCGCTCCTCCTTTCGACACATAAAGGCATCAATGTCATGTCGTCAGGTTTGTTGACGAGCACGGCAAGTTTTGCCAGGGCGTCAACATATTGATTTTCCTCTCGTGGTAAGTGGAAGTAGTCGACTTGGTTGAAGAACTCGGCCTCCTAATTGATTTTTGCTCGGTTGGGTGCTAAGCTGTCGCTTCGGATTTTCCACTATCCGGACACCTGATTGATGGTGAGTGAGGAATTGTCGTGGACTCTCAGTCTCTTGATGCCAAGTGTTATGGCTGCCTGTAAGCCGATGAGGCATGCTTCGTATTCGGCGGCATTGTTGGTGATGGCGAAGTCTAGCTTGAATGAGATGGAACATGTTCTCCCTCTGGTGATATTAGAAGGATTCCTACCCCGAAACCTCTCATATTTGATGCACCGTCGAAATATAGGTCCCATGCGTCGGAGTCGGCACAAAGGATGTCTTCGTCAGGAAGTGACCATGTGTCGGTCGTTGGATCCTCGTTGACGGGATTTTCTGCTAGGAAATCGGCGACTGCCCTTCCCTTGATAACCTTGAGGGCTACGGATTTGAGATCAAATTCAGATAGCATGAGTGTCCATCTAGACAGCCTTCCGTTTAGTACAGGTTTTTCGAAGATGTATTTGACCGGGTCCATCTAGGAGTAGATGTGAACCGTGTAGCTGAGCATGTAGTGTCGCAACTTCTTTGTTGACCAGACCAGGGCAAGGCATGTCTTTTCCAGTTGGGTTTACCTTGTCTCATACTTGATGAACATTTTGCTGATGTAGTAGATGGCTCGTTCTTCGCCGTCGACTGTTTGTGCTAGCATTGCTCCCATGGCTGTGTCGGTGACAGTCAGGTATAGGGATAAGTGAATTCCTTGTTGAGGTGGCATGAGGACAGGAGGTTTGGATATGATTTCCTTTATCCTATCGAAGGCCTTTTGACAGTCGTCGTCCCAATCGGTGTGATCGAAGGCGCGAAGCTTCTTGAAGATTGGTTCGCAAATCATAATGAGCTTGACTATGAAGCGGCTGATGTATTGGAGTTGACCAAGAAACCCTCGAATCTCCTTCTCATTTTTAGGCCGAGGCATTTGTTAAAGAGCCTTGATTTTGGTAGGATCAATCTCGATGCCTCTTTTGCTGACGACGTGTCCCAGGAGTTTTCCGGAGGTGACTCCGAATGCACACTTCTGAGGGTTTAGTCTCATGTTGTATTTTCGCAGACGAGCGAAGAATTTCTGGAGGGCGTTGATGTGGCCGTCCCGCTCTTTTGATTTGACGATCATGTCGATGACATATACTTCCACCTCCTTGTGCATCATATCATGTAGGAATGTGGTGGAGGTCCTTTGTTAGGTTGCTCCGGCGTTGATTAGGCCGAAGGGCATGACCGTGTAGCAACATATACCCCACTGTGTAGTGAATGCAGTCTTGTGCATGTATTCCTCAGCCATTTTGATCTGGTTGTACCCAGCATACCCGTCCATGAATGATAACAGGGCATGCTCGGCGGTGTTGTCCACCAGGATGTCCACATGTGGCAGAGGGAAGTCGTCTTTTGGACTTGCTTTGTTTAGATCCCTGAAGTTGACGCAAACCCGAATTCTCTCGTCTTTCTTGGGTACAGGAACAATGTTGGCCACCCAGTCAGAGTATTCGGACACTTTAATGAATCCAACTTTGAACTGCTTGTCTACCTCTTCTTTGATTTTCAGGGCGCATTCGGCGCAACTTTTGTTTCACAGGTTTAGCTCCGGGTTTAATGGGTATCCTGTGTTCTGCAATCTCTCTGTCGATCCCAGGCATGTCTTTGTAGGACCAAGCGAATACGTCCTTGTATTCGTGCAGGAGGTTGATGAACTGTTATCTTTCCGAGGGGTCAAGGGTGGTCCCTATCCTAAGTTCTTGAGATGTATTGTCGGTTCCTATGTTAATAGGTTCGGTCTCCTTAATGATTGGGGTCCTATCTTCTCGTTTGTCAAGTTCTTTGGCTAGGTGAGGTAGATAGTCACTCATGTCAAATTCCTCATATTCGTTCAGAATGCATTGCAGTTAAAATGAGACGAGTCATAAGCAAACATAGCGTTCATTAAGTCGACTTGAGCGAAAATCTCGGATAGGACAGACATCTCATGGGTAGTCAGAGGCGACACGGCAGAGGAGGTGGCCCCAGGAACAAGCTTCAGGTTGCTACCTTCCATAGGAGTTGGGATAACCTTAGTTGACTCGGCCTCTAAAGCAACCACAAGTTTGTGATAAAACAGTGGAAAGGGGACCTTGAGTGGGACATCAGGAGTGCTAGGAGCTAGGACAGACTCTGACTCAGACTCAGACTCAGACTCAGACTCTTCTTCACTTTCTTCTTTGAACATAGGGCCTTCTCCAGTTCTGACCTTGAGGATGCGGCCTTGGCGATCATTCCACTTGACAGTTTTCCTCCAGCCTTGTGTAGCTTTCTCCGGGTCAGTATCAGAGATTAAAGCGGTGGGATCGAACTGGTTATCTTTTAGAGCAATGTTGATGATGTCCTCATAGCCGAGGTGCTTGATGTTGTCTCTCCGAAAAGGAAACTGACAGCTTGTCCATCGAGGCATGGGGTCGACTCAGATATGGTCGGCGCAGCTTTGGTGTTGTCGGGGATGAAGTAGCAGTCTTGAAATACCTCTACACCCGGGTGTTTGACCTTAGCTACGGAGTCATAGATCGGCTCGGGAAAAGCCATTATAGAGCTCGGATTCTCCCTCGGGGACGAGGTATCCATTGAGAGTCAAATGGTATGGACGGAGGATGACTCCGTGCTTTTTGCGCTTCCGTATTAGGAGGTTCATCTCCTGGATGTCTTCATCGGTAGGCTCATAGCCTAGCCCAAAGGGGATATTAGGGACCTTAGCCAGTTTCAAGGGAGGCAAGGTGCTCTTCAGCGGATTGAGGGGTCGACCTGAGAAATAACCCTGGCGCATCAAAATGCGGTTGACTGTGAGGTTGGAGAACGGGTCACAATCAAAGGGTGTTGATTCATCGGTTAGGGCATTCACAGTTTGGAATCCCCACATTTTGCTGTCCTCCTCCTCAATGACTTGAGAGGCTATTCCCTTCTTCATGATAGCCTTGATCAGGGAAGCGGGAATTGTGATTGTCTTCCCGTTGAAAGGGACCCTGATTTTCTGATGGAGGGTTGAGGTGACGGCCTTGACAGTGTGAATCCAGGGACGTCCCAAAAGCATTTTGAAAGAGGCGTCGATGTCGACCACCTAAAAACTGGCTTGTCTTTCCAAGGGTCCAGTTGCAATGGTCAAGGTGATAAGCCCTGCAACCTTGCGACGAGTGCCGTCATAGGCGCGTACTCCTTGGTTAGTTGGGACCAAATCAGCTTCTTTGATACCCAGTTTGTGAGCCGTCTTGAGGGGAATTACATTAACCGCAGATCCGTCATCCACTAAAACCATAGGCACACTCTTTTTGAAGCATTGAACGGTGATGTATAGGGCCAGGTTATGGTTGGCTCCGAATGGAGGGGTATCTTCGTCAGAGAAGATGACCGGGTTGCTCAGGTCAGGGACATCTCTTGTCATATGTGCCACCACATCTTCAGGAGAGGAGGTAGAGGGAACTGTCAACTTTCCCAAGACTTGTAGCAAAGCCTACCGATGCTCGAAGGACGTAGCAATCAGTTGCCAAATTGAAATTTCGGCCTTTGATTTTTGCAGTTGTTTAAGTATCGAGTTTTCGGGAACCTTGGGTTGAGTGTCCGCATCCGGGACAACCTGGTCATTCGTTGTTGGAACGACCGTTGAATTGTTCAGGTTTTGGTAGGGGCGTCCGGACCGGGTAAGATGACCGATCTCTTTTGCTTGTTTGCCCTTTCCCGGAACCAGGTAGACATCCTCTACGTCGTCTCTCCAGATACCGTTGATTTCGGGATCTCGAGGGTACCTTGAAAGGGTAATCCTCTTAGATAGTTTTTGTGAGAGAATTTTTTGTGGGGGTAATTTCTGTGGGTCGATTATTGTGGGGTTGATTATTGTGGGGTTGATTATGGTAGGGTGCGTGCCAGAATGGTCGTGGTAGCAATCCTTCCTGGTGAGGGTAGTTTTGGGTGTTTGGAGGACCCTCCTTCGGGCGCGGTGTTGGTGTTGGTGGGTTGAAAATCAACCGGTGGTAGGCATCCTCAAATCGGATAATCCTTTTTGAGAGACTGTCTATGGCCTCCTCAACTTGTTGAAATATGGTGAGCATGGTCGCGGCACTGAATACGAATATCCCGTCTGGGCATCCTTCTCTAAGGCATTCACCTCGTCATCAATTGGTAAGATGAGGTGTGAGCAATCCAAGGTTGGTTCGTCATCAGAGATGGCATGGATTCCCAAGGGGTTTGTTTTGTTGTTTGGTTTTGTGGGTGGAGGTAAAGGTAGCTCTCCTTTCTCGATCATATCTTGGATGATGTGCTTTAGTTTAAAGCAGGCTTCCGTGTCATGACCCTTTCCTTGGTGATAATGGCAATAGGCGTTGGGATTCTAGAAACGGGTTTTCTTAGCCTCGGATGGGTCCGGAGTGGGCCCAATTGGTTGTAGTTTCCCTTGGTCTATGAGTCTTTTTAAGGCACTGGCATAGGTTGACCCCAAGTTTGTGAATACCCTTTGAGTACGCTCAGTTTTCTTTGTGGTTGGTTCGAGGAGATTGACCTCATCAATTTTGTTTGTTTGACCATAAGGGCGAGATCCGGTTGATGTAGATCCTTGATAGCCTCGACCAGTAGTTTTGGCCAGGACACCCTTGCGGAGGTCGTCTTCAATGCAGGTCCCGAGGATTTGTAGGTCCTGGAACATTCTGATGTTTTGATATCTCGGCAGGTTGGCATAAACCGGGCGGAGGTTGTTGACAAATTTCTCCACCAGAGTTGATTCACTCGGCTTACTGACCAGTTGAGTGCTTACCCTCCTCCAAAGGGTTAGGAATTCCGTGAAACCTTCCTTATCATTCTGAGTCAGGACCTCAAGAGTGCGGGTATTGGCTTGGATTTCGAAATTGTCGGCGTATTGTTTAGCAAATTCAACGGAGACTTCGTCCCAAGTAGTAAGGTTCTTGGGGTCGAGGGAATAGTAGAACTGGCGGGGAATCGGTTCTAGGGAGGGTGGGAAGATCCGCGTGAAGAGCTCCTGTTTGACCCCCTTGATGGCCATCTAATCTTTGAAGGCTCGAATGTGGTTGAGTGGGTCCTCCACTCCCTTGAACTTGGGTACATCAGTCAAGGTAAAGTTGTCGGGTAGTTGATCCCCAGTGGGTTTGAATCTTCGATTGTTCTCAAGGTGGATGTTGTTACCATGGGCTAGGAGTTGTTCTTCCAAAAGCTTCAGCCTTTTCTCAGTTTTAGTCAAAAGGCGGAGTGTTGTGTTCTCCGGTTTCCTTGTTTTCCAGGGTGTCGATACGGGTCTCGACACGGTCCAGGGTGACCTTAAGAGCGGTGAGCAGGCTGGCTAGTTGAGCAGTTGTAACATCTTTGTTGTTATTGTTGTTGTTGGATGAAGCTGAAGACGGGGCCATGGCTCTGAGTTAGAAAAACGGCTCACATTACATCTCAATCCGACACGGTTTAACGACGCAGACAACATAAAAGACGGAAAGACAGATCGGACTCAATGAGACGAGGGCGACCGTGTGTGGTGCCTCGGTGCTGATTCGATTTATAATGTGACAGTGTTGACCGGACTTTAACTCGCGTCCAACGTAATGGCTTGACGCCATTGAACGAGTCTCGAGGTGAGACGACTCATAAGTAAAGACCCATAAGTACGCTTGCTTTGACTCGATAGACACGAGGCGGAATTGGAATGGTGGACTGAAGCTTTCAAAAATAGAGATTTTAGAAAGATTCGTTTATCGCTTTATGGACGGCTTCCGAAGAAAAGGGATCTTCAGAAGTCGGTTAGTTTAAAAGGTTGTCTTATGTTTGTTTTCAAAAGACAGTTTGAGTTTGAGTCGGCCCTGAAAACAATGTACTGTATCCAGAGACGGTTTTTTTTTAAATTCAAAATTGTATGTTTTGAAAATCGAGTTTTGAAATGTTTGAAAAGGTCTCGGGGATGGTGTATGGTCCTCGGGATTTGAAAATGTTTTGAGAAAGGGGTGTGTGCCTTTCTCGGGTTTTGAAAGAGCCATCGTGTCGGCGCTAGACGGGTTAAAATCTGTGTCTTGACGGGGCGATTATAACGGCGTAAAAAGGTGTTTTTGAAATGGTTGTAGAAAACCAAGTTTGAAAATCGTCATTACGACGGCCTAAAAAGGCGTGCTTTTTGAAATGGTTGTGAAAACCAAGTTTGAAAATCGTCATTACGACGGCCTAGAAAGACGTGTTGAAATGGTTATAGAAAACCGGGTTTGTAAATCATCATTACGACGGCCTAAAAAGGCATGTTTGTTTGAAATGCGACGGTCGGCGAAAGACCGAGGTTTGAAACGGCCATTATAACGGCGCAAAAAGGGATTTTTGAAAGTTTGAAATGACACGGAAGGACTTATGATCACAGAACACATAAGCACTCGCAGTTTCATTATATTATGCATAATGCTGACACGGGTTTTGGCTTAAAAGGGTGGGTTACACACCAAGCGATCAAACCACGATTTTTGAGAGGGATACCAATCCAAACAAAATGTGTAAGGAGGGTGCCCTAGCCTCGTGCTCAAAGGAAATGAAAGCTCTTTGACGAAACAGAAATGTGTAGCGTCAACGGTATGCTTGACTCAATCGGGATTCGAAACGCGGGAATGAGAAAACTCATGCCGACGAGACGAGCCAATTGGTCAAAAAGGGTTAGGTTGTGGGTCCGGACAAGGAACCCGACTATGACCGTAATATCAATTAATGCATTTCAACCAAGACCTCGTTCGAGTCTCACCATCTAGGGATCACAAAGACACAAGTGTCCTAGTTTTCCCTAGAGGAGTAGCCAATCTATGGAAATAGCCACCTGCGACGCCCAGCCGATCTGTGGACATGCAGCGGTCTTTTGAAAGCCACGCTCGGCGGCGTAAAAATACTTTCGACCGGATCGTTTTAGATCGGCCGGTTTCGTCTCGGCAAGGGTCTCGAAATGATGCAAGAGATGTTCGGAGTCGCCACCAAGCATTTGTGGGATGCTTGGAACCCGTTTGAATCCACTTTATACATAGGTCAACCAAGGCAAAAATCGGTGTTTGACATAGGTACTAAAGTTAAGGAGTCATCCCTCTTTAGCATCCTATCTCTAGAATGACTCTCGTACGCCCTGGATAAGGTCATCCACTATCCAAAGTTTCTGAGTAAGAGGTTAAGGTACGTATTGGGAAGCCCTTTAATCGGACACCCAATCCCGCCCGCGGTAGCAGCCTCTACTGATCAATCTTGGTTGGTTAAATGCAAAAGTTGATAAAACGGGTAAATGCATGAATGCGCATCCATAAGTTTGAACCTAACATGTGAGCTTTCTATGTCGGTTGTTTAATCCAAGTATCAAGTATTTGATGTCGAGTTGGATTTAATGTTGATTTGCATGCAAGACGGAAATTAAACATCCATTTACCGAGTTAGGTTTATGGTGCATAACGTGATTCATTTGTCTTAGTAAGGCGTTTTGCAAATACAATGTAAAATGGGCAGATTCATCATCTGATTTGTCCTGTTTTCGGGTTAACCGAAGTCAGGATCATCCTACACAAGTGCTGGAAGGTAACAGGGTCTGCATTAGGTAGCCTACATAGGCGTGAGCCATCGGGCGATGCATACAGGCCTGTCCTGGTTTGAAAATTGGAAAATGAGTGGCCTGTTTAGGTGCGGGTCAACTGACGATTAAAGGGACGTCTTCTGACCATTAAAAGGTTTGTAAAATGGTTTGAAAAGAGGGTGTTTGAACCCGTCTTGGTTTGAAAAGGTCGTTTAGACCGCTTTTGTGTTGATGTGAAGAACGAGACTTGAATAATTATCATTATTTTGACAATATTCGATGTCGGGTTCGGTTTTGCAAGCTTGACATGAATAGTTTTGAAAATGATTATGAACTAATTGTTTTAAGTTCATTTGTTTGTGATTAGTCAATGTTTATCATTATACTTGGGTTAAAATCCGACATGGTATGTAGAACCAAGGATGATTTCGTATTTATGACTAATGCATTTGTTTTGAAATGTAAAGAAATGAAATAAAAGGTTTTAAAATACCTTTTAAAATGTATTTAACCAAATATTATCACCGAAACACGGATTAAACCGTCATGGTATTGGGAACCAAGGGTGAAAATGTTTTATGGTTAAAAGTTTATCGTGAAAGAAATGATTTGAAATATTTGAAATGGTAAAAAATCGATTACAAATAAGAAATGAATTAAAGGGGAAGATGAAACCAAACACGGCTGGGTTAAGGCCTGAGAGGGGCTTTAGGCGCGAGCCCTGCTGCTATACAAGCAGCCGCTGTCTCCGGCCAAAATCCGGTTTTGGCTCATTTAACCCATATTTGAATCATGTTATGCGTGTCTTAGCATGTTATAGTCATAAAACAGATGAAAAGCATGATAGAAGAGAATTTTTACACCCTCATACTTACATGCTAGGCTTGAGACGAGAAATCGACAAAAGTGTATCAACTTGTTTGGTCGGAAAACTCGGTTAGAAAACCGTTTTAGCAATGTAAAAGAGTGTTTTAAGTTTAGTGGTGGTGTAGTTGGTCGAGATGGTCGGTCAAGTGATTTAATGCACGGTGACGGTACCAAACAATGTGTTAGGATTGTGTTTTCAATCGGTAGGTCGAAAACATGCGTCGGTTTGTGACTTGAGAAGTCGAGTCTAGAATTTTAAGGGAGAAATGAGGGGGAAGACACTCGCATAAGGTGTTATGGTGTGTGAAGGTGGGTATTTATAGAGAAATGGGTGGTTATGTGCATTTTGAGCGACGTGGCCGCATGGGCTGCTCAAAGAGGCGCGAGCCATTTCGCGGGTCTTCGAGGTGTCTTGTCACTATCACGCAATTGAAATCATGATTTGTTCTATCCTATATTTTGGGTGACATGATTTGTACTTGACCATGAAGCATTCCGGGAATACTTAACATGGAAGTCTTAAAAAGTTTTGTTTTTTGTGTTTGACTCAATTTGACTCGTTGTTGGAGTCGGTTTTTGGTCCGGTGTCGGTTTTGACTCTAGTTAGTGTCATTGCGACCCCGTCGTCATGCATTAAACACTCCAGGTACTTTTGAAAAGTTTTGAAATGTTTTATTTTTGAAATCGTTTTAAATTCTCCGACGTATAGTTGTACAAAACTATCGATTAAACGCTGCGATTCTTAAGCATGTTGTAGTCCGATAATCATCGGGTGTTTGTTGGAGACTTGACAGATACTGGGTATCTACAGTTGTGTGTTTGTGTAATTGTCACCTATTTCCGGGGTGGCCTGTGTCGATCCATATTATATTTCCGATTATATAGGGAGCAGGTTACGTACAGGTTATCTTTGATAACTCGTGGTAGACGGGACGAGCCTTGATGACATCTGAGTCAAGTATAGTTGGCTAGAAGAGTATAGTTATCATGAGTTGTACTTTCCTTCGTTTATTATTTTATGGTTTGTAATCACTAAACTTGTTATTTATATAAAGAGTTCTTAATTGTAATTCCGATTTCACTGCCTCGGGAAACCGAGATGGTAACATCACCCATTTTTCTTGGCCGGGTAAGAAGGGGGTGTTACAATTTGTCTTTCTACTTAGTTCAAGTCCTTTTACCATTGTCGTTCACCTTGGAATGCGTGTCAAGAAAGAGCTCCGGAACCTTCATTATCTTATCCTTTTTCTTACCCTTCTAAAAATCAAATTATGCGTATAAGAAACTTTCCTTGTAAAACCGCTCCAATTGGCTTATTTCCTACAAATGACCATAAAAAGGAAGTTATAAGTGCGTAAATAATGACCACATCAAATATTCCCAAACCGAACCTTTACTCGTTCTGAGTAAAGAGGTGGCAAAAACTAAGACCTTTATTTAAACTAATCTTAATAGCATATCCTATGTATGACAATTAGCGGTCTCACTCCGCCCCTTCAAGTCACAACAAGGCAACTTTGAGGTAAGATCCCTTCTTGCAAGGTAAGTGGGGTCTTGTCGAAATGGTGATACATCCAAGCAAACAATTAATTGGATGCATCTACAAAAGAATAGTCACTCTCCTCATCTAAGTGGCGGAATCAACTAAAAGGGAACAAATATAAGGGCAAATACTCTTTCATTGATACTAGTTCTACAAACTACTAAATTCAAGAGGATGGAAGCAAATCACCTTCAAATAGTGTCAAGCTAGGCTACATTTGTCCACAATTACTAAATGCTTTTGACAAGAGCGGGTCCTTATGGCATTAGAAAACAATAGAGGATCGCGGATTCCCCATCTTGCCTAAACAAAAGGAAGGGTCGTCCCTTCTCCACCATGAAACAAAGGATAGGACCATCAACGGATAAAGGGATCATTTATGTCAAGTTTTAAGCCCCGATCATCATCACTTTTACTTCCTTTATTGGGTTTGGAACCTGCCTCGTCCGTCTCTAACTCGGAACCACCAGACATACTCACGCTTGAGCTTCGACCACTACCACTTCCCTTTGGATTATCGATCATCATCTTTGAGAAATTATTAATCATATAATTCATTCGAGCCATTGTTTTTGCCTTCAACTCATCCAATTGCTCTTAGAAAGTATTGTTGGTGTCACCAGCGCCCTTGCTTGAATCGTCCTCTCTTGGCATCTTCGCTTCCCAAGATTAATTTATTAAGCAACAAATTAAGAACCTGCTTTGGTAACAAAATTGATGTAAAACTAGTACAATTTTTATTTTGTTTTAGATTAATGAAAACGCATCGGAGTTTTAAGTGTTTATGTTTAGTGTTTTTGTGTGATTTGAACGAAAATAAAGGATATGACGTGATCACCCTCTCCTCCCTCACAAGGACCTCGATTAGAAAATGACTGGCATTCAACCTCGCAAGGAAGAATGTGTATTATCTCACCCTCGCAAGAACGAAATAATAACTCTAATAACTCGCAAACAATTAGAAAAACAAGAAGCTCTTGTATTAAACTCTTTAACTTGAATGATTAAAAACTGAATATAAAGCCCTCTATTTATATAAATTAGGCCGACACATGACTCCTAAAACTGACCAATTTAGGACGCCTAAAACTGACTTAGAGAATTTGCAAAATTGTCTTATTACAACTTGCTAAGATCGGGAAAGAAAAATAACATCTACCTTAAACATTATAAACTAGAATAACGAAAAAATAAAATTAGGAAACTAAGTGTGAACATGAGCTAGCCAAAACCGTGTAACAGTTCCTCTATAGTCGAATTGCTGCTCTTGGATTTCGTGTCGCTTTAGACCCGACTTGAGCTCATTTCCATCCCTTCTCCATGTTATCATATTCACCACACTTGATCCCATTTTGAAACCTTCAGAAATATGAATTACATTTCGACTAATTAAGACTTCATTTTAATTTTCTTTTAGTGCTCCCGCATCACCGCTAGCTTGTTTTACGTCTTCTTGTCAATTTGGAACAAGTCATTTACATGTTCTGGGACTTTTAATCATGTCTTTGCAAAATAGGGTTATTTCGAGTCTTTCAAACTTGGAATGAAGTTTCGATTGATTGAATAGGGTCAATGTGCATTTTCGTTCAATTTTGAGTCTTGGACTAGTTAAACAGAGTATAACTTTTTTCAATTTGACTCATCTTTTTTTCTTTCTTTCTACTTTTTCACAATACTCTGATTTTGTTACCGGATGGTTAAATAGTTATTATCTGATGAGATAAGAGAGTTCATTTAGGTGTTTACATACGCCTATAGTATTTAAATTTGTTTTATATGAAGAAACTAGGAAATATAGTTGGAAAAAAGGGAGATAAAATTATACCTACTCAATTGTTGTAGGCCATAAAATCTCATTTAAAATGGACATATTTATTTAACCTTAAAATGAGTCAAATTACATAAGATAAAAATAAAATACATTGAAATTATCAAAACGTTCGTGCCATTAGGCTAAGATTATTGGTAGTCTTGAAACAAGACTTTGATTCATCTTAAGACAAGACTCATTCAATACTACCAATAATCTACTAAGGTTTTAACAAAGTTTTAAGTTGAATCTTGAAAATCCAAAACTCAACTTAACACTTTGGTTGAGGGTCTTGACCCCATTTTCGAAAAAAAATTATCCAATGAGTAAATCTCGTGTCTCATTTTTTTAAAGATTGTTAAATAAAAAGAAGTGAAATGGAAAAATTGAGTCTAAGGTGAGTCTGACTGATAATGTATGGAGTCTGAAGTGAGTCTGAGCGGAATTTGAACAATAAATAAATAACTAAAAGTTAGTGAAATGCTGATGTAGCATTGTCTTAAGACTTTGATGAATCTTAGCCATAATCATACCTTAAGTGGAGTATTATTTAACACATCTTAAGAAAGATCTATTATTTGCGGTCAATGAAAGAATATACTACAAAATAAAGTACTCGTAATTTATTTCTGGTGACTACAAATAAAATAAAGTACTCAAATTTTTAATTTAGACGGGTTATTTATTGTCTGAAATAAGACGGACTAAATGCATCCATTTTACGATAAAATGTTAATATTTTATGATAATATGTTATTATATTTTTAGGGTAAAATATTAATATTTTATCTTTAAATAGTTAGATACTCCCTCCCAGTCACTATAATGTTCCCACTTTCCCGAAACGGATTATTCAACTAATGTTCCCCATTTTCCTTTTTTTGGTAACTTTTACTCTTATTTTATTCATTCATCTCTTCTATCACTAAACCCCACACAACACTTTTACTCCTATTTTATTACTTTCCTTTATGTTTTGGCCCCACAATCTATATATATACATAAAAGAGAGTTTTTTCGAACGATTTGAGAGCGTCCACATCATCAAAAATCAATTTAGGAAAGTATAATTTTTTATGTAAAAAATAAAGTGGAAAATCTTTTAATTATTATAATATGTATATTTCCTAAATTATATTCAAGTGATATTTCCAATTTTTATATCAAACTTTTACATTTCATTTGGAAAAAAAATATCGTTAAAAAAATTATGAAAATAATATAATTAGCTTTGTGGTCAAAAATGCTATCATTAGAGTATAAATTTCATATTATTTGCACATATTAAAGATGATGTATTTCTTAATACGTAAAATTGTGTACTTTTTAGTATGTTTTGTCCCACATTGAAAAATAAGTAGGTGTGGTGAATATACTACATATAAATAGTAGAGTTGTCCCACATTGAAAGATTAGTATAAGGTGATGTGATTCTATGATTATAAATAGAAGGCATATTTGGAACTTATGTATCCACCCAACAAATTTTGAGTCTTATAAATATTGTTTTAAAGAGCTCTTAAGATTCTCTATCATTATCTGCGATATGATATAAAAAAATAAAGTGGAAATCGTTGGGAACTACCCGGGAAAGAGTTAAGAACATGAACAAGAAAATCAAAAAATACAAAACTAAAGGTTTTACTAATGGTAGTCTCATGACACAGTACAAAACTAAAAATTTTACTAATGGTTGTCTTTTGAATGCAGTAATAGAGCGTTAATGAGTCGTTATATATACAATGTAGAGATCTTTAACTAATGATCGAGACTAGGTGGTTTTACCTTCAAAGAAAAATAATATGTATACAATAGTGGTTTTTTTAAGAAGAGACATGTATTTCTTGGTATGTTATATCTTTCACATTGAAAAATAATGTAGGCATGATGAACATACTACGTCTAGATAATTAAATTATGTATCTCAATTCTCACATTGAAATAATAGTATACGGTAGGGTAACGGTAGGGTGATTCTATAAATATAAATAAGAGGCATCCTTGAAACTTAGATATTAACCCAAATTTTTTTGTTATAAAAGATATGTACTTTTTAGTACTCCCTCTGTCCCGGTCATTTGTTGTCCTTTTCCATATTAGGGTGTCTCGGTGAGTTGTTGTCCTTTCTATTTTAAGAATAAACTTGATGAGCAATTTGATCATTCACACTCAATTTGTTCCACTTGTCATTTAATAATTGGCCCCTTTCTCTTTCCTTGGTCTTTGTGCCAAAAGCAAAGGACAACAAATGACCGGGACGGAGGGAGTATGTTATATGTCCCACATTGAAAAATAATGTAGGCGTGGTGAATATATTATATATGTATAAATAATAGAATTGTCCCATATATATATATATATATATATATATATACATTTTCTAAATTATATTAAAGTGATGTTTATAATTTTGATATAAAAACTTTATATTTTATTGGACAAAAAAGAATCGTATGAAAATTATATAATTAGATTGTGACAAAAAAATGCTATCATTAGAGTGTAGATTGTATTGTATTGTATTTTCTCATTATTAAATCGGGTTGATGTCAAAGTAGGTGCAAAAAAAAATGATGTACTTAGTATGTTATTTGTCCTACATTGAAAAGTAATGTCGTAAGTGTGGTGAATATACTATATATAAATATTAGAGTTGTCCCACATCGGAAGATTATCATAAGGCAGGGTGATCTTATGATTATAAATAGAAGTCATAACCCAAAATCTTTTGATTCTCTTAAGTATTGTCAGAGAGAGCTCTTAAAAGAGTTTGTATTACTGTCTCTACAATAATGATTTCTAACCTAAGTTAATCTTTGGAAAATCTTTTAGTTATTACAATATATGCTCTGTATTTCTTTTTTTATATTCAAGTGACTAATTTTTCTACAAAAGCTTTTACATTTTATTTGGCAAAATAATGTCGGTAAAAAAATTATGAAAATAATATTATTAGATTCAAAGTAAGATGGTGTAATTCTGAGTATGTTATTTGTCCCACATTGAAAAACAATGCAGGTTTGATGAATATATATTACGTATAAATAGTAAAATTGTCCCACATCAGAAAAAAATCCAAGTTTGGTGAATATATTACTTATAAATAGTAGAATTGTCCCACATCGAAAGATTAATATAAGGTAGGGTGATTATATGATTCTAAATCATTAGACAAAAAATGTAAACATTAAACTCTTATAACATATTTTTTTGCATTATAAATAAGTTAATTACCCCGTTGCAACGCACGGGCATTCAAACTAGTTCTTTATTTAACTACTAATAATTCATCCATATCTCCTATCACCAACCTCACACAACTCTTTTACTCCTATTTTAATACTTTTCCTTAAGTATTGTGCCCATATCAAATGAGAATAATATAGTAACTGATAGGAAGTATTAAAAAATGGTGACATTTATTAATCCGTTTTATTTTAGACAAAACAAAGACTTATTGATAAAGTAATGAATGAAAGAGTGAAAGAATTAGACGGTTGTCTCCTCATCACATGGGCCCAATGACATGAAGTTGAAAACCTCCCCAGACCCTCTCTCTCTCTCTTTTCCCCTTAAAAGTTTAACGTCATCACCCTCTCATCAAGTTTGACCTCAACACTACTTTTCTTCTCTAAGGAATCACTAACCTTAACATATTGCCAAAATCCCAAACACTACTTACTCCTACTTAGTCAAAATCTTACTATATCTCTCCATTTTCCCATTATTTTATTTTTCATCTTTATTATTTTATTTGGTGGGGAAGAAAGAAAAAGATTAAAAAAAAAAGCTTTATGTGGGTCGATCACCAACGATGTGGTTTGCCAAAGGCAAGATAAATAGTTTTGCAATGTTAATTATGTTGTTAATCATCATTATCTTGCTTAGTAATGTTGGTGGAACACGCCCATTTCCTCAAATTAGTAAGGAGATTAGCGAGAATGTTGCGAAAAATGATGATTTGTTCTCCAAGTATTACAATGCAACGTCTTCAGTAACATTCAACAGTACGGGCGTATATGATGTCAAGCGAACTGTTCCCAGCTGCCCAGATCCTCTACATAATTAGCAGTCTCGTTATTTAATTATTCGAGAGCCAGATGGTCTTTTCACATGGTATCGATGTTACAGATTAAATCCAAGGAAGCAACATAAGTAGGTTGTTTTTGTTAATCATTGTTATGCTGTTTTTTTTTTCTTCTTTTGGATTTTGTCACGCGATTTTTGGTTGGGAACTAAATACTCTAGCTGAATTCCCATAATACCCTCGTTTTTCTCGTACCCTTTTGTAGGGAGAACTAGGAAGAAAACCGAGGGTATTTTGGTCACCCAGAATTTGTATTTTTTGATTTTTATCTTTATCTGTTTGGATCTAAGAGATTATGAATGAGAATGCAGAAATCTTGATGATGTAAAGAATAAGCTCCAATAACGAGGTGAATGAGCTAAGGCCGGCACAAACCCGTTGGCCCTCGTATGCGTCAGAGAAGCCCAGCGGATTTGTGCCCCAGCTCATTTGCATTGTGAATTCATTATATTCTCCCTATGTTTTACGGAGTATATTTTTTCGTTGTTTGATGGAATTCAATTAGTCTCCCTTGTGACGGACTATATCCGTCACAAGGTGAAGACGGGCCAAATAACTACCGTATTGTGTAATATGGATAGTGGTGGACCATGTGTAGTTATTATTTTATTGTTAAGATTCTTGGAAAAGCAAAAAAAAAATAATATACAATTGGGGTGCTCCCAATATTTCGTCTATGTCAGACAAATAATTGTACTACCTCTTCTTCTCTCTAAAGTCTCACATCATAATTTTTATTTTTTTTTCACTCTCTCATCTAGCTCCCTCTATCATCAACTGGGTTCGTCATTTTCCAATTATAATCGCCATTTTAGCAGTCTTTGAGCATCGAAAACTCCGTCTACAGCTGCATCTCTTCAAAATAACAACATTTCATTCATCTCTCGAAGACGATGGGCAAGAAACAAATGGCTAGGAGAACTCCCCCAAAGAAAAATATGGAAGGTATGATATTATTGCATTTGTTGAATGTTGTTTGTTGTTCAATGTTGTGTAACAAAAAATGGTCTTTATTGTTCAATGTTGTGTATTAACCATGCATGCATGAATAGATCTCGTCAAAGGAGTTGTTGTACATGTTGATTCTTATTTGCTAAAGAATGGTGACATTAATGTAATTAAAAAGGTTAAACAAATTTGTTGTTTGATTGATATTAGCTTTGTTTTGTTTTTTTTGCGTACTAGTAATAGCTTATGCTGGCAGGTGCGCTTGAAAAAGGTGTGAAAATGGCAGCTGCTATGGGTGGAAAAAAGAAGAGCAAGGAACAGGCAAGCGTAGTAGATGGTAAGCTGAAAATGTCACCATTTCATCTGAAAAATGTTCATAGTTTAAGTTAAAAATGTTACTTTCTTATCAGCGGTTTTTTAACCTCTGTTTGCGTGGTTTGAAATGAACTTAACAGGGTGACATCTAAGCTTAAAATGGTCACATATGTTGTGAACTTTAATATGTCATTATGATATTCAGTTGACAGGGTGACATCTAAGCTTAAAATGGTCACATATGTTGGTGATGTTTAATATGTCATTATGATATTCAGTGGATGTACACATTTTAGGATGTGCCACATTTATAGGTAACATCATCTAAACATGGCAACCATAATGAGGAAGTATCATGACATTTGTTTGAGTGTCCATCTTTGTTGTTATATGTTGGTATGTTTAAGTGACATGTCTGATTCTAATATGGTGACATATATATTAGTGGTGAAGATGTGATCATCATAGTTACTATATGTAGGTATTCTTATCAGATTAGTGTTGGCAGATTAGTGTTAGTTGATGTAGTTGATTGAATATGAAATCATTTAAAAGGGTAACAATATGTGAGAAGAATGATGACATATTGCCCAGTTCAAAAATGTGATCATCTAAGGTATAAAATGTGACCTTTATAGTTGTGTCATAGATTAAGTAAAATATGGTGACATATATAATCTAAATGGGTGACAAGTTGTGAAGTCTAAAAATGTGACCATCTTAGTTGTTATATTAGGTATGTTTAAGTGACACGTATGCTTCTAATATGGTGACATATATATTAGTGGTGAAGATGTGACCATCTTAGTTGCTATATGTAGGTATTGTTAAGTGAGATGAACATTAAATTAGTGTTTTCAGATTAGTGTTAGCTGAGGTACTTATTTTAGGATGTAGTTTATTGAATATGAAATCATTTAAAAGGGTAACAATATGTGGGAAGAATGATATCATATTTTATAATTCAGAAATGTAACCATCTAAGGTGAAAAATGCGACCTTTATAGTAGTGTCATAGATTTATTTAAATATGGTGACATATATTATATAAATGGGTGACAAGTTTGTTAGTCTTAAAATGTGACCATCTTAGTAGTTATATGTAGGTATGTTTAAGTGACATGGATGCTTCTAATATGGTGACATCTTAGTCTTAAAATGTGACCCTCATAGTTGTTATATGTAGGTATTGTTAAGTGAGATGAACATTAAATTAGTGTTATGAGATTAGGTTACTCTGGGAACATCTATTCTCTTAAAGGGTGACATGTTAGTTAGTTTTAAAATGTGGCCATCTTTGGTAGCTAATGTACCTATTTGTTGTTGTGGTTGAATTTATGTCAGAGCATTTAAAATGGTAACATTAAGTAAAAATAATGATGACATAGTTTTTAGGATCAAAATGTAATGACCATAGTTGTATTCTGTATAGGTGTTCAGTTGAGTTGAACCTTAGAGCAATGGTGACATCTATTCTTCTTAAATGGTGACATTGTTTTAAAAGCATATAAATTGGTATCATTATTGGAGTTAATGGTGACATTACTGACAGACATATTTGCAGATATTCATGTGCAAGCAGGGCCTTTGAAAGTGGACAAGAAAAAGACCATTGCTGAAGAATGCTCGAAGGAGTTGGAGCTTGGCCAAGGCTCAAAGAGAAAGACAGCCACAAGTGCAGAAATGGAGGCGGATCTTAGCGTGTCTGAAGCGGTGGCGCAAAAGAAGCAGGCAAATGCCGAAGCAGCGGGCGAATCGGAAGAGACATTCACGCAACAATTGGAAAACGACCCTGTATTCTATGCTGCCTTCATTGCCATGCTTGATGAGGTGGACACTGCTTTGGAGAACGTGGTGCTCCCACTCTCATTTGACCTGGGCATAGATGACATTGGCGTTGGGGGAGAGCCACCAGCCCGCTCTTATGAGCTGAGGTACACCCGTGCTAGAGACCGTCCACCATGGGGTCCGGTGTATAATGTTTCTAAGGATGCTGCCCCTTCCCCAACCCGTGCCCAGAAGCCTTGCAAGAAGAAATGAAGATGGGGCAAAGGTCGTTAATGTAACCGTCAATGTTGATTAATGATGTAATATTTTGGATTAGTAGTTGTTGGTTGGCTTAACAATGTAATATTTTGGGGCACACTTTTAAGACCTTCTAGGTGGTAGGGATTGTGCAACAATCCTTGTTTTGTATAAACCTTATGACATAACAATGTTGTCATATATGTAGACCAATATGATCACAGTTTAGCACTAATGTGGTGACATTTTGATGTTGTACAGCAGTGTGACCATTTTATGATGCAGAACTTATCATCCCTATGTTTCCCAACCTTATCTTTTTATAACGTTCAGCAAATACAGGTACATTTCTCCACTTAAGGTGGTAACATATTCATGAATCACTTCTACGTGACCATTTTTAGAGTTTTATGTTCATTTAAAATGGTAACATGTCTACCCTGGCATATGGGTGATCATGCTTGCAAAACAGTCACCATTTTTATCACCTTCCAAAAATAAGCACATTATCTAAGTTAAAATGGTAACATATCTCCCATACATTGATCACATTTTGCCAAAACTTGTCTTTATAACATTCAGCAAACATAGATACATTTTAGCTTAATGGGTTAACATATCCAACAACCACTTATATGTCACCATCTTGAGTGTATTATGTTTACATGTAAACAGAAATCCACCCTAACATATGGTAAGCTTCGTATTAAACCCAAAGAAACAACAATTTAAATAGCAAAAACATACAATCAAACATAGACACATTATTCAACTACTTTGGTCACATTATCAGCCTTTTCTATCTTATTGGTCATATCAGACGCGGGACAACGACGTACATGACACTCTCCCCTGACCCAACCTCCGTCCCTTTCCTAGCCTTCTTTTTCGGCCTCATGTTCCTTTTTTTTCGTTGACTGCTACCCTTTATCGTACAACGTAGGGTCTAGAATAGGAGGCACGGTCACCTTTACGGTTGGTTGATCTTCCTCCATATTAAGGTTAGAAAGTAACAATTGGACCTCCTCATTAACCTTAACAATTGGACCTCCTCATTAGCCTTAATAAACAACCGTTGAGGCATTTAATTTGCTGAATAAGTTTTGGAACGGCCGATCACCCTTTAATTTCCCAAAGTGAGATATGGCGTTTTGTTGAATAATGTGCCATTAACATAGACGATGTATCGTTTCTGGATAAACCTGTCACCAATTTACCATTATTAGCATTAAAACATATGCTTTTATGCATGAATATAAATGGTGACATATACACTGTATGCCCTAAATGTTACCACCCTAAGGAGTAAATGTAACCATAATATCAATGCTTAATTGGTCTTAATACAATATGGCACAATGTAACCATCTTAGCTTATGTTGTTACACACTAAGATGGTAACATTTATGTAAGAATGTGGTGACATGAGAAAATATGACACAATGTAACCATGTTAGCTTATGTTGCTACACACTAAGATGGTAACGTTTATGTAATAATGTGGTGACATGACAAAATATGACACAATGTAACCATGTTAACTTATGTTGCTACACACTAAGATGGTAACATTGATGTAGGAATGTGGTGACATAAGACAATATGACACAATGTAACCATGCTAGCTTATGTTACAATACACTAAGATGGTAACATTGTGACACATTCTCCTTTAAACAAATATGTGACCATGTTTATGCAAATGTGTAATTATGGTGACAATTGTATAATCAGACTAAGACAGGTACATATGTATAATAAGGTGGTCACATTCACCATTTATGTTAACAAGTTAATAATATTGGTACCTTTGATAAGGTGATCACATTTTCAGCAGTCACATATAGTGTCCATGTTTAGTATATTATGTTTACATATTAAGAATAATTTGTAACACCAAAAATCATAATATTATTTGTACATATCTTTGTTAAGGTGGTGACATTTTCAACAATCACTTACATGTCACCGTGTTCAGTATATTATGTCTACATGTTAAGAAAAATTTACAACATAATATTGGTACATTTGTCAGCTAAGGTGGTCACATTGTTAACAATCACTTATATGTTAAGAAATGATATCATCTTAGTCTGAAGTGTTCCCATTTTGTAGCTTTTATTCCAAGTAAACACCCTTAAAGATCAGTATCTATGACAAGAGCAACCAAATTTTAAGCTTTAGTTAAAATGGTAACACCGAACTCTACAATGGTCACACTGTACGTTAAAATAGTAACATATTTGAAGATTAATATCTATGACAAGAGCAACCAAATTTTAAGCTTATGTTAAAATGGTAACACTGAACTCTAAAATGGTCACATTTTTAGCTAAAATGGTAACATATATGAAAGATCGGTATCTATGGCAAGAGCAACCAAATTTTAAGTTTTGGTTAAAATGTCAACACTGAACTCTAAAATGGTCACACTGTTATTATCACCTTAGTCTAAAAACATATATGGATACAAATGGTGACATAAAAGTATGTGTAAAATGTTATTATCTTAGAGTACATTGTTACTATTGGATACAAGTGCTCAGACATGCATAAATGTCGTAGTCACAAAAGTATACAAATGCATAAGCACTGCAAACTTGCATATCGTCTCACACCTCATTCTCTTGGACTTCAACTCAACACATTTTTGAAATCCGTAATCAAATCTAAGCTAACAATAAATCAGTAATCAAATCTATGCATAAATGCTATCATCACAAAAGTATACACATTTTTGAAATCAGTAATCAACTCAATCACATTTTTCTCTATTTTCCTGAAAATCAAACTTTAAACTCAAATTTAAGCTAACAATAAACAATCACAACGAATTAAGTTCAGAAACAAATCAAATCACAAGAACAAAAAATGTGTAATCAAATCGACAAAACTTTAAACTCAAATTGCAATAAATTTGAAATCAGTAATCAAATCGACAAAAATCAAATTGCAATAAAATAAATCAGATCACAACAACAAAAAATCAAGATTCGTAAAATCAATGTCTCCATTTTTAAACCATATCTCCACTTTTTACAAATAAAATTAAGATTTTAACATTAACAACTTAAAAAAAAATACCCATATTTGACATTAAGATGAATATCGGCGAGATGAAGACCCATATCGGCGAGATGAAGATCAGCGAGATGAAGAGTAGTTAAATAAATTATTGAATAGGACGGAGCTAACAGATGAAGATGGTGTTTTTAGAGAGATGAATTTTGATAATTTTGAGAAGAGAAAGAGAAGTTAATGTTACAGGGAGAAGTGATGGGTATGATGAATCACAAATTCTCATTTGTGACGGCACATATCCGTCACTCTTGAGTGACGGATACCATTTTACCTCACAAAGTACCCACTTTTTCTCTCTCTGCAACACTATTCATGTGGTCCCCTTTCTCCACTAACCCATTTTGTTACCATTTTAACTCACAAAATATCCGCAACAAATGGTGACCCGTCACAAGGGAGACCAATTGATGATGAATAAACTTACAAATGACGTCTTGCATTGGGAAGCCCTCCTTTCCTTTTTTTTTTTTTTTTATTAAACCCACTTGCACAAGACCCGCCCATTTCCTTGTGATATGGCACTATTCGCTCCGTCTCTCACTTGTGACGGATAGCGTCCGTCACAAATGAGAATTTGTGGATGGAATTAGTCTCTCATCTATCTTTTGTGATAGAAAAAGTAGACCGATGAACTAATTTTACAAAACCCGATTTCTTTCATTAAAAATAAAAAAATGAAAACAATTAATAAGGTATCTAAGATTAGGAAACACAATATGGTCCTCAACTCCTCCCTCAGGTATATACATTGTTTTATTATCATTTGCCTAAAAAATATTAAAAGTTTTGTCTTTATTAGGACCATGTCATAATATTTGACCCATTTTACGATTTATGATAGATATTCCGTCTTAAGCAAGACTTACTTAGTTACTCTCTTTGCATGTGCGGACTATATTTGTGTATGAATCATGTCATGTAAGAATAATAAGATCTGAGATGGTATGATACGTCCCATGCGAAACATCTGATGTGAATTTTCTCAGAGTAATAATCAATAAGTACTTTATGTATAGAAGCTAATGTTTGATGTAACATAGTCGTATATGGAGATATCTTTACCTATTTGTTGATAAGTTAAAGTAGTAACGTGTAAAGAATAGTAGTAGACTAGTAGTATTACCGATTGTTTTGATGTTATATCTTAAACTTGAAGTTTGATCATTCAGCTGCTCCATATTTTGGTTCCGGTATAAAGCTGAGAACAAATCCAACGTACACTGACATACTCAAGTCTCCATGTGATAATATTTCTTGCCATTATATATTGTTCGCTTGATTTAAGCTTGCGTTATACAGAGAGGGATTCTCATAAGTCTCTCATATCTAAAGAGTCCCTAAGTCTTTCTAACGGTCTTTGGATGAAGGGAATTGATGGATGAGATTACATCTCAATGGATGGCCACAAATCAATCTAGTTTAATTAGCTCCTCATTGCAATTAAGTTTCTTACTAATCCATTCTTCCCCCATTATCAGAAACTCCTTCCTCACTAAACATTCATTACTCATTATCAATAACTTCTCCTCTCTCATTTTTTCTCTCAAAAAAACAAAAACAAAACAAATAAAAACAATAAAAAACACCGCACCACCACTCACATTCCTCCGTCCTTCCTCCTCCTTCCCGCTGCCGCCAACCACCCCACCTCCGCACCAGACCACCGTCACCAACAACAACAGCCAATCGACGCCACACGACCACCATTCCTACCACACGCCTTCCTCCTGCCACCCCGACAAAGAACAACCATACCCCGTCTCCAACAACCACTGCACACTCCCGACCTCCACCAGACAGCAACCCCATCACCCTTCCCCACCGACGGCCTAGGTTGCACGGACATTCCTCCTAATCGGCTTTCCCGTGTCGGACACCCGTGTCGGACACGACACTCGTCGGACACATGTCAAAACGTGTCGGACACTTGTAAAGCCGTGTCTAACTTTCATCTTTTATTTGGGCACGTGTCCATGGTATTTTGAGCCGTGTCCATGGTATTTGGACACACCTTCAAACGGAATCAAGTCGAATTTAAAGTAAATGGCGTGAATTGTTATATGGTTGAATTTGGTGGGGAAATAAGTTGAATTAGCGGTAAATGATGTTCTTTAGACTAATAATGAGATGTCGAAATAGATTGATTATAAATTAGTTTTGGTTTTGGAAATGAGAATGAGTTATAATTAACGTCAAGTTTTACCTTCACTTATTTAAATTTAATATTCAAATATATTTTCAAAAATAAAATCGCACATAAGTAAATATAAAATTTATATTTTATTAAATTTAAATGAGGTGTCCCGTGTCCTAAATTTCATGAGATGTCATGTCGCGTGTCCTTGTCGTGTCAGTGTCCGTGTCCGTGTCCGTGTCGGTGCTACCTAGCCGACAGCAACCACCACAACACCACACCACCAACACCGACGCCCCTACCACCACCATCGTTCTCCTCTGAAATGTCGACACTCCTCCGTCTCCTCTTTACTCCTTAGATTTGTTTTTATTTCAGATCTCATTTTTCTAAATTTTGAGATCTCATTTTTCTTTATGCGTTTCTCAAATCTTGTTTGTTGTTCCTCCGTTTTACCTTATTATTGTTTTTCCTGCGTATTTCCTTATTGTTCTTCATCACCTTTTCAGATCTATTTTTTTTTAAATTACTGGATTGAGGGTCTTTGTTTTGTTTTGTTTTGTTCCTGCGTATAGGTCTTTGTTTTGTGTTTGTAGTCCATTTTTTGTTTTTTTCAGATTTACTTTGGTTTATTTTATTTTTTTTCAGATTTAATATTTGTTGATCAATTACGATTTTTCATATTTATTTGGTTTTTATACAAGTTATACTATTTACGATTAAAGTTATACCCTTCAAATATTAAAGTTACGCTATTTACGACTACAGTTATACCCTTCAAACATTAAAGTTATACTATTTACGACTAAAGTTATATCCTTCAAAAATTAAAGTTAATACTATTTACGACTAAAATTATACCATTGAACTAGACGAAAAAATGAGTTGGTGTTCCAAATCCGATTGCTTGTGATTTAAAATCTTGTCTTGTTTTATATTTTTTTTATTTCAAATATCGTCTTATTTTATATTTTTCTTTAGATCTATTAGTTTTTTTTAGTTTTGATTTTTTTTAATTATTTCAGATTTTGTATTAATTTTGTGTGTTGTTGTTGGTGGTTTTTTAGATCTATTAATTTTCCAGATCTAAATTCGTCCTATTATTTATTTTTCAATTTTTTAGATCTATTTTGTTTTTGAATAAAGTTACCCTTTAAATATTAAACTTCAGTGGCATTATGTGCAATTTCAATGACAATATGTGCAACTTCAGTGGCAATATGTGCAACTTCAGTGTCATTATAGGCAACTTCAATAGCATTATGCGCAACTTCAGTGACATTATGTGCAACTTCAATGCCCATTATGCGCAACTTCAGTGGCATTATGTGCAACTTCAATGACAATATGTGCAACTTCAATCTCGTATTCTTATTGTGTTGGTTTCAAATCTGAATTTAAATTTGGACTAAAGTTACAGTAGGACAAATTATATAAACTTGTCTTAAAATTAAATAAATTCCAAGTATTTTTTTTTTACTAAAGTTACACAAATTTGGATTAAAATTACACGATTTTGAACAAAAGTTATACAAAAATGACCAAAAATATAATAGGACTAAATTATATAAACTTGACTTAAAATTACTGTTCCGGGTGTAATTCCAGAGCAGTTATTTGTTACCACCCGTGCTTGTAGAATGACGTCTTTGATTGAATCCTCCTCTCGGTCTCCTGAAACAATGAACAAACTGAGGGCTCGGCTTTGCACCGAGCGAACTCACTCCGACGCTCAAGTCAGTAAACTTAAGAGATAAGTTGTTGTTACTTGGCGAAGTATATTTTGTAGAGAGATAAGGAAGATATTACCAGATGAATAGTGATTCTTAGGTTAAATTGTGGATCCTTTCCTCAATGAGGGTTGAGGAGTATTTATAGACTTTCACCTTTTGTCACGTAGTGGCCAAGTGGCCAAGTGGCTAGCAAGTGGAAAGACTGATCTACCCTCGGCCGAGGGACCCATGGCAGGCCGGCGGGCCCTGTTGACTCGCCGCCGAGGGGTCTTGGATATGAGTTCGCGGATGTGTGCCCTGGCTGGCTAGTTGTCCCAGCCGGGACCCAAGAGACAGGCCGACAGTCGCGTCGGTTAGGCTGTCTAAGTCGTTGACTTGCTGTGGATATCTTTGACCTTGCTCAATATGTTGACTTGGTCAGCGGGTGCAGAATATGCCCCATCAATTTGCCCCCAGCGTAGTCTATGCCGTGGTATGGGCTCCGATGTGTGTTGAGCGTATATTCTGCGTAAGACAAAATTTTTCTGCCCCGGCTTCTTCTACCTCGGCTTGGTTCTGCTTAGGCCGTACCATATCCCCCCTCCACATGGATGTGTAAAGGGCATTCGATGTGGAAAAGAAAGTGACGCTGGCCGAGACCTGGGTTGAGAGTGCCGGTTGTTTTTGATTGCCCTCGGCCGGTGCTACCTAGCTTGGTTGATCATGTGGCCGGCGGAGAACAGATACTTTAGGAATTTGTTGAGGAAGATGAATAGACAGAGATATGAAGGGGCGTGTTGAAGACGCTTGGTCACTGTTGCATTGATTGACGTTCAACTGTTGCAACGATTGACATTCCGTGGTTGCAGTAACCTGGTCAAACTTAGGCCCTCCGACCTAATCTGGAGGGGGGTAGGCTTCGGGAAGGAGGTGACAACGGTGGCATCTTGACCACTTGCCTGCGCAGTTTTCTTCTCGGCACGTCGTTCAATAGTGTGACCGGTAGACGGCAGCGGTTGATCTACAAAAAATTCAATTAAAGCATCCGTGTCAACATACATGGACATACCGGAGAGCCTATCATCAGGAACGCCTAATGAACCGGCTAAGTCTCGAGCCACGGGATAGATCCGTACCATGCTTGGCCTTCTTGGTCGGAGGACGCATTTCCTTGCGGCGCGGACGCGTGAGCAGCGAAGCATTAGCGGCAGGAGCAGGCTCTTTCCTCTTACGGACAAGGGGAGATCCCTCCGCATCGGAGTCCCCCCCATTGGTAATGTCAACGATCACCACCGTCTCCTTCTGGACTGAAGGGATGGGAGGTGGAACTGATGTCGACGCCGTCGCCGCCGAAGACTTTGTTTTCCGCGTTCGGCGCGGCATGTTACTAGCAACCTTAGCCTGGGCCGCCTCCACATTCGAGCCTTTCAGCTGCTGATCCATGAGATCATTCGGCGACGTTCTGCGATCACGGGTTAGAGCCTTAGGATGCAAATCAGCAACGGTCTTATCCTTGTGCAGCCCCATTCTCCGGAGGATATCCTCAGACAGGTCCGGTCCAAAGTGGTCTGCAAAGAAAACAAAGCAAGAGTTAAGTAGAAGAAATAAATCAAAGTTCAAGAAACAGAAACATTGAGAGCAGAGATGGGCCTCACACCGACCCCACTCACCCTGTGCTAGGGCCGGTATGAGGCCGACATGGCAGAGCAGCTCATCCTGAAGAATGATCTGCGTCGGGGGAATCCATCTTTTCGGCACCCCACTCTTGTCCGCCTCAAAGAGCTTCATCGCCAGCTTCTCATCCGCATTAAGAGGGACCTTGCTGGCGTCCATCTTAAGCTTACTCCGGGTGACCCATTTGTCATGCTCCGCCTTAGTCTCGCACCGCAAATTAACTTGGTGCTGGAAGGACCGGGGCAGCGGATAGTCATCCGGCACCTCAACATACACCCACCGATCTTTCCAGTCCTTGCAGGAGGAAAGCTTATCAACGGAGACGTAACCCGGCTCCATTTGCACGCTGTACCATCCGACGCGGCCAGGAAATGACGGCCGAAGGTGGTGAAGCCGACGGAATAAATTAACCGTTGGGACCTCCCCCTTGAAGAGACAGAGCCAGACAAAGCCGACTATGGTTCTAATAGCCAACGGGTGCAGCTGGGCCACGGCGACGTTCATGGCTCTAATGATGGCCATAACGTAATCATTCAAATAAAAACCGGAGCCCGTACTCCAGTGTGCCGGATGTATACGCCGGTACAACCCGGGAGGGCAACAGACGGCCGACCCTCCTCGGGGATAACAATTTTGTATCCCCCGCCGAAGTAGAAATGGCCCTCGAAAAATGTTTCGCCGGAACAACTGGCGAACTTATGGGTCCAGGCACGGTCAGGGCAGACCTTACAAGGTTCGCCGTGATCCATGATGTACTGCCTCCCCTCGTTAGGACGAGCCCTTTCAGCATCATCATCGTCATCATTAACATCATCATCATCCTCCCAACCCTCCAAAGCTTTTGGATCAACTTCGGGAGAAGGAGACCTAGGGCCCCCAAACCTTATCGGGATGGCGTCTAGTATCTCCTCCTCATCAAGACGCAACGGGGAACCCCCCGGCGCACGGTTACTAGGTCCGGCATCAGCAGAAGACATGGTAGCAACAATTACTTAACAAGATAAGTGAGAAAATTTGTTTGTTTACCTTGAAGAAAAGCACTAGCCGAAGTAACGACTCTGAAGATTAGAAGAGAAAGAAGCCCTTGAAAGTTTAGAGAGAAGAAAATTTTAGAGAAAATAAAATTGGTGGCCAATTTCGTGGACTAATCGCCCTATTTATAAGGGAAAGCCCATGAAGAAGGACCAATCGGGCACAAAGACATGAAACGTCGCCAATCAATCGAACAAACACGTGTCGGACATGCAACCACGGAATGTCAATCGTTGCAACATTGAACGTCAATCAATGCAACAGCGACTGACCAAGCGTCTTCAACACGCCCCTTTATATCTCTCGTCTATTCATCTTCCTCAACAAATTCCTAAAGTATCCGTTCTCCCGCCGCCACATGATCAACCAAGCTAGGTAGCACCGCCGAGGGCAATCAAAAACAACCTAAGACTCTCAACCCGTGTCTCGGCCAAATCACTTTCTTTTCCACATCGGATGCCCTTTACACATCCATGTGGAGGGGGATATGGTACGGCCTAAGCGAGAACCAAGCCGAGGTAGAAGAAGCGGGCGGCGTAAAAATTTTGTCTTACGCAGAATATACGCTCAACACACATCGGAGCCCATACCACGGCATAGACTACGCTGGGGCAAATTGATGGGGCATATTCTCGCACCCGCCGATCAAGTCAACATATTGAGCAAGGTCAAAGATATCCACAAGAAGTCAACGACTTAGACAAATTTAACCCTACGCACTGTCGGCCTCTCTCTTGGTCCCTACTGGGACAACTAGCTACCGGGGCACACATCCGCGAACTCATATCCAAGACCCCTCGGCGGCGAGTCAACAGGGCCCGCCGGCCTGCCATGGGTCCCTCGGCCGAGGGTAGATCAGTCTTTCCACTTGCTAGCCACTTGGCCACTTGGCCACTACGTGACAAAAGGTGAAAGTCTATAAATACTCCTCAACCCTCATTGAGGAAAGGATCCACAATTTAATCTAAGAATCACTATTCATCTGGTAATATCTTCTTTATCTCTCTACAAAATATATACTTCGCCAAGTAACAACAACTTATCTCTTAAGTTTACTGACTTGAGCGTCGGAGTGAGTTCGCTCGGTGCAAAGCCGAGCCCTCAGTTTGTTCATTGTTTCAGGAGACCGAGAGGAGGATTCAATCAAAGACGTCATTCTACAAGCACGGGTGGTAACAAATAACTGCTCTGGAATTACACCCGAAACAATTACAAAAGTAAAAAAATATTCGTCAAAATCTCTTTTTAGTATAAAGTTACAATATTTTGGATTAAAGTTATACTCGTAAAATACAAAAGTTGCACTCTAAAAAATACTGAAATGTCGTAAACGTGTCTTAAAATTACAAAAAGTCTAAAAAATATACTTCAAATTCACTTTTTAATATAAAGTTGCACTATTTTGGATTAAAGTTATACTCGTAAAACACAGAAGTTGCACTCTAAAAAATACTGAAATGTCGTAAATTTATCTTAAAATTACAAAAAATATCAGTCAAAATGACTTTTTTAGTATAAAGTTACACAAATTTGGACTAAAGTTATACTTGTAAAGCACAAAAGTTGCACTCTAAAAAATACTGAAATGTCGTAAACTTGTCTTAAAATTACAAAAACTCAAAAAATATCCGTGAAAATCACCTTTTAGTATAAAGTTGCATTATTTTGTATTAAAGTTATAATCGTAAAACACAGAAGTTACACTCTAAAAAATACTGAAATATCGTAAACTTGTCTTAAAATTACAAAAAGTCAAAAAAATATACCTCAAATTCACATTTTAATATAAAGTTGCACTATTTTGAATTAAGGTTATACTTGTAAAACACTGAAGTTATACTCTAAAAACTACTGAAATGTCATAAACTTGTCTTAAAATTACAAAAAGTCGAAAAATATGCGTCAAAATCACTTTTTTGTATAAAGTTGCTCTATTTTGGATTAAAAGTTATACTCGTAAAACACAAAAGTTGCACCCTAAAACATACTGACATGTCGTAAATTTGTCTTAAAATTAAAAAAAGTAAAAAAATATCCGTCAAGTCACTTTTTAGTATAAAGTTACACAAATTTGGACTAAAATTATACTTGTAAAACACAAAAGTTGCACTCTAAAAATTATTGAAATGTCGTAAACTTGTCTTAAAATTACAAAAAGTTAAAAATATATACATCAAAATCACTTTTTAGTATAAAGTTGCACTATTTTCGATTAAAGTTATACTCATAAAACAATGAAGTTACACTCTAAAAAATACATAATTGTCGTAAACTTGTCTTAGTGTTTTTGAGAGAGGAGGGAAGTGAAATGTGTGATATATGAGAGAAGTGGATTAGATGAGAAGAAGTTATATGAATTAGTGATTAATTAGGATGATTAGTAAGGGAGGAGAGAGTGTGCGAGGTTAGCCATTAAACACCCTTTTTGTGAGTTGATCTTGTCCATTCATTTTTATCATCTAAGGAATCTTAATAGAACTTATGGACTTATAACTATATAGACTTTGCTGATCTCTTCTCTACGTTAGGGTATGTAACTATGTGAGTTTAATTAAAGCATCCACAATAGGGTTCTCACCAATTTTCATGAAGAGGGTGAAAAGGTAGTGAATGAAAAAATGGGTTTGCATCAGCAAATAAAGGAGAGATTAAATGCGAGAAATGCTGGAAATTTTCACCTGTGCCAAGTCTGATGAAGAAGCAAAAGTGGGGCCAGGCGTCATATATAATCAATCTAGGATGATAATTAAGGAGATTACTAACTAAATTAATGATTAAGTAGATAGATTTAACAACCTACGGTGATAAAGATTCGATCTTGCTAGATGCAATTCCCCAAATTTAATTGCTAATCCCCCGCCCTTTCTTCCCTCTAATTTGATTTTATGTGAAAGTTGATAAATAAGCTAAAGGGTTTTTAAATTTGGAGTTTCGGAGGTATTTATAGTGTTTGAGATAAGCTAAGTCGGTTTATAAAAGTACATAATAATAATAATAGAAGGTTGTTTCTAAGTTACGGAATCAAAACAATCACGCGCTGCTTAAAACAGAGGTTCCTCGGTCGTGTAAGCTAAGGGGTGTACTCGATCGAGTAACCCAAAGCATCACTAACTTCGAACGGTCGCTATTTCTTCGTTACTTGGCGGAATGTAGATCGTGACCATGCGTTGGAAAACTAAGACAATAAGTTTTCTCCTCCAATGTGAATCACCTTCAACGGAGCTCTAGAACTCTAGATATAGTAGTTTGAGGTTGACCCTTATACAAGCGATTATCATTCCAATTTATTACACATTTGTTTAAACTTCCCTATTAGTCTGTCATAGTCTAAATTGTACTTAGACGCACATAAAAGGGTCTTATAATCTTTAAAATATAACGGGTATTACAGGGCCTTACCCACCCAAACCCGATACTCGACATTAGTTATGACCCAAAACGACCTGACCCACCCGATTCGACCCACACATGCGCATGAATCGAAACCATCCGACAATACAATAACCCGAACCTTAAGCAACCAGACTTGACCTACCCGATTGCCACCTCCGAACCATATGGACCATATCTTTCGTCTTCAAATAATTTTTTGCCGAATAATTTGCGGTCCCATATGAAAATGATAATTTTGGTTGGCCTCCATTGATCTCGATTTCCACATTCCAATTTCCACCCCAAAAAGTTGATAACCCTAATCAATGTGATTCTGCCGGCTGGGCCAATTTTCCTTCGTGATCATGTGAAGCTGAAATAATGACTATTTAATCAAGGACATTATTCCTTAGCACTTGTTAATATATACTTAAGTGCTTAATTATGAAGGGTTATGTTCCCAAAGATTCTAGACATAGTCAAATGTATAGGAGTTTGAGAAGTCTTGGAAGCGTGAAAACATACCGTAACAAGTTCTTAATATATTATCGGTTTTTCTAACATATGTCCACTAGGCATATAATAAGAAACTCAAAAAGGAAAGAAATAAATGATTTTTTTATGGGGAAATTGCAATATCAATTACTTTTACTTTTATTTACAATAAAATACATTTATTACTTTCCTTTTTGGGTTTCTTATCCTATGCCTAGTGGGCTTAGAAAACCCATATATTATTCTTAACTTTTGTTTCTATCCTCTTGTTCGCATTATATGATTGTCTTGTATACATGCATGAAAAGATACGCAAATGTTGACAAATCAATGTAGTGTATCTTCGTGACCCTTTACGGCGAATTCCTAAACTTTATGTTATAGAGGTTGTTTAGAGTATAAAATGGTGAATACTAGGTATTTGTGGAACAATCCATGTATAATAAATCCTTTGTATTAATTTGTGAATTTGAGAATAGATGGAAGGTGAAGACTGATAAGATTACGGGATCTACGTAATCTTATAATAGTTAATATAATCTTTGTAATTATTTTATAGACGTCTTGGATCACAAGTACCGTGTTAATCATCTTTTTTTTTTGAAGGGAAAACGTGAGTGTCTATTAAATTAAATCCAATTCCGCCAAACTAAGGACGGAATGCGGGAAGTCACTTACAAGAATCAGTTCCTCACCTGTAGCCGAACAAAGTCTAGCAACTAAGTGCGCAACCGTATTTCCCTCACGTTTTACATGATTCACTCCTCTGCAAACAAAAGAACTTAAAAGCTCACAAACATCCCTAGCACATAGACCAAAACTATGCCTCATTTCTGCATCTTTTTGCACAGCCCGGACAGCAGTCATAGAGTCAGACTCCAAGACAATATTGTTCGCCCCTAAAAGCTTCGCCACTTCCAACCCGAACATCATAGCTTTCACTTCAGCCGTCTCCACAGACCATCGTGCTCGGCATCTTTTGCTTGCCACCACAACAACCTCCCCACTCGAATCTCTCCCCACCACGCCAAGCCCCACATCCCCGTCTCCTAGAAAAGCAGCATCAGAGTTGAACTTGGTCGTCCCCTGTTCTGGTGGCTTCCACAAATTCAGCCCAGCATTCGCCCCATCCCCACTGCTCTCCCTAACCAAACCTGCATTCGCATAGCCTTGATAGTCCGCAACCAATCTCGAAAACCCCATGACCACCACCTCTGGATTGCACGCCTCTTCCTCAAACAATCGTGCATTCCTGATTGTCCACAATGCCCATAACAGCGCTAGCAACCTCCCCTTCTCCTCTCCCATCAGCTTTTGCAAGGCCCACGTCACCCACTCTGTGAATGTCGTTACGGGGGCATCCTCCATAATCTCATCGAAGCCGCTTTCCACCCAGAACCTCCTTGTCCACTGACACCTGAACAAAGCATGAACCTCCGTTTCTTCTTCCAACTCATACATATCACATTGCGCCCTATCACAACAATGGCGGCGAAAAAGATTCGTTTTAACCGCAAGCATCCCTGTACATGCCCTCCATATGAAATGTATAAGTTTTGGAGGTACTTTCAAGCTCCAGATCCCTCGCCAAAAACCCTCCCCTGCTCCCATACCAGATTGGTCATTATCTTGAGAATCCAGTCCCATCCCTAGCCAATACCCCGACTTTACCGAATACTCCCCATTCCTCGACGGCCACCAAAACAGCGAATCAGCCGGCATTCTCTTACTCAACGGTATTTCAAGCACCATCTTGATCTCCTCCTCTGACAGAATTGGAGCCATGGCCTCCTCTCTCCAAGTCCCAGTTGAAACGTCAATGAAATCCGCAACTTTCAACATCGGATTTGCCTCGATATTTGGGTGCAGCACACTTCCACCCCTCTCACCTGGTAACCAGCGATCCTCCCACACCCTAATCGACTCACCATTCCCAACTCTCCACCGTAACCCATCAAGTAGCAGTGACTTCGACCCCCACATGCTACGCCAGGCAAAACTTGGGTCATGCCCCCGTCGAGCATCGAGAATGGAAGTGTGTTTGAAGTACCGTGCCTTCATCACTCTTTCTACCAGCGAGTCCGGGTTAGTCATTAGCCTCCACATCTGTTTTGCCAATAAAGCCTGGTTAAAGACCCTAACGTTCCTGAATCCCATACCTCCCATAGCCTTCGGCCTACATAGTCTATCCCACCGCCACCAGTGGATCTTCCTCTTTCCTTCCGTAGTTCCCCACCAGAACTTGGCCATCATCGAGTGAATTTCATCTATGAGCCCGTCTGGGATAGCGAATAAGCTCATCATGTACGTCGGTATGGCCTGAACCACAGCCTTAATTAGAATTTCCTTCCCGGGTTTTGACAACATTTTCTCCTTCCATCCCTGCATTTTCTTCCAGATTCGTTCTTTGAGGCTAGAGAAAATCACCTTCTTAGACCTCCCTATTACCGTCGGCAAGCCCAAATACTTCTCATGCCTGTCGACCTCGCGGACCCCCAGCGCAGCCAACAAACTTTCCCGTGTTGATGGTAGCACTTTCTTGCTGAAAACCACTTCCGATTTGGAGTAATTAATTTTCTGTCCCGATGCTCGTTCGTATGTACTGATAATTTCAGCTATTGTCGAGCATTCCCTCATGTTTGCTCTCGCAAAAAGTATGCTATCATCCGCAAAGAAAAGGTGAGAAATCCTCGGAGCTCCGCGGCAAACCCTCGACCCATGCAATTTTCCTTTATCCACCGCATCCTTTATTAAGTATGAGAAAGCATCCGCACACAAGAGGAATAGATAGGGAGAAATAGGGTCCCCTTGACGCAATCCTCGACTCGGTTTCACAAGACCCGTCGCTTTCCCATTAATAAGGAACGAATGGGATACTGTGGACACACACTTCATCACCCTATTCCTCCATCTCGAGGAAAAACCCATCCTTTTCATCACCTCATCAAGAAAAGCCCACTCCACCCTGTCGTACGCCTTGCTCATATCAAGCTTGAGAGCGATATTCCCATGTCTGCCTTCCCCACTACGCTTCATCGCATGGAATATTTCAAACGCCACAAGGGCGTTATCGATGTGAGTCCGCCGGTGTAAAGGCACTTTGATTCTCCGAGATAAACCCGTTCAAGAAAGGTTTAAGTCGGTTGGCAAGGATTTTTGACAAGATTTTATACGTGACATTGCAAAGACTGATGGGGCGGAACTCCGTAATTTTCCTTGGCGAATTGCACTTCGGAATTAATACAACGTTAGTCATGTTAATCCGCTCCATGTCTCCTCTCCCCGCCCACCATTCACGAGCAAACCCGCAAACATCCGTGCCCACAATGTCCCAATATTTCTGATAGAACAACGCATGCATCCCATCCGGCCCCGGCGCCTTATTCGGATGCATGCCGAAAAGGGCATTCTTTACTTCCTCATCGCTAATCGGACTGTCTAGCACATGGTTTATGTTGTCAGAGATTACCTCCGGAATACATCCCAAGACGTCGTCGAAGTTGGACGGGTTACTGGAGCAGAATAGCCGGCTAAAATACTCCTCTATCACCTTCGCAATGCCCTCCTCTTCCGTGCACCAGCTACCATCATCATTTTCAATTCCCACAATGGTATTCCTCTTTTTTCGTTGCTTTGCTTTATGATGGAAGTAGCTTGTGTTTTTGTCCCCATCCCGCAACTCGCATTTCCGGGCCCGGGTGTACCAGTATGTTTCGACTTGCCTTCTTAGCTCATCCACCTCCTTGACAATACCTCTGCAGCGGTTTATCATATCCGCCGACGGAGGTTGACGTTGCCAATATTCCAGTTCTGCCTCCTTCTCCCGAATTCTCTTTTTAACATCCCCAAACCGTTCCTTAGCCCATCTAGCCAGCCTCATCGCACACACCTCGATTTTATCAGGTATCTCCCCAACACTCTCATCCACCCACGCCTCCTGGACTACTCCTCTGCACTCCTCATCCGCAACCCAAAAAGGCTCAAACTTAAAGCCCCGTCTTCCCACCCTCCCACGCTGCCGCTGCTCTTGTTTTATAATGATAGCAGAGTGGTCAGATGAGTAAATAGGGTAATGTTGCACGATTGTATTGGGGAAGAGGTATCCCCACTCAGTTGTAGCTACCGCTCTATCCAGTCTTTCTCGAACCATCGTTGCCACCTCCCGTCGTCTCTGCCAAGTGAACACGTTCCCCCTATACCCCAAATCATGGAGGCCACAATCGTCAAGGGTTTCACGAAATGCATCCATCTGACTCTCCCTCCTTACCGCTCCACCCTCCTTCTCAGATATACTAAGAATTTCGTTAAAATCACCAAATAAAACTAGCGGTACCTGACTACTATCACATATTCTCCTCATCAGGTCCCAAGTTTTATGTTTATTGCTCGTCTCAGGCCACCCATAGACTCCTACTGCTCTCCACGCCGCAGCTCCATTCGCATCAAGGACCTCCACCATGATATGATTCTTATTGTACGAGATCAAATTGACATCAATATCCCTCCACCACAACCCTAACCCACCTGACCGCCCTCTACTATTAACACAAATACCAGCAGAAAAACCACAACTATTACGAATCCTTTCTAACTCCCTCGCACTAATCATTGTCTCCATTACAAAGACAATGTTTGGGCTCTCCCTCCAACACCAATCCCGGAGGGTACTAATTGTCAAGGGATTGCCCAGCCCTTGACAGTTCCAGCTGAATATTTTCATTGCTGTTCGCGGTGCTGGTCGTCGCCAGTCACCGCTACTTCCATAGATATGTCTAGGTATCCTGCTTCGACTCGAGATTTCTTTGTAATCACCTGCTCACTCTCGTTACCCATCTCCTCCTGCTCAGTCCCCTTCCGTTTGCTCCCCTTACCTTGGTTCGATGCATCCTGTCCCACCCCCTTGCCACTAGATATCCCACGAATTCTCTTGACCTTAATCGTTCTCCTCTCCGCCCTCGTCTCTTTATGAATCTCCCTCCTTTCCTCCTCCGGTGATGGGCACTGAGCTTTTGAAGACCCCGAACACCAGGACGAATCAGCAGACCCCTCTCCCTCCCCCTTGCTCTTCACCTCCTTCTCGCACCCCACCTTCTGGTTTGTACCTCCACGGGATATAGACACCCCACGAAGTAATTCCACCATACGGCTCAGCTCCTGTTCCTCCTCCCCCTCTTCGTCTATGTGGTTGAAATCGAGTTTCCTTCCACCTTTGCTAGGGCTCCCCTTACCCTTCTCCATTTTATTTACCACTCTCCAAGGTGAAGCCTTCATCCATTCGCCATACCTTCTCCCCTCCCCAACTGGTCCCTGCCTTTCCCCACAGTCCTTCTCGCCATGACCCACCCGTCCGCAAACAAAGCAAAATAAAGGAAGGCTTTCATAGCTTAGCCTCACTTTCCACTGTTTCCCCCCCTTCATTTTCATGATAAGAGAATCAAGTAACGGTTTGCGTACATCAACAACAACCCTAATTCTCATCGACCTGTTGATAGACGGGTTAACCGAATTATCAACCTCTACAAAAGTACCTATAGCATTCCCTAAGTTCACTGCATTCTCCAAATTCTGTCGACCTAAGATGGGTAGGTCGTAAACCCTAACCCACATAGGAGAAAAAAAGAGAGGTACCTCTGTCGGGATGGCTTCGTCTTGTAAATCCGAGAGAATTAGCAGATGCCTATCAAAATGCCACGGCTGTTCTGCTAACACACGCGTCTTATCCTCCTCATTACTAAATTTAAAGGTAATGATCTTTCTCTGTTTGTCCACCACCTCCCCTACCACCAAGTCCTTCGTTTTCCACGAAGACGTCATCGTATCAATCATAGCCTTCAAATTAATATGCCGGTCCGTCCATAATCGCCCAACTACACATAGCCGAGCAATTGTCAGATCCTCTTCTCCCTCCGCGGACCATTCCACCTCTACTGGTACTCCAAGATCCGTCCCCTCACATGGGGGAATTTGATTTATGTCTAGCATTAATTCGTGTGACTCCATGACAGCGGAACAAAAGAGCAAGAAATAAACGACAGAAAGGTTGTTTTTGTGTGATTACGTGAAGAAAAGATGGAAGAAAGTCAGAAAAACCCTACAAAAGGTAGGGTTGAAACCTAGGTAAACCCTAGGGGCGCACACCCTCCCAAGAGAAAACCCTAGAGGGAACTGAATTTTTACCGTGTTAATCATCTAATACAATTATAACTTTCCATATGGTATCAGGAAATCGATCCATCTAACTGATAGACTAAAAATGAAAGGGGAGTGAAACATATGGAGAAAGTTCTCGTAAACTAACTCAATTAATAATCAAATAAGATAGGCCTATTTATAGGCATACATCAACTAACAAATTCTACTTAGAAAAACTAAAGCCACTACCTCTAAGGCCGTGTTCTTTTGGATTTAAAGTCACTTAATTTAAGTTCAGTTCAGATCCTATAAGTTCAGTTCAGATCTTATAAGTTTAGTTCAGATCCTATAAGTTCAGTTCAGTTCAGATTCTATAAGTTCAGTTCAGTTCAGATCGTATAAGTTCAGTTCAGATCCTATAAGTTCAGATCTTATAAATTCAGTTTAGAAAAGTTATATACAGAGTATTATTTATAAAACCGACGCAAAGACATTTGACTTTATTAATTATTCGATACATATATACATTATTATTTTTAAAACAAAATTATCACTCTTCTCATTATTTTTTATCGTAATGTAATCGTAGTATAATGTATGAACAAATCAATGTATCTAAAGCGGAAATGTCATTATCTTACCTTCTGTTTTAGACTATATTTTCTTATCAGTATTTTCTCTTGGCTGCCCACTAATTTCTTGTAAATTTTTTGTTTAATCTTAATAAAAGTTTATTTGCATTTTTAATAATAATAATAATAATAATAATAATAATAATAATAATAATAATAATAATAATAATAATAATAATAATAATAATAATAATAATAGAAGTTGCGGTTTTATAAAAAAAATAATAATAAAAATAGCAACAAGAACAAGAACAAGAACAAGAACAATAATAATAATAATAATAATAATAATAATAATAATAATAATAATAATAATAATAACAAATAACAATAACAATAAAAATAACAATAATAATAATAATAATAATAATAATAATAATAATAATAATAATAATAATAATAATAATAATAATAATAATATTTAAGTTAAATTAATTTAAGTTAATTTAAATTCGGATCGTATAAGTTCAGTTAAGATGCTAGAAGTTAAGTTAAGATCCTATAAGTTCAGTTCAGTTCAGATCCTATAAGTTCAGTTCAGATCCAATTAAGTTCAGTTCAATTCAGATCCTATAAGTTCAGTTCAGATCCTATAAGTTTAGTTTAGTTCAGTTCAGATCCTATAAGTTAAGTTAAGTTCAGTTCAGATCAAATCCGTTCCAGTCCAAAAGAACAGAGCCTAAGCATACAATCCACGTCTCTTGTACATAACTACATGATCCTATTTTTATGATTCCACTAACACAATAGTCACATTATTAGGAGACCGACTAACTACTAACTAATAATTAGAAAACAAATATTTCACTAATATTTTGGATCACAATAATCCAAACACACCCCCTTAATCCAAAATTTGTCGGATCTTTGTTCGACTTCTTGCCATGTCGAACCACAGATCATGTTACGTACTTTGTCGTAACAAAAAATCCTTACGAAACTTCAAGTTCTCATAAACTTCTTTTGATCTTCACCCATGCTTGTAGGATGAATACTACGGTTACCTCATTTCGGTGCCGTCCATTTATCTTGATCGATTGGGATTTTGCTTACCCATCTTCAACAAATTTCACACGCTCAAACTGGCTTGAGTTACCATTTCTCTAGACTCCGACCTTTGAGATTTTTGCTATTGTCTGATTCTCTAAAGCATGCTCCTATCTTTTACCGAGACTATTGAAGAGTCTCCTGCCAAAATCTGTTGAAGAGCTTGACTTATGATCTTCTGCCATTTGACTTTGCTTCCTTATGACGGCCTGACCTCCTTTTAGTACATTCAAATCGTTTATTTGTAAGGCATGTCTTTAACTTGTGAGAGATGGCAACGGGTCGGGTATGGGTCGGGTCTAGCAAGACCCGGGACCCGGACCCATCACCCTCACCTTGGACCCTTACCCGACCCAGACTCTACAAGGTCTAAAATCATCAGACCCATACCCGACCCATACGAGTTTGGGTCGGGTCCTGGTCTACCGCGGGTCTGACAGTTAGATCGCCATTTTTAGCTTTTGAAGCCGTTTTTGGACCCTTCAAACTTTCACTGGCAAATTACCAATACAAAATACATCCTGATATGCCTTATTAGTATACAAAACAACACTAAAATTAATTGAATAACAAATTACCCTAAATCAAATCAATGCCTAAACTTAATCGAATAGCAAATTACTCTAAAATCAAATTAAATAAGTTTAATACCCAAATCGAAACAAAATTACACCTTATAACAAATCAGTTTTGACTCAAATTAATCGAAATCAATAAACAAATTAAAAAACGAGAGATGAATTTGAGAGTTAACTTCATTAAAATTGACAAAGGGAGATAGGAGAACTCCGTCCTTGTCCTCGCAGGTCGCCGATTCGTTGGTCGCCGGTGCTGTAGTCGGAGTTTAGACCGGTGCTGTAGTCGGAGTTTAGGGTCTGTTTATTAGGGTTAGGATTTGTGTAGGTAGAAGTTAGAGAAAGAGAGAGAGCCAAGAGTTAAAGTTTAGCGTTTTGTTACTGCATTTGTCTACTGCTTGTGTATTTTGCAAGTTTATTAGGATTTTTTTTTTAAATTAAACGGTATAAGGGTTGGGTCCGGGTCTTATAAATCAGACCCAGACCCAGACCCGAAATTTTTAGAGAGGACCCGTACCCATTGGGTCCGAAAAAATTAGATCCAAACCCGACTCATTAGGGTCCGACCCAAAGGGTCTGGTTCGGATCCCCGACCCACTGCCACCCCTACTTGTGACACTTCAACGTGACCATCTTGTCATTTGCACCTTCTCTCTTTATTGATGAGCAATCTATTGGCATGCGATCCATCTCTGCAAATGTTGGGCTCCACACCCAACTTTAAATATAGTCTCCTTTCGAGACATAAACCGAGTTTACTTGCTTGGACTCAATAAAATGTAAATTGCTCGATCAAATACACTTTTCTCCATATAACTTAGTGAAGCCCTTGTCTTCACTCTGTGACGCACTTCTCGTCACCTTCTTGTTGTTGCACATCATCATCAACTCTCATTTGGAGCACTTTCTCTCCAAAAAATCTTGATAGAGCACTTCTCTCTACCCTTTCTTCTATTAATGAAGCACTTCTCTCCACAAAAACTTGATAGAGTACTTCTCTTTACCTCTCAATTATGGTTCACTTCTGACCATTTTTTTCTTTTTGATTTTTTTTACTCAAACAATTCACTCTCGTCTCTCTCAAAAATTTTTCAATGCGGAAACAAATTTGTACAAGGGCTGCGTGACTCACTTGTGTGGACACGGGGGCGCTTGAGAACAAGCGTTTGCATTTGTGGAGTCGCCACCAATTTTTATGGGAAATTGGAACCATTCGAATACCTCGTGCCATGTCAAGACACAAAGTAGTGACATAAACACTAAGAACTCGTTACCCTTAGCATTCTATGTCTAGAATGACTCTCGTAGATGTCAATGAACACGGATGTTCACAAAGATCTGGAGTAAGGGGTGAGGGTACGTATTAGAAAGTCCTTTTACTGAACACCTAATCCCGCCCGCCTCGATAGCGGCCTCAACTAATGATTAGGGAAATCATTCATATTTGATATGTTGTCGATTATATGCATGCGATGTGACAAACAACGTTTTGATCCTAGCATGTGAATTAAACTATGTCGGTGAACAAATAATTAGCAATTATTAATGTCGAATTAGGGTTTAGAATTAATTACATGTGAAAAACAAAAAAATATACATAATAATGATTAACGAATAAATAAATAACGATAATTAAAATTACAATAAATTACAATGATCCGATTGATTTACGTCAAAAATATGCTTAAGACGGACAATTTGAGAAAATAAAAGGAAAATAAGTAAGACTAGAAAATATGGGCAGATTAAGGGTGATATTACAGCTAATAGTCGATTAATTACGTAATTAAGGGATTAGGTCAAAGCAAGAACGGAAGTTCAGGGACAGAAATCACCCCGGAACAGGCGCATTATTGCTGCGTCCCTTGGAAGAGGCGCAATGGTCACTGCGTCTGTTCCCGAGGTGAGTTCTGACTGTGAAGTCAGAACTGCGTGTTATTTACGTTTGTATGTTTAACGATTGATTATTAATATTCGACTCGGATGAAAGTGATTTAGCATATTAATTTACATATGAATCGTCATAAAAGCGATAAACACGAATTAAAACGGATTAAAACTAATTAAAACGAATTAAAGGCGAATTAAAACGAATTATGTCAAACTAGGTTTAAATTTATGAAACGAGTTGAAAGAACGAGACAAACTGGAAATAAATGGTAAAAATATGTACAAAGGCGAACCTCAGAAACTTGATATGAACAAATCGAGTCTCTAAAAATCCGGATTTGATTTAATGGCGAAAACCCGCAAATATTAATTATTTGTGATTTGAACCGTAAAGCAAAGCATAATTATTAAGAATATGTATTAAAAGATTTATTATATGTGAATGAAAGAAAGAAAACAAAAGAACAAAAGAAAAGGAACGAATCAAACAGAGAACCGAGGAAGAAGAAGAAAAGCAGGAACTGCGGCAGCCTCTGGAAGAGGCGCAACAAATGCTACGACTCTTCGAAGAGGCGCAGCAGTTGCTGCGTTTCTTCTCGACGTCTGCCCACTGTTAATCCGTATAAACAATTTAATGGAAGGGTTTTAGAAATCGGTTTTAAGCATGCTTTCAACGTAAATCTTACATTAATTAGTACAATAATAAAATACAATAATAAAGATGGGATTTACACCCTCAGACTTACATGTTTGACGAAACGAGATTAACCAAGTTGTCGGTTTAGTGATTGCTCGACTCGAATGTATGTAGAAAGTGTCCTCGCAAGAGGATTTAGATTAGATTGATTGATGTGTAGTGGTCAAATTGGCCGGTCATGCAACGTGACTGGTACTCAGAATGATCTGAGCTTACATGGTCGATTGATCAAGCACGTAGACGTCAAAAGCTTAGAGCACGGTCATAGAATGCAAAGGGAGAAGAGAAGGGCGGACACTTGCGTGAAAAATATGTGGAACGAAGGTCCCTATTTATAGTAAAAAATATGGAGAGTTATGGAATGACTCAAACTTTGGAAAGAAATCACGGAAAAATCTGAAAACACGCAGAAAAGAGGTGGGGAAGAGGCGCAGCAGCTGCTGCGATCCTTCGAAGAAAAGCATCAGGTGCTGCGTCCTTTCCCCAGAGGTTTCCTCCTGCGGAAGAAAGATTTCCGCGTTTTCTTTATGGAATTGCGGTGGATCTCAACTTCTTATTCTTTAAAATAATATTTTCGGGATATATTTTGCCAAAAGATATAAAATTAATTTATAGAACAAAAATATCCGGAATATTCTAGGACATTCTGACCCGGCATTTTAAACGGTTTATTAGAAAATGAAGCGGTTTTTGACCCGAACTCCAAATGAACTTTAATTACTGTCAAAACGGCCGTATCGGCGCGTAGATGACAACCAAGGGGTAGACACAAGTATTTGAGCCATCACTTGACGATAAACTTACGAACTGTCATAAATCGTTCCGTGTACCAAACATGAGGCCCAATCATCACCGTGTGGTTTGTGGGAGGTGCATAAATGAGGTATCTACAGAGCCCCCACTTTGACTGAGGCTTGGACAAGGCGGAAGTCAAAGTATAGCCATCAGGTCAATCGAAGATTACAACCTAACGACTATGGCGACGCAAGGCGGCTCAAGGGGTCTGAGCCAAGGATCTGTCGTCGGGAACATTTTAAAGTATGTCGACTATCGGGGAGGGTCGTTTAAAGTCCATTGGACTATGTAAGGAGGCTTGCCAGGCATAAGAAGAAACCATACCTGAGAATTCTTTCTTGGAACAAATGGAGGTCACCAGGACGTCGGTAGGAACTGCTGGGGGAATCTGCTTGCGTCGGTCTCAAGCGAACTCTCGTCGGGAAATATGTTAATGATTCTGTCTGGATTGAATCATTTCTGGGAATCTGCTCGTGTCTTCTTCCAAACAAACCCTATCTCTCGAGAAGTACAATCGGCTGTCATGCACTCTCGCTGGGTAAAAGGTGTTATGAAATATTAATCTAATTAATTTACATATTCATATATGTGAGAAATTATTTAATCATAAAATAAATTGTTGGTCTTATGCATGTAAACATAAATAGAAATAGAGAAGAAATCGTCTTTCTTACTATGGGAGTTTCGGATTAAAGGGCACAAGTAAGATCTCCTTCTTACTTGTTCTTGAGCTTTCCTTATATATGGAAGAACAAGGATTCAAAGATAGAATCCCTCCTTAAAGCATATACCCAAAATGAACCTTAAAAGACTATTATTATTTGATCTAGAATAATTATAATCTTACTAAAATGACCCAAAACTATTGTTTTGATCTCTATTATTTCGGTATAGAGAAGAAGGATTTTGGAGTTTTTTTCTCTCTAATTTTTCATAAGATGTAGAGAGTAAAATTATTATTTCTTACACTAGAATAATAATGTAAAGTAGTGAATGAATTATTAGAGAGAAAAAACCTCTATAATGGCCCTTTGAAAACCGGTTGGAATGGGGAGAGTAGAGCCAATGCATGAGCTTGTAATTCTTCTCAAGAAAAACTAGGTTTGCATGGCTACAAGCTACTTATAATCATTATGCTTTTCACTTAATTATTTAACACAATTTAAACATTATACTCCCTCCATTTTTCGGCACTTACATAAAATGGGAGGTCCATTTTATATTTTGTCATTTGTCAATTGTCACATGTTACTAGTCATGTGAAATTGTCATGTATTTTTAACATATTAAAAATTAACGTATTAATAAAAATACGTCATGTACAAAATCGACTTAGTAATTCATAATTACTTGTACCAAAACGGTTTATAAATTATAAATCACAACGTCTTGTATTTATAATAAATTATTCATTCAGTTCCAATTGTTTTCGTAAACAATTATTTCATCTAAGTAATAGAACAATTCGATCACTTAGACCGCATCTTATTTAATCAAATTACAATGAGACACGTAAATATTACTTCCAAAATCGTCCGTCAATTTTAAGTAATTTAATTAACTCGTATCGTCATACGATTAATTAAATATTCAATTAAGAGTATCATCCTATAGGTATGACCTTACGGGATCAACTGATCACCACCGTCGTGCATTTACGAATGTCAAACTCTAGTCACCAATCATTACCGATATGTGTGGACCATTGACTAAAATGTTACTTCCCACATGTATTCTTAAATATGAGATTTAAACATGTGATCATCATGATCAACGCCAGTCGCATTATTGTCGGAGGACACTTATTCCAACAATCTCCCACTTTTCCTCGACAAGTGTGCGTCACCAATTCTCTTGTCCTATTACTATCTCCCACTCAATTCAAGGTGTCTTTCGGGCCGTACTTGCAAGTGATCATATCGAGAGTGGTTTCCTCGATCTGGAGAATAACTGATTGATCGGAATTATCTACCATAGATACTTTCCGAGCGTGGCCACGCATTTCCAGTTCATTACTCCTCGACTGGCCCTGAGATATTGTTATAACCCTGACAAGGGGTAGACAATTCCTATCGCACTTATTCCCTTCGACTAGCCACAACCATCATAACCCAAAATATGCCCATTTGACCCCATTTACGAAGGTCGTAGTAACACAAATCAAAGTTAATCTGAAACTGTGCCACCTTAGGCGAACAGTCTTTAGTCAAAAGAATCGATTCATTAGAATACTATAGTAGCTCTCGCCACAACCAGGCTATATAAATTTGCCAGAACTCTATAAGCGGTCATATGGCCGGACAAAGTGTTCCTAACAGTCTGCCTATGTGATCGACTAGTCATCTCACATGACTCCATGGCACTTGAACTTGCCATCAATCGCATCACACTCTAGTCACTTCGAGACGTCACCTCATGTAAGTGACTATGGGCGAATACAATGTTAATCCGTGCTCACTTTAACGGGGTTCAATTGGCTCTACAACCTGTTTGGATGTAACAAAGTATAAGGTAAGTTAATAATAACTCAAACGACAAATGTGGACATCATATTCGGGTAGTCAATACCACATTACTACCTTGTGACGTTATATAAGTGTGAAAACACTTGTTGATTGCAATAGAAGTTTAACATACCATGTATCCATGTGTTCATACTTATTGTATTGCACTTTCCTTTATATTCATGTTATCTCTCATAGCATGAACCTTACCAAGTACATATCTAGGTTCCCAACCTAGGTTTAGGTTCTTTATGTTGAAAGAACTTTCTTGTTGTTTATCACATAACCAACGAATTGTGGTGAATGATATAACTCACACTAGTCAAGTGTTCCACCAACTCGCAATGCACTAGGCATACGTTTTGTAGGTTCTTGCAACAATTGTCAAGACAATTAGCCTAGCCCTCCTCATAAGTCCTAGCATATTAGAAAATACTAGTTTGAGTAACTTCTTACTATAACTAAGTATCTTTCAAACTTCTTATTTCTCTTCAAGCTTAATTAGCTTAGGATCTTCATAAATCCTTACGCGTTTTCGAACTTCAATATGTGCAACTTCTTGTCACATAACAGAGTGTTCTGTCAAACACTAGAATAGCTCATTAGTTCTCCTCGAGAATTCATGACGATTCTTCTATGGCTTACCAATGAGTCATCATGCTCTTAAGCATATGATTCATTATTGGACATGTGCATGATTACTCTAATGGCGGAAACATTAGTAATTTTTAATCATGTGATCAACCATTCTTAGGTTCAATGAATGACCATGACTGCTTATGGTAATTCCATTTTCATTGACATGAATAACCTACGTTTCTCGTTGATTTGATGTGTATATCTCAATACCTATCCAACATCCATGATGTGTTTGGATTCATCATAGTCCATTTTCATCCAGAATTGAAAACTCAAATACTTCTTGGTAAAAGATAGTACTAGCTCGTCATTCTCAATGAGTAATGAGTTATAAATTTTACAAGATGATTGCTCCCACTAAATTTCATGTCTTCACATGATAATTTCAAACTCCCACTTAATTCCACATGTTTCGCAATTGACTACTCAATCAAAACATTTCAAGAATTGAAATACATTTTGCTTTGCCAAGTCATTAAGATTAAAAGCATATATGTTCTCAACATATCCTTTCAAAATACCTATTTTGAAGAGATTTCAATCTTAAACTTATGGAAAGAGATTTTAATCTCTAACTCATTCATTTTTATAATGATGCGTAGCAATGTCATTATTTAAATGTGAAATTTCATTTAATACACGTCCTTCTCAAAATACCCTTTTCCAGAAGGAGGTTTAACCATTTTATTTTCATAATGAGGTTAAGTAATGACACTAGCGTGGTTAACAATTAACTTAGCTCTTGTAGATATTGGCATATTTTTCTTTGCAACTTTTAGTCATAAATCTCATTTATTTTCAAGGATGCAACTTTGTTTCATTTAGGCTCTTAAGTAAATATCAATATTGAAACTCTTGGTCATATGTTGTTCATAAACTAGCCAAATCTCTTGTTAAGATTTTTCTTTAGTCATTTTCTTTCAAAACATTCTTTTGGTCTCCTCGTGTAGTTATCTTAAGAACATATTCTTTTGATTACTTCACTTGGTCTCTTTTGTCATGTAGATCTCATCTATTCGAGACCATAGATCTCATCTATTCGTGTATACTATCTATTTAGGTATACAAATCATTCTTTCTTTCGTAGATCTCATTTACTCAAGTATACAAATTATTCTTTGTATTCTTTGTGTGTATTCTTTGTGTCTTCATTTTTCTCCCACTCTATCTTTAGAATAAGTACACTAAATATTCAAAGATAGTTTATGAGACACAAGTAATGATTTTGAAGTAGAAGGAGGACTATCTCATAGATTGACTAATAGATTTTAGGTTTGATGAGTGTACTTGGTAGTTGACATTCCTTTAGAAGAGTTCATCAACTCAACATCAATTTATAATTGATCATACACAATCCTTAAGCTTGTGGACATATAATGAATCCCATCATTATAGTTGTCTATTGGATCATTTTAAGTAGATGATCATATGTTTATATGTGAAAGCATATAAAGACGAATTTTTAGAACAAACAAATACGATAAAGGAGTGACTTGGGTTGTAAACCAAGCCACCATAATCCAAAATACAACCATTGTTTAGAAAGGATCAACCATTTCCATGTCGAACACGAAAATCAAAATAGTTCTAAAAATCCGAAACACAACTTAAAATAAGACAATAATAAAAAGCCAAGCTTCATTGGTAGCTACTCCTAGCTCCTTGATGATTTCTCAAGCTTGCTTTTCCTTTCCTTTGTCTTTACTTGGAGGAGGCCCTATTTACAATAAAAAGGGGATACATTATCACAACTTTGTATCACAATACCATAGTTGAATTAGAAACAAAAAAGAAAGGATAGTCATTTACCTACTGGAGTGATCTTTCCAGCTTTGATGTCACCAAGGTACTTGGAACAATTCCTTTTCCAATGTCCAACACCATTACAATAATGGCATTTATCAAGAGGACCCTTCTTGGTCTTGGAAGTGCTAGCTTCAAAAGTCTTAGCCTTGGTGGACATGGGAGCTTGCCTCTTACCCTTTTTTCCATTCTTCTTGAACTTCCCCTTGCTCTTGGTGCTTATGTTAAGAACATCCTTAGGTGGGTTAACATTTAACCCCATGTCTCTTTCGGCTTGCACAAGTAACTTGTGCAACTCTTCAAGAGACACGTCCTTGTCTTGCATGTTAAAATTCACCCGGAATTGAACATATGCTTTGACTTTGGATAAGGAGTGTAGAATCCTATCTACAATGAGCTCTTTGGGGATTTCAACCTTTTGAAGTTTCAATGTCTCGACTAGCTCCAACAATTTGAGCACGTGAGGGCTAACCTTTTGGCCCTCCTTAAAATTGAGATCAAAGAATGCCGAGGCCGCCTCATATTGGACGATCCTCGGAGCTTGCGAAAACATTGTTATAAGTTTGGAATAGATTTCATAAGCAGTGCCCATTTTAAAGGCTCTCCTTTGGAGATCCGCCTCCATCGCAAAAATCAACACATTTTTCATAGCGGCGGACTCTTTGTGGTAAGCCTCATATGCTTCCCTAGTGGCGGCACTCGACCTAGCATTAGGTTCGGGTGGAGAGGCCTCGGTGAGGTAACGAAGCTTGTCGTCACCTTGGGCGGCTAATTTGAGTTGGGCATCCCAATCGGAGAAATTTGACCCATTCTTTTCAAGTTTACAACGATCCATGAAGGATCGGAGCCATGAAACATTAGTGAGAGGTGCGGCGTTGGTGTTTGGTGCGGCCATTTGTTATGAGAAATAAAAGTGGTCTACAAAACAAAATAGAAGGAATAAAACATTTGTCGTTTTCAAAATAATAATAACACTCGTAAATTTTTAATTTAAACAAGTTTTATTGCATTTATCTATTGACCTCTACCCAACTTGATAAATGATTCCAAGACCCAAATTCATATTAACTTGAGGTACGGTGTGCCGAAATACCCTTTATTAACATAACTTGGTGGATTAACTCTTTAATCGATTCTACTTTTAGAACTCTTGGTCGCTAAAATTACATTAATATTTATCTCTAGCCCGAAACACATCCGGAAATCGTCGTGAATACTTTCGTTGAGTTCAATCCAAATTTCGAATAAATGTGTCCATGATCCAAACTCATATTAACTTAGGGCACGGTGTGCGGAAATACCCTTTATTAACATAAATTCGGTGGATAGACATTTATCACCCACTTCCCCTACGTAGCAAGGTTTGTACCCCGGTAAGGCCGAGTGCACTCCTTCACGAAATAGGTTTTCATGGTTTCTACTTTTTGGTAAGGCTAAGTCTCAATTGTTTATTTAAGCGAGAGGTCATGTCAATTTATTATCTATCACGTTTTAAGTGAACTAAAGCGGTGAACTACGATAATTGTAATTGACACGGTCAATATACTCGATTTAATGATAATGCATGTTTTAGCTTTGGCGATTTAGCGATGCATGCAACATAAATAAAATGCAAAGCATAAATAAAATCCTAGTATGGCCTTCCTAAAATAGTAAATCTAATAAACTATTACATATTCGGAAACCAACTCCTTTGGTCCCTTGAACTTCGGTCTTAGCACGCATATCAATGCAACATTCTTTGATGGATCGCCTTCTCGAGTGGCACCGTCTTCAAGGAATTCCGAAATAAATAAATTACACAATAAATTACATAATTTCCTATTATACATTTGTAATTAAAAAAAAAAATCTATTAAATTACAAAACGATGATACGAGATCACAAATAAATTACAACCGAATCGATATTCCCATACATTTCGGGTAATATCAATTAAAACTAAGGCCATACTAAGTAAAATTACATAATTCAAAAATTACATAAAATTAAAATATGACAATCATAAATAAAATGCAGCATTATAATATGTATGAACATGCCCAATTTTATGCTAAATCGCCTTTAAGGAGCCAATATCGTATATTAATCGGTTTTTACGGATTTGCGTGATTTAACCTTTTAAAATCACAATAATTACATAAAATCATATTTATGTACAAGTTAATTACCCTAACCATTTTAGGACTCAAAATTATTCTCCACTAACATTTGACAATAATTAACCTAGATTTCTTAATATTGTTCATGAATGGACCTAAAATACAAAATTATTCCATAAACTTCAATTAAATCATAAAAATTTCAAATAATTTCAAAATTTGAAATTTAAACTCATGAACATTCTGGAAAAATACCATGACACTCACAATGTTCAAAAACTTAGGTTAAAAATTTCAAAAATTTACCGAGAAAAACAATGTTACGGTTTATCGATTTTAACTATTATTACCATAAAAATATGAGAAAAATTATTTTTATCAACTTTTCACTTTTAGATCTGAAATATATGATAGAATGCAACATGTGACATTTTTCTTTGGTCATAAAGTATGTTTTAGCATTTTTTACTAATTAAAGTCACTATTTATGTGATTTTTCATCAAAAATTCATAAATCATGCATAAAGACTTCATTATAGCCAAATATTTTACACACATCTTGTAAAAAGTTCATGTGACAACATACTAAATTTCCATGACCATATTCGAAATATAACTCATATTAACCTATTTTCCCATTTAAATACGATTTTAACTTGAAAAACCTATATTTCGAGCATAACAACTCATTTTATTATGAAAATTTACAGGCCATCAGTAGATAATAGATGTGAAAACATATCCAAAAACCACTGAAAAAATCTAAGTTTAGCTATTTTTAGTCCAAAAATGACATTTTTATCATAAAAATCACATTTTAATGCCAATATTATATAAAATGAACAATAAAATCCATAAATAAACCAAAATATCCTAAATACATTTTAGGACCAGAAACTTTAACATGCAAATAAATTTTGTGATATTTCATAATAAACACAAATTTATAAGTTTTGTTTGTTAATCTCATAACTCGGAAAAACAATAACCGATTTGCATGCAAACAACGTAAGGCTCATGATACCGCTTGTTATGAAATATTAATCTCATTAATTTATATATTCATATATGTGAGAAATTATTTAATCATAAAATAAATTGTTGATCTTATGCATGCAAACATAAATAGAAATAGAGAAGAAATCGTCTTTCTTACTATGGGAGTTTCGGATTAAAAGGCACAAGTAAGATCTCCTTCTTAATTGTTCTTGAGCTTTCCTTATATATGGAAGAACAAGGATTCAAAGATAGAATCCCTCCTTAAAGCATATACCCAAGATGACCCTTAAAAGACTATTATTATTTGATCTAGAATAATTATAATCTTACTAAAATGACCCAAAACTATTGTTTTGATCTCTATTATTTCGGTATAGAGAGGAAGGATTTTGGAGTTTTTATCTCTCTAATTTTTCATAAGATGTAGAGAGTAAAATTATTATTTCTTACACTAGAATAATAATGTAAAGTAGTGAATGAATTATTAGAGAGAAAAAACCTCTATAATGGCCCTTTGAAAACCGGTTGGCACGGGGAGCGTAGAGCCAATGCATGAGCTTGTAATTCTTCTCAAGAAAAACTAGGTTTGCATGGCTACAAGCTAGTTATAATCATTATGCTTTCCACTTAATTATTCAACACAATTTAAACATTATACTCCCTCCATTTTTCGGCACTTACATAAAATGGGAGGTCCATTTTATATTTTGTCATTTGTCAATTGTCACATGTTACTAGTCATGTGAAATTGTCATGTATTTTTAACATATTAAAAATCAACGTATTAATAAAAATACGCCATGTACAAAATCGACTTAGTAATTCATAATTACTTGTACCAAAACGGTTTATCAATTATAAATCACAATGTCTTGTATTTATAATAAATCATTCATTCAGTTCCAATGGTTTTCGTAAACAATAATTTCATCTAAGTAATAGCACAATTCGATCACTTAGACCGCATCTTATTTAATCAAATTACAATGAGACACGTAAATATTACTTCCAAAATTGTCGGTCAATTTTAAGTAATTTAATTAACTCGTATCGTCATACGATCAATTAAATATTCAATTAAGAGTATCATCTTATAGGTATGACCTTACGGGATCAACTGATCACCACCGTCGTACGACTGTAATGTCAAACTCTAGTCAGCCAATCATTACCGATATGTGTGGACCAGTTGACTGTAAAAATGTTACTTCCCACATGTATTCTTAAATATGAGATTTAAACACGTGATCATCATGATCAACAGTTGTGATCGAATTATTGTCGGAGGACACTTATTCCAACAAAAGGTATAGATAAAGGGGAAATCCGCTCGTCGCTGCAAGCGAAGTCCTGATGAAAAGATAAAATACTGCGACGGCTCACAGTCTGCTTGAAGATAAAATACTGTGACGGTTCGCAGTCTGCTTGACAAAATACGGGTCCGGAGAAAAATAAATGCCCAATAGACGAAATATATATGATATATGGTGTTGGAGAAGAGGCGCACCAAAGATGGCCCCACAAACAACTAACTTGTAACGAACTTTGGAAAATTGAGCTGGAGGGGAGCTGGAGAATAGGCGCAGCAAGAGTTGTGACTCTTGGAAGAGGCGCAGCAGGTGCTGCGTCCTTTCCCAAGCTTGTCCCTGTTTGAGTAAAACTCGACTAAAACCCGTGTTTCATTTCATAATAACAAAACACAAATTCTATTAAAACTCTCTCAAATTCCAGCCAAAATCCGTCAAAACTTGATCAATCCACTCCATTAATCATGGCTAATAGAGGTATGTGTCTTATCCTTGCTTTAATTCTTGTATTTGCTTGATTTTGATCGAAAAAAATTAGGGTTTTCATACCCAAAATGTCGAAAATTTTGGGCTTTTCCCCCAAATGGATTTGCCTCGTAAAATTGACATTAGAAATGGATAACTGGCAATGTTAGGAACATAACCATGTATTATTTTTGAATTCTCGTCAAGTATTGAGCATTTAAGTGAAATTGAGACGGTTTCTCAGTTGTTTCGAAAGTTGCTTCGAAAATGGTCTTAGGATTGTCCATTTTTGATGAAATTTGGTTTTTGGAACCCTGGTGTAATGGGTAAATTCCCTACCATGTCGGATTTCTGATTTGTGACAGCTTTTTCAGGACAATTTTCTAGGGCATAATCGCTATTATAGCCAAATGCTGCCGAAATTTCGAATCAAACCCATGTCTAGGCTTGAACTTAGACTTGACTTGACCCAATTTATCCCATGAGTGGTCAGGTTTCAAAAGATATGGCCAAAGATGGCAAGAAAAGGCCGTTTTTGGGGCTTAAGAAAGGCTTAAAACAACCTTACCGAGGCTTGTCGTCATTTGACGCGGCCAAATTTACTCTAATCTTGCAGGTGACGTTCCTTCTACGTCGGGGAGGGATCCTATGGACTTGGACGTCAAGTTTAATCCTTCTCTCGCTCTTGAGGAGTTGGTCGAGGAGGTAGTTGAGGAGGTTGTTGAGGAGGAGGTCGATGAGGTCCCGAGATGGGCCAACATAGGACGTGGCGGTCGCCAGCTAGCGGGGGCAACTGAGTGGGCTGAGAAATAGGATGGCAGACATCTCATTTGGGCATCAGAGAGCCATCTGTCTTACAGGACGGCGAGGAGTTTGGTAAGTCTCGAACTTGTCATCTCCTTATTACCTTTCCTTATTCACTTGCTGTTTCATTTCTCGTTGATCCTGTGCTAAAGATAGCATTTGACCTGGAGTGAAACAGGATGCCGGGAACTTGAGGTCCTTCTCTCGCTACACGACGATGATGGAAGACTGACGGAGGAGGAGAAGGCTATCATGGAGCTGGGAGCCTTTGGAGCTTTGGTAGGAGTGATGCCCGTCGTTGTGTGCACCAAAGATAAAATTTATAATACCTATTAAAACTAACAAAAGCTAGTGGTAACAGGGTCGAACCACAGGGAGGCGATGCAATTATTAGTTGTCTAATTTTAAGTCCAAGGTAACAAAAGTGGGGGTTTGATTTGATTTGGTCTATAGCTAAAGGCAATAAAAGACAATAAACTAAATAAACGGATAAAATCAAGAATTAAAAAGGGTGCTAAGATGGTCGGTTCACTATAGTGTCGGCGGCAGTATACTAGGTAGGTCTAAAACAAACACGTGAGACGGGAAAATAAGAGGTCCTCTCGGTCCACTCTCACAGGTAGCATCTTTCGATCTCGCTACAGGTCCCTAATATCACTAATGTCGACTTTCGTCCTGAAAAGTGACTCAAAAGGCTAAATTAACTTATATTTCGATCTCATTAATCTAGTCGTCTTAATTAGGTAGGCTATCTCCCTTCCCTATCTTTCGATCTTTATTGGGTCGGTCAAATCCTAGGCATTCAACTAGTCGCGTGCACTCGATTCGTCAAACATAGAAATTAAATTAATTAAAACGAAGAAAAGCTCACGTGGCCAGTCGATCGACCAGGGGACCCAGTCGATCGACCGTGGCGCGATTTAGGTCGCACTATTCTACGCCGCCTACTTCTACATATCCCCTACATCCTAGCACAAGGTATTTAGCTACTCATGACTATGATGAAAACAACAATAAGGTTAAGAGTTAATACTGCTGAATTCATGCTTGAAATAATTAAACTAACAAATAACATAAAGCGATAATTTCGGTTTCGGGAAACTAGCTAGAAATTTCTATACTACGAACGGAATAGAGTAAACTGAAATAAGAGCAGAAGAATACCGTAAAAGCAGGAAGGAAGATCAAAGACCGAATGCAAAAGTAAATTGATTGAATGATTAAAATTTCTAATACCAAACCCTAATTAGTTCCCTAATAGCTGAATAAAACTGGATTAAAAACTGAATGCCTGTATTAATGTGAGCAGGTTACGTTATATAGAAATATCACGTAACTTTATTCCAAAACCTAAAACACAATGGGCTTCTAAATTCTCGATCTTCTAATTCACGTCAGAATTAGCGGCTTGGTCGATCGACCACACAAGGCAGTCGATCGACTGCTCTTCACCAAACAGTAGCTATTGGAACTCGTGGTCTGGTCGATCGACTAAGGGCAGCGGTCGATCGACTGAAGTAGCTGATACTTGACTTCTAACTTCTCGTGGATTTGTCTTTTTATGGCCTCGAAATGCGCACCAAGCCCGTTCCTTGAGTAAATACTTCATGTCAAATGCAATGCAAGATACTCGGGGACGGATTTAGTTCAATTTCTACTCATTTCCGCATAAATCTGCAATGTTACATAAAAATACGAAAGTAGACGAAATGGGGCAAATAGTAGCATAAACTACACAAATGAGCTCTGAAATGCGTGTAAAATGGGGTGTAGAACATCATATTTAGGACACGCATCAAACTTCCCCAAACCAAACCCTTGCTTGTCCCCAAGCAAGAACTAGACTCGATCCTAAAACCTAATGGAACGAGTTCAATCTCAGAGCGAAATGCACACCGAATAGCCTAAACCAATTTAATGCAATAACCAACAATCAATTAGCAATGTGAATCATGCAAATGAGTTATGTAGTCGTTAAAAACTGCTGAACCGTCAACGATAGAGACTTATCATTATGGACTCTCACGGGTCGCTCAAATAGGCGCAGGTGGAAATATGTAAAAGATAGAAAGAATCCATCTTGTTAGTGACACTCACCTAACTACGACCTATAAGAACATGCCTGCAATATAATATGAAGGTAATCTCTACAACCGTACATACGCATTCCAACCAAACAAATGACCATGACACATGCCGAGGTAAATATGGATATGTGAGGCTATGGGCAAGAAGGGCTAAGACGAATTTGGATAAAAACAGAGTTAAAAGCCAAGCTAGTAACTAAGGGAACCAAATTAATAAACCATCCCAAATTCTTGCTCAAAATTTCAATCGAAACGGTGCTAATTTTCAAGCACAAATCTCACAATCTCCATAATTAAACAACTCCCCATAAGATACAAATAAAACATGGGAGTGTAAATCACCAACTTATAAGGATTCAAACCATGTGATTTTTGATTTTTCTCTTTCTCGGGTTTCAGTCGATCGACCAGAATGGGTAGTCGATCGACCGTATTAAACAGTACATCACTTTCTTTTTTTTTTCTTTCTTTGTTTCCTTTCTTTTTCATATTCCCAACAACATCTCAAAATGAGCATTAGCTACCAAAAATGAAGTAACAATCCCAAGAACGTAAACTAGTAGCTTGACAAGGGCAGGCTAAATGTAGGATGTAGTAAACGGGACAAAAAAGGCTATTTTTGGCAGTGTGAAGCTTATGGGTAAAAATGAGAAAAGGGGACCTCTTCCACATGTGTCAACTAACCACAGACCGAATGCACACAGGTATTAAGCAGATTAAGTTCATATTTATGCAAATTAATGTAACATGTCTCATAAGGAGTACTACTCACAATCCTAGATAAACTGGTCATAAATGTCACCAGTTATAAGCTCTAAACCTCAGAAAATGATGTAGTTTGCCAAAATTTTAAGTCAAGTCTCAAGTTCAGCAAATAATTTAATGAAAAACTCATAGATTATGCATATATGATTCTACTAATAACATGTCAATTTAGCAAGGCTTAGGCAAAAACAGATGCAAATGCAATGTCATCATTGAAATACTACCGTTCCGACTCGACCTATATGCTAAAATAAACATGCAATTTTTTGGAATTTTTCATATTTTTCAATTTTTGAGATTTTTGTATATATAAGGGAAAATAAACAACAATGCAAGACAAAATGTAAACGTGAATGCAAGCAAATGAAATGCAACGCAAAACCCTTCCCCAAACCAAATCACACAATGTCCCCATTGTGCAAAATCAAGTAATGAAATAAAAGGAAACGGGAATTTGCGATAAATTAACTAAACAAGACATGAAGTAAGAACTCGGAAACTCACAAGATTTTAAGCGCAGCAAAAGGAAACCTCCCCAAACCAGCGTGAGCTAGGAGGTTTCAGTAGCCAGCAGTGCTACCATAGGTACCTGAAAAAAAAGACAAACAATACCACGCGTAATTCCGAGAAAGCAGAAATTGGGACGGTAAAATTATGTGCGAAAATGAGAAAATGGAAGAAAACAGAAATTAAGCGAAGAATAAAGCAGAGAAAAGACTCCCTCAATTCCGCAAATCGACCAAACACAGCAGGGGAATGATCGAAAACAAGTACAAAGAAGAATAACGGTCGGTCGATCGAACACATCACCCAAATCGATCGACCAGAGTGAACAGGAACAGAAGCTCCTGGAAATCGCAGCTCAGTCGATCGACCATACTGGCCAGTCGATCGACTGCAATACGTGCTGTAAGTTCTGAATTCTTCTAATTAACTCAATAAATTGAGCTATCAAGGTCTATAAACCTGCAATTACACACAATAACATGCCCAAAATTGCGCACAACCCAAAGCAATAGTCTAAAGTATATAAAATCCTAAGCAAACTTATAAAATGCGAAGTCTCGCGCACACAAAAGCAATAAAAAGAGTTCAACGAAAGCAATAAAATGTTTGTAAAGTCTTTGATCAACTAATAGTTGATCAAGAACGGCCACGGAATGGCTCACTTGGTCGGCTTCTGGCTACAAGAGGTAGCCTCTACAGTGCTCATCTCCTCAACTGCACTCTTCTCAGCTCCAACATCCGCAGAACTCAACGGATCAACATGTCGGACATCTTCCCACTCAATGACCTCCTCTAGCTCGTTAGAATCCAAATCGGACTCCGTCACTTTGACTGGCTCCTCATCGGGCTCCTCATCAGTGCCATAGCTAAGGCATCCTAGACCACCTCTTTGAACTATTGGCTCCTTCATAGCTGGAGCAACATGTAGCTCTTCCTTCCCCAAACCAGCTCCTGCAATATCCAACACAGAAGAACCTTCCTCCAAGTCGCTCCCAATCTGGGGCGGAGGTGTCACAACAGGAGTAGGAACAGAGATAGGCATATCAGGAAGTACAAAATAAGATTTCTTTTCAGAAACCGTATTACAAGTTATTGGCCACATGGGGTCTTTCTTCTTAGCCGTCTGGGCAAAGACAATGGAATGCTTTCCTACTTTAAAGGTCAATGTCCCTGAACCAACATCTATAACTGCACCAACAGTGTGCAGAAATGGTCTACCCAATATGATAGGAATGTGGGCATCCTCGGGCATATCTAGTACAACGAAGTCAACAGGGAAAAAGAACTTTCCTATTTGCACAGGAATGTCTTCTAAGACTCTATAGGTCGGACCGCGATCGGTCGGCCATCTCAGACTGGTCATGTTGGTGATTTAAACCTAGTCAATTTCAGCTTTCTAACAAGACTCAAGGGCATTACACTAATACTGGCTCCTAGGTCACACAAGGCTTTTTCAATAGAAAAGGTGCCAATATTACATGGAACAGAAAAGCTACCTGGGTCTTCTATCTTATGGGGTGCAGTGTGGGTCAAATAAGAGCATGACTCCTCAGTTAGTGCGACAGTATACACAGTTTCAAGTGACTTCTTTTTAGACAATAATTGCTTCATAAATTTCATGTAAGCAGGCACTTGATTAACCAATTCAAGGAAAGGAACTTGTACGTTTAAGCTACGAACAACATTTTCAAATTTATTAAACGATACTTGTTCCTTCGTCGGCACCAATCTCTCTGGATAGGGGGCTGAAAGAAGCAACTTAGCCCTCTCCTCTAAATCTCTCATGCCGGCATCGGTGGATTTAGGCTGAAATTCCACTACCTTCTCTTTGTTGTAGCTCGACCCTTCTTCAGACCGTCTCAAAAATGATCCATTTATCGTCATCGGGTCATACTTCGGAACCGGAACTGACCCATCAGCATTTGGGTCTTGCCTCAATATTCTCGGAGTTGTTGTACCAAGAAACAAGTGGTCCCTCAAGTTGTTTGGCATTGGAGCACGAAAAGACTCACTCTCAGCAGCACTGTCAGTCGATCGACCATGCAGGTCAGTCGATCGACTGACATCTGACAGACCGAACTCGATCTCGCGGATCGGTCGATCGACTGGGTATATCAGTCGATCGACCGATATACCTGGTAATCGTCTTTTTCTTTCCACTGTTCGTTCCAGCTTTCTTCTGACTCGGTTCCGCCTCATCTTTTTCAACGACATCCTCAACCATAGCGGGCCCATCAAGGGTAGACCCACTCCTCAAAGTAATGGCATTAAGGGTCTCCTTTTGATCCGTCTACGTCGGTAAATGTCCCGGAGCTCGAGTTGTATTCTTGCTAGCCAATTGGGCAATTTGGCTCTCCAACATCTTCATCCCGGCCTCTCTAGCTTGAGACTCCTTCGGCAACAAATTTTTCAATTCGGCAAATTTGGAACCTTGGGATTGCTGTTGCTGCTGAGGAACACATGGAGGCTTTTGGAACTGTTGTTGCTTATGAGGGGGCACATAATTCTGCTGCTGCTGCTGCTGTGGAGGTTGAGTCGAATTCAAGACATTTTGGCTACTCCACCTCAAGTTCGGTTGGACATTCGGCTCATAATAAGTGTTTGTCTACCTATAATGTTGAAAGGCAGCACAAGACTCAAAGGGATTAGAACAATTGTCTGAAACATGTCCCTCAGCTCCACATCTTTTGCAGAAGAAAGGACCGTCTGAAACAACATTCACATGATAGATCCCTCCGTTTGAAGCTCCTCCCAACTCGTACTTATCAAACCTCGCCGTGAGAGCCTCTAGTGCAGCTACAGAGGGAGATTCAGCACTTCTTCTTTGATTTCCCCTGAAATTTCCATACTCAGCTTTATGGGTGGCCAAATCATCAATAATTTTCCACCCTTTAGTCTCTCCAACATTCTCCTGGAACCTACCACTAGCTGCAGCATCCAGGATATCTCTCTGATCGTCATAGAGCCCATTATAGAACTGATTGCATAGGCTCCATTTCTCAAACCCATGGTGCGGAATGGTTCGCACCAGCTTCTTGAAACGGACCCACGCCTCATGAAAGTTCTCATCTGGACCCTGTTTAAAGCTCGTGATCTGAGCTCTAATGGCATTCGTCTTCGAGGCAGAAAAGTATTTCTTGTAGAATGCTAGGGCCAAGGAATTCCACTCAGTGATCCCATTAGCAGCTCGATCCAGTCTCATACCACTCCCCTTGCAAAGATCACGAAGGGAGAATATAAACATAGTTTCCTTTACCTGGTCCTGGGTCACACCGGTTGATGGGGGTATGTAACAACAATAATCAATGAATGTCTCCATATGCTTGGCTGCATCTTCATTTGCCGCTCCCCCGAATTGGTTTCTCTCAACCAAGTTAAAATAAGAAGGCTTCAGCTCGAATTTTCTGTCCTCCCCGGGTAATGCGAATCCTTTATAGAGATTCGCAGCTGTCGGCTCAGAGTGAGTGGCTATACTCGCTTCTTCAGCCATGACTGGAAAATCTGGAGATGTGACGGTCTCAGCTGAAGAAGTGGAAACAGGAGATGAATGTGGATCCTCCTCAAATAGCCCGTTCTCGTAGTAACTAGACAGAGTACTCAGCTCTTCCTCTGTCGGCAATACTCTAGATGATCGTCTCAACTCACGCAAAGTCTTTTCAATCTCAGGATTGAACGGTAGTAATTCACCACCCTGTGACCTGCACATAAGAAGAAACTACAAATAGAATATGAGAAAAGTTTAAGGAACAGATGTCCCTTAAACTAAGAAAAAAAATAAAACAACTAAAATTTTTAAACAATTGCCTCCCCGGCAACGGCGCCAAAATTTGATGCCCGTCGTTGTGTGCACCAAAGATAAAATTTATAATACCTATTAAAACTAACAAAAGCTAGTGGTAACAGGTTCGAACCACAGGGAGGCGATGTAATTATTAGTTGTCTAATTTTAAGTCCAAGGTAACAAAAGTGGGGGTTTGATTTGATTTGGTCTATAGCTAAAGGCAATAAAAGACAATAAACTAAATAAACGGATAAAATCAAGAATTAAAAAGGGTGCTAAGATGGTCGGTTCACTATAGTTTCGGCGGCAGTATACTAGGTAGGTCTAAAACAAACACATGAGACGGGAAAATAAGAGGTCCTCTCGGTCCACTCTCACAGGTAGCATCTTTCGATCTCGCTACAGGTCCCTAATATCACTAATGCCGACTTTCGTCCTGAAAAGTGACTCAAAAGGCTAAATTAACTTATATTTCGATCTCATTAATCTAGTCGTCTTAATTAGGTAGGCTATCTCCCTTCCCTATCTTTCGATCTTTATTGGGTCGGTCAAATCCTAGGCATTCAACTAGTCGCGTGCACTCTATTCGTCAAACATAGAAATTAAATTAATTAAAACGAAGAAAAGCTCACGTGGCCAGTCGATCGACCAGGGGACCCAGTCGATCGACCGTGGCGCGATTTAGGTCGCACTATTCTACGCCGCCTACTTCTACAGATCCCCTACATCCTAGCACAAGGTATTTATCTACTCATGACTATGATGAAAACAACAATAAGGTTAAGAGTTAATACTGCTGAATTCATGCTTGAAATAATTAAACTAATAAATAACATAAAGCGATAATTTCGGCCTCGGGAAACTAGCTAGCAATTTCTATACTACGAACGGAATAGAGTAAAATCGAAATAAGAGCGAAGAATACCGTAAAAGCAGGAAGGAAGATCAAAGACCGAATGCAAAAGTAAATTGATTGAATGATTAAAACTTCTAATACCAAACCCTAATTAGTTCCCTAATAGCTGAATAAAACCGGATTAAAAACTAAATGCCTGTATTAATGTGAGCAGGTTACGTTATATAGAAATATCACGTAACTTTATTCCAAAACCTAAAACACAATGGGCTTCTAAATTCTCGATCTTCTAATTCACGTCAGAATTAGCGGCTTGGTCGATCGACCACACAAGGCAGTCGATCGACTGCTCTTCACCAAACAGTAGCTACTGGAACTCGTGGTCCGTCGATCGACTAAGCGCGGCCGATCGATCGATCAAGTAGCGATACTTGACTTCTAACTTCTCGTGGATTTGTCTTTCGGGCCTCGAAATGCGCACCAAGCTCGTTCCTTGAGTAAATACTTCATGTCAAATGCAATGCAAGATACTCGGGGACGGATTTAGCTCAATTTCTATCATTTCCGCATAAGTCTGCAATGTTACATAAAAATACGAAAGTAGACAAAATGGGGCAAATAGTAGCATAAACTACACAAATGAGCTCTGAAATGCGTGTAAAATGGGGTGTAGAACATCATATTTAGGACACGCATCAAGGAGCGTGGAGGGCGATCAAGGAGAGGAAGATTCTAGCTAACCTTTGCCTGATTCGAGCTTTCCTCGATCGGTACTGGGACACGACCTCGACCTTTCACATGCCTTTTGGAGAGGTCGGGGTCACTCTGGAGGACTACCGCATGATTTCTGGTCTGCCGTGTGGAAAGGAGGCGTTGGTGTGGCCGTCGACGGCCATGAGAGTGGACTCGGCCGAGGCGAGGAGGCTGATCGGCTGGAACCTGGCGGCGGGTGCTGCTATCATTCCCGGGTTGGTGTCGAGTACTTACGTCAGAGACTACTTCGCGGGTAGGACCCCAACGATGGTGATGATGGATGGGAGGAAGGTGGCTCCTCCTGCTTGTACTGCGGAGCAGAGGGCTTGTTTGTGGCTCTGGTGGTTCTTGTCTTCGCTTTAGCTCGGAGACAAGGGGGAGAGGCTGTCGACAAAGCTTCTTCCGTTCCTTTCTGACTCGAGTGACCTAGGTCGGTGGGACTGGGTTACTCCTGGCTTTGCGGTCCTCACTCGCTACATAAGGGCCATGGTTCGTCCCGAGCTGGTGGAGAAGGGGACTTCTCCGGCTAATGTCGGTCCTGGACTGCTGTTGGAGGTATGAACCTTTATTACGCATCATGAAAGATCATTACTTCCATTTCTATCGAATTGTGAATGATCATTATCGATTGTCTTATTTTGCAGGCGTGGGCGTACTCCTACTTTCCGGGCTTCGCGCTCAAGAGGACGGAGCCTGAGCCGAGAGCGTACCTAGTCGTGAGGGACTGGGTGGTGTGCCGTAGGAAGAGCCAACGCTCTTCTTACGATGTTTGTCGATGTGGCGTGAATGCCCTGAAGTTGAGCGACGTAAGTACCTTTGATTACTTTTCTTCATCGTTATTTTTATTTAGGAACAATCATAGGAATGACCCCTTCGTTTGCTTGTTTTAGTGGGTGCCTAGACCCTGGGTGGACTACCCTGACGCTCCGGCCTTCGTGGCTTAGGTCCTTCGACCCAGGAGCTCGAGTCGGTTGCTGTTAAGGACGTCCACGAGACCAGTGTGGTACCTGGGTGAACGTTTGACTCGTCAGTGCTCTCGTGACACTTTCACGGTTCCCGTCGATCCTCCACGGACGATGTTTAAGGAGCCTTCGGACGCTGAGAGAGAGGCTGACTTGGCGGACGTTGGCGGTGACGCCCTTCTCCTTCCTAGTGAGGAGTACTCTCTGTTTGTTCTCCAGAGGCCGGCGTACTGGCCGATCGTGGTAAGTATTCTACTTTCCCATTTTGAATTGTTTTGACAAACTGACGAATGATCATCGAAGAATTCATTTGAACTTCGAAGGAGATTGAGGTGGCAGGAGTCGAGCCTCCAACGTACCCGGAGACACTTGAGTACACTGACGCGGTGGGGATGACGACGATCTCGGAGATCCGTGACTTTGGTGAGTAGGTGACGGACGCTGGCCTGGAGGAGTGGCAGCACTTAGTGAGGCGGGTAAGTCCCCAGCTTCGGCTATCTTTCGCTGTCTTTATTGCATAAGAATACATTTGTTTATTGCATAAGAATGCATTCGTTCTTTTTTGAAAACCTTTTGTTTATTGAAATGCAGGTGGCGCCGTCTCAGCATGTGGCGCTGTGGAGGATGGCCAACCGGCTGTGGGCCACGGCTATCAAGACACTTGCGGGTGGTCGAGGACGACATGTATGTACCTCTCATTCTCTTTACTTTGAATTTTGTTGCAATTTCTCGCGTTTTGCTTGAAATGGTTGAATGAAATGATTGAAATGAGGCATTTCTTTATCACTTGCAGAGGGAGCGTGACCTGGAGCGCGAGCTGGCGTAGTCCCAGGAGGAGACAGCTTGGCTGTTGAGGGAGTTGGAGGTCAGGGACACTAAGATCGCTGTTCTCGAGGCGACCGTGGCCGAGCTGAGCGGCGACCAGGAGTAACTGCTTTCTTCTTTTTGTTGTTGATTGTCTTGTATATACTTGTACATTTTGGACTCCATTTTGGACTTTTTCGGACCTGTTTTGGGCGAGAGCCCCCAGTTTGATGTACATATTGCATTTTGGTTGTATATATGATGGCCTGAGTGCCTTTGCTCCTGGTTGTTTGTTGTTCCTGCAGGTTAGCTTAAAAAACAGGTTTGGTAGATGACGGTTTGTGTCGTCATGCTGCTGAAATTTACATAGAATTTACACATAGAACACATAATATATACTTGAATTAAATTAGCGCAAAACGAGAAAAAAGCAAAAAGTGCCCGTAAATGAGCAAAAATGACCGAAAACGCAAAAACTGCCCAGAAATGAGCGAAAATGACTGGAAAAAATGACCGGACAGTAGGGAGGTCTACCCCCTAAAAAAAAACTTAAAAAGGAATGTATAAGTGCGAAATGAGGAATGAAATGATTCCCCTAAAAAAGAAAATAAAATAAAATTGGCAAGTGTGTTCATTTGGCGAAAATGTCGATTTCGTCTCGAAAGCGAACCCGAAAAGAATTGGGAAATATAAAATTTGGTAATTTGACGGAATTGCCAAAATAATAACCTATAGGAATAGGAAATTATAGCCACAAATAAATTAGGAAAGATCCAAAGCTGAAAATCACGGAAAACAGCATGGGAAAGAGGCGCAGCAAGAGCTGCGACTCTTCGAAGAGGTGCAACAGGTGCTGCACCATTTCCCCAGTTTGTCAGACCTCGACAGAAATTAGGAAATTGCATTTAGTATAAATAGAGACCTTGGGGAAGCTTTAATTCACACAATTCCTCCATTTTTATTCCGTCTATCTCATAAAACTCTCTTATCTTCATAAAAATTTCAAAATCATGGATGCCTTTGAAAACCGTCTCAAGGAGTGGACGAACGAGTTCACTAATGTTGAGAAACATGACATGGGTGCGTTTAATTTGGGATCAATCTTGAGTCTCAAATAACTGAAGATCTTGAAACCTTTCTTGGATGCCTGTCTCGATTATTGGGACCCTAATTTTCATGTGTTCGCCTTTCCTGGAGGCGATATATGTCCTTTTCCTGAAGAAATAGCAGCTATTGGAGGATGGGACCCAGAAAATGCACCCGCCATACCTTTTACCTCTCAAGGGCATAAGAGTAAATTTAGAGACTTGCTTGGACTGACCAAGGCTGATGTTGACCGTCTTGTGACCTCAAAAGGGGTCCGTATGTTTGATTTTATTGACCGATTTATAGATAGGGAAGACCCTTCTATTTCCTATGTTGCGAGACGCAGGGCGTTTGGGTTTTGTCTACTGTATTGTTATGTCCTTCAAGGGCATGTTGACAAGGAGATGAGAGGGGATCCCCGTTTCTTGAGCTTAGTGGAACAAATGGAGCTGGGCAAGAGCCCAGCATGCCTTTGTTTAGGAGAGATCATTCTTGGGTTAGACAACAGAAAAGCTAACCGCGAGCTTCCTTATTTGGGAATCCCATTATTTTGCAGGTAAGAACCCGCTTTCCTCTTTTTACACGCGTACCAACCGTTTCTTTTTTTTTTTTTGTTTTTTTTTATTTTCGGTCGTTTTTTTTTGGTTGGCCATGTGGGATTAATTCCCGTCTTCTTTGCAGGTTTGGCTTATGGAGCGTTTGCGGTTGATCAAGCCCCCAATTAATGTGCCAGGATACCATGCGCGATCAATTGCGATGAGTACTAGGCTCTACATGGTGGACTTCACTCGGGTTTGCAACTATTGGGAGAATAAGCTGAAGAATGAAGGAGGTCCCTTGATCCGATGGATTGTGCCATGGTGGCATCTCAGGTCAGTCACTGGAGTTTTATCTTTAGACCAGACTCCGTCAGTTCACATCCCTGGCTTGGAATTCACGATTTGCATCTTTCCGGAGAGATTGAGGAGGCAAGTGGGCCTTAAGCAGAAGGTTCCGAAGCTTGATACCGTTCCTCAGACTGCATCGGCACACACTACAGAGACTCGTCGGGAGTGGGCCCTCAAGTGGGCTCAGAGGAACATGTGGTTCATACCCTCTCCTATTGGCTCCTTATGGGTATTTGATTCATACATGCAATGGAGGAAGGCTGCTACTTCCGAAGAGCGTGAGAAATTGAGGAAGCACGAGCCTGTTGACAACAAGATTCGCGAGGTAGCAAAGGAGAACCAGAAGTACTTGACTGAAGAGGAGGAAGAGGCCGGATTCCGAGTCGTTCACCGCTCCTGCCGCAGAGATGGTGACGGATCGAAATGGTAAGACTAGACCGCGAGAGAGACCTTTGGTGATTAGGTCGGAGATAGCACAAGAGCGCCCGGCTCGTGGTCGAGACAGGAAGTATGATAGAAATGACAAAGGCAAAGGGAAGATGGAAGAGTAGCCTTAGTCGTAGTACTATTTATTATTATTATTATTATTATTATTATTATTATTATTATTATTATTATTATTATTATTATTATTATTATTATTATTATTATTATTATTATTATTATTATTATTATTATTATTATTATTATTATTATTATTATTATTATTATTATTATTATTATTATTATTATTATTATTATTATTATTATTATTATTATTATTATTATTATTATTATTATTATTATTATTATTATTATTATTATTATTATTATTATTATTATTATTATTATTATTATTATTATTATTTTTATTATTATTATTATTATTATTTTTATTATTGTTATTATTATTATTATTATTGTTATTATTATTATTATTATTATTATTATTATTATTATTATTATTATTATTATTATTATTATTATTATTATTATTATTATTATTATTATTATTATTATTATTTGTAATAAACGGCGGGGTTTTTAGAATCCTAGCCTAGCATTTATTTCGGCATTTATATTATTTGGCATACTATTATTATTTATGGAACAAATGAATAAAAGATTAATTAGTTAAGCAACTATTGTGATTTTCTTTTATTATTCTTGTCGAATTTCAAATGCAAATGCAAATGTCTTTCTATTAAATTACATTTAAAATAATGGGTTGTATCCTGTGAAGGATTGCCTACCTATTCATTTAAAAATGAAATCAAACCCTTGCGCGTAGTTCAAATAAATGTAAAAGAATAATTGTTCTAAGCAAGAGCTTGTGCGAACTATAAAATAAGCAGGAGCTTTACTTACTCCTAAAATACAACTCAATTTATTTGATGACGTGAGGATGTCAAAATGTCAAAATGCAAGAGCAACGTGACAAAAGCATTATTTCAGCGGGCCAAGGGCCATTTTTCTTTCGTGTCGCACGAGCGGCACGTGGGTGTTACGCGAGGCGCGTTTCTTGTCTTACACTAGGCATAATATCGTTTCAGTTGGTCGAGGTTAGTTGGGTTAGCAAATTCATTCCCGTCTAGGTCTGTAATCCCAACCGCACCCCCTAGAGTATGGACTTGACTAAGAAAGGTCCGACCCATTTGGGTTTAAACTTTCCACGTGGATCGACAGGTAGTAGAGCTCGGACTGATTTGAGCACCAAATCTCCTTCTTTGATGTTCCTGGGTTTAACGCGTTTATTGAAGGCTCGTTTGATACGTGCCTGATATGTTTACACATTATACAATGCGCGCAACCTTCGTTCATCCAAGAGGATGAGTTCTTCATATCTATCTCTCTTCCAATCCGCTTCTGAATTTGACTTTCAAGCAGAATGCGTAAAGACGGGATTTCTAGTTCAACTGGTTGTATAGCTTCCACGCCGTAAGTCAAGTAGAAAGGAGTAGCCCCAGTGGGCGTCCTGACTGATGTGCGATAACCCCATAATGCGAATGGTATCTTGCTAGGCCAATCGCGATAATTGTCGATCATTTTTTTGAGGATAGTGACGACATTCTTGTTAGCCGCCTCTACCGCGCCATTAGTTTGAGGTCTTTAAAGCGAGGAATGGTGGTGCTTGATTTTGTATTTGGCTGGAAATTGCTCAGTCTCATCCTGGAAATGTGATCCATTGTCACCGATAATCTCATGTGGGCAACCATATCGACAGATGATATTGGTTTGTATGAACTTTGCCACGTTCTTGGTGGTAAGACTAGTGTAAGATGCTGCTTCGACCCATTTGGTAAAATAGTCGATATCTACCAAAATGAAACAGTGACCTCCTGTTCCGGCTGGAGTGACTATCCCAATGATGTCAATTCCCCAAGCAGAAAATGGCCAAGGAGATGTCATGGTGTAAAGCAGTGAAGGAGGGACGTGTTGCACATTCCCGAAAATTTGGCAGTTATGGCAATGTCTGACGTATTTGATACAATCCGACTCCATCGTGGTCCAGTAATATCCCAGACGCGTGATTTTCTTTGCCATCATTGGTCCACTCATGTGAGGACCACATTCTCCATCATGAACTTATTCCATCACTTTTTGTGCCTGTGAATGATCAAGGCAACGCAAGACTACACCAAGAGGTGTTCTTTTGTACAATTCTCCCTGCATGAGGAGATATTGAGAGGCTAGTATGCGTATAGCACGTTGTCCCCTCTTATCCATATCCAGTGGATATGTACCATTGAGCTTGAAGTTTAGAATGGCTTGAACCAAGGTTCCCCTGGATTTTCTTCCCTATCTGTAATTTGGTGTACATAGGCTGGTTCTGACCGCCGTTCGATGCATAAAGGCATTTCTACCAAGTTGCTGGCATATTAATCAAAGATGCAAGTTTTGCAAGAGCGTCTGAAAATTGATTCTCTTCGCGAGGTAGATGTAGATAAGTGACCTAGTTGAAGAATTGGGCAACCTGATCTATCCTAGCCTGATAGGGTGCTAGACTTTCACTTCGAATTTTCCAAGATCCAGTAATTTGGTTGATGATCAAGGATGAGTCTCCGTGAACTCAAAGATTCTTGATGCCTAGACTTACTGCTGCTTGTAGCCCAATGACGCAAGCTTCATATTTTGCTGCGTTATTTTTCACCTCGAAGTCGAGTTTGACAGAGAGTGGTGTATGCTCACCTTCAGGAGAAATGAGCAACAATCCTATTCCAAATCCTCTTAAATTTGATGCTCCATCGAAATAAAGGTCCCAAGAGTTTACATTGGTTTGTAGTATATCCTCGTCTAGAAACGACCATATGTCTATTGCTTGGGTGTCATTGATAGGATTATTTGCGAAGAATTCGGCAACGGCGCGCCCCTTTATAAACTTCAGAGGTACATATTTGAGATCGAAGTTTGAGAGCATTAAGGTCCATCTTGCCAATCGTCCGTTGAGAACGGGTTTTTCGAAGAGGTATTTGACGGGATCCATGTTGGAATACACCTTGACAGAGTAGCTAAGCATGTAATGGCGTTGCTTCTTTATTGCCCACACAAGAGCGAGGCATGTCTTTTCGAGAGGTGTGTACTTGCACTCATACTCCAAGAACTTGTTACTAAGGTAGTAGATAGCTCTTTCTTCTCTCCCAACAGTTTGTGCGAGCATAACCCCCATGGCTGTTTCGGTTACTGTGAGATATAAACCAAGAGGTTGATCTCGTTGAGGAGGCATGAACACTGGTGGTTTGGCTTGTAACACCCCCATATTCAGAGGAGCCTTAACTAGGCCTTCCTTAGGATATAAGGGCGTTACCATCTCGGTTGCCCGAGGACAGTAATAATCCAACGTCAATAAAAGAACTATAATATTGTATTACAAGTGATTTAAACCAACAAGTTATATAAAAGATACAACTCAGAGACTACTGGCTATGACTATCGAATCTCGTGAAGACTCATCCCCGCTTTGGACTCCGCCTATCAACAACATCAACACCTGCTAAGACCGACTGCTCACCATAAGGGATCACGGCAGACACATAACAAACAAACAACCATACCAGGTCAGTACTGAGATACGACACAACAATAACGACTACAGCTATTGACACAATACGATGCTAACAGTCTTACATACAACCACAACAAACCATCATCCTCATCACATCGATCGTCCACTTTGGACCCGATCCCCGCCAGGGGACCGCAATGTACCCACCAAATCCCCGCTCATTCTACGAGCGATAACCCCGTCCATTAATGTGCACATCCCCTTCCGTGGCGGGTTCCACGAAGGGCGAAACTAGGCGTGAAGTCACTCCCGCAAGTGACCCCACTCAGCCGAGGCCACGCCTCGCGAACCATCAACAACGATCACAACCACACTGACAATACAATTACTACATCAAACAAACCAACACAATACAACAACCAACTGACACGCTAGACCATCTACAGAAACTGAGTAGGCGAACCTACCTTTAAGCCATCGCAACCAATCCATGCCGACAGATAACATGTCCAGCGATCAAGCAACGCCTATAACCAGAATACAATTCTAGATTACTAACAAGCAAACCCTAACTATGAGGAACAAGAACACGGATGATGATTATGACATACCTATAGGGAGAAACTCAGCAAAAGACCGCTACCCGACTCAAGAGACGCTCTCCTAAGGCACAAGGATCTTCACAAAGGTTTCCATAGAGGTTTTGAGGTGAAGGGAAGGGAAAGAGGCGACTGAAAGATAGGAGGAAAGTGGCGGAAGTGATTTGCGGATTTAACAAAACGCGATATAAAACCCTCGCTGAAAACTGGGTACTCGATCGAGTACCCAACATACTCGATCGAGTAGCCCCCTACTCGATCGAGTACCCTAACTACTCGATCGAGTAGCCTCTACTCTATCGAGTACCACTCTTAACACGCAACCCAAGATGACTTCGGCACTTACTTCTAAGACTATTCCCGCTCCCAAGGTCAGTCAACGCTGGTCAAAGGGTCCCTAAAAGGACGGGTATTACATGGCTAGTATCTCCTTAATTCTGTCAAACGCCTTTTGGCAGTCATCGTCCCATATGGTATGATCTGTTTTCTCGAGCTTTTTGAAAATGGGTTCGCAGATCATAGTAAGCTTCGATATGAATCGGCTTATATATTGCACCTTGCCTAAAAATCCTCTAACCTCCTTCTCTGTTTGGGGTTGTGGCATTTCGATTAGAGCCTTGATCTTGGATGGATCAATTTCTATTCCTCTTTAACTGATGACATATCCCAGAAGGGAAGGACTGAGGTGCCCCCCACGTCGACTGATCCACCCCGTAGGAATGGAAAACCCCTGAGTAGTCCCCAACTCCACTCCACCAAACTGGATGCGGTCCCTCGGTCCCTATCCCCTGAGCGTACGCCATCTCGTGCATGTTCCGGAGTGTCAAGGTAGATGACACTCTCTCCGCCGGAGTGTAATCGGATCGCGTCTCCGGGTGTCGAGGTAAGGGTAGCATGGAAAAGACTGCTGCTGCTGGCTGTGGCCTAGTCTCCGAGGCCCTCTCCCTCACTCGACGGGGTCCCCTCCCCACTCTGGGTCTCTCCACCACCTGAACTCCCGCATTCTCGCCCTTCGTCGGCTCCGGCATCTCCTCGAGGATGGTGCCGTCGATGAGATAGGTCTATAGATGGCAGGGTCTGTCATCATCCTCCTCCTCCTCGTCATCGGAGTCCACCGCCACTACTGTCGGCTCCAAGGGCTCCGTGGGTGGGAGGTGCTCAGGAGCTGGAATCTTCATCTAACTCATGCCCCAGACCCTCCACGCTAGGCTACCGTCAGCCAAGGTCCTCAACCATTTCAGGTCGAGATAGTAGTCACGATCCATGGTAGGCACTGGGGTAGCTAGAGGCACGTACTCCGAAGAAGCCTCAAAAGAGGTTAGCTTTTCAGCTAGCTAACCGAGTGGCAATAGCGCCACAACTCAGTGCACCGAGAAGAGGAAGAAGCCATCAAGGCAAGGGCAAGACAAACTATAGAAGGAGCATTAAAGACCACTTTTCCGGCCCGCTCCGGGTTGAGATAAGACATCGAAGTAAGACCTCATGATTATTCAATTTATCGATATCCTTTCACATAGAGGAGGTTCGAAAGAGAACGGAGAAAGACTCTCAAGGTAATATGCCTTTGAACGTCATTAATCAAAGATGTTGCTCGAGGTGGGAGCTTGCTTCCCGTCAAGCAAGGCATTAGGTGGCGACGCCGCACTCACCGGGAATATCGGTGATGGAGTCCTTGGGAGGCTTGGCCAACCCAAGGTGAGAGGCAAACAGATCCATAGTCAACAGAAAACTGGTATTCATCAATCTAAACTTAACAGTCTGACCCACTGGGTCATAGTTAAAAGAGCTCATGAACTCCAAGGTAAGAAAAGGGTAAGTATGCTTCTCAGCCTATACAAACCCGTAAAACCCAAGGTCTCGAATATGTGACGGACATCCGTCTCTATCTCCAACTCCTCTAACACAGTGGTGTCTATACACTTCGTAGGTCTCATTTTGCGTTTTTGTAAGGCTACAAAACGCTCCCTCTGCTTGAAATCAACAAAAACAATCGTAGGGTATTCGGGACCGCAGTACCACAGGTCCACTCCCCTCCCCCGTCTCAGGTGGGTTACCCCTCCCCCGCTTACTTTGGCGGATTCCAAGGTTCAGTCTCGGCATCTGCTTTAGGCATAAGTTTAACAACTTGTATAAACATGCAAACATCTACTTCATGTAATTCAATCTTAACATGCTCAGCTAAGTACACAATTTTACCAACGAATTTGACATGTGAAGCACATAATTCATGCTATTAACCTTGATTATCACCCTATGTACATACATTCGTCAACCGTTTCGAAATTTTGACATACAAGCTCATATTATCACTACTCATAAGCCGTAGTTGTGAAAGAAATTATCATGGTGATTACATATGCTCAACAAATTCGAATATCCTAGTATGCTTCTAAAGGTCGTTCCAAACACACTTCTAATCACACGTGAGGCATTCTTACTAGTTCTTGGACAAGAATAACTTAGAACATATCATTACCACCCTTCAATATTATGAACGACAACTCCATTAGAATTTTCAGACGGTCTTTACAGCTGTGATAATTTTGGCATATTTTCATCAATTATTGTTTCTATTTTCATATTGAAGTTCAACTCATACTTATAGTGTCAATTACAACATCAATTTTCAATTATAAATCACGAATTTCCATTTGAGGCACTTTTAAGACGGAGTTTTAAGGCAACTTTCTAAGGGTAAAATCATCAAAATCTATCCTCCAACATGATATAAACAATACTTAAGGCTCAATTCTACCATCTAACCATTGTAAAACAACCAAAAATCAATTTCAATTTTGGAAACCCTAGAAATTTCGATTTCAAATTTAGCAATTTCTAATCTAATTTATAGCAATTAGTCACCAATAAGCATGAAAAGAAGGCATGTGAATCATATTTCAACCATCAAAAACAATAACCTACCCATGTGAACCGAAAATTTCAGATTATTTCACCATTCTTACACATTCAAAGCAATAAATCACATAAACTAGGAAGGAAAGCATACCTTGATTGATTAACAAAGCAAAAGAACGGAATTAAACATGAAAATCAACCCCAAGAATCACCACTAACCCAAGAGAAAGAGAGATTTTGAGAGGAATTAGGCTTAGCTATGTCGAAATATAGAGGAAGGATGAGGAGAATGGGAAAGAAATAGGAAGAATAAGGGTTTTATGAAAACCCGTAGGATTTGCTGTACAGTAACCTACTCGATCGAGTGCCTGGGGTACTCGATCGAGTACCAACCTACTCGATCGAGTGCCTTGGATACTCGATCGAGTACCACCCTACTTGATCGAGTAGAAGCTATTTCGTCGAGTGTCTGTAGGAAATTTCCCCACATCCCGACGCCATAGCCTCCTAACTAGATCGAGTAAGGTCTACTCGGTCAAGTAAGCACTCGCACTCGGTCAAGTACAGTTAAGTACTCGGTCAGAAGTACGAAGTAAGCCGAAAATACCTGCAAAACAACACCACGTGTCGAGTCCAAACTAAGTTCGGAACTCGGCACTAATTATCGTACTTGCTCATGCATTATCATTACTACGCACCACCTCAACTATTAAAGCATACATTACATTACGCCATACAAATTGCCCAACTCGAATCATTTCTAAACATAAGTAATTCACCTTGCACAAATCAAATATTACGCAGCGGAAGAATTTCGACCATCCCATAAGGCATAACGCATTACTATATGCTATGTCTCGAATCATGACTCACTATACTATAACTATCATCATAGAAATTACGTAAACTTTCGTCACATATCTCATACTATCATATAAGCTCACTAATCATCCAAAGAGCTTCAATAATCTCATCAATACTTACCATACACGGCCCAATTATCACTATCACACCTCTATTAATTCTAACAAAGACTTAACCGGAGGTAGCCCCGGTACACTTAACATACACATCACACATATACACACGGACTCCACATTCCCATACCACGTGACTGGCTTAAGTATCATGGGGCCAAGATTTTGAAATGAGGGCGCCTACTCACCCAAAATCTAGCATCAGCTGGGGCTCCCATGACACATACACCAGGTTCATTTTATTAGACTCCCTACGTTCATTATGTTCATTTGTTACAGGTTCCAAAATCGTCGCTCTGATACCACTTTGTAACACCCCCATATTCAGAGGAGCCTTAACTTGGCCTTCCTTAGGATATAAGGGCGTTACCATCTCGGTTGCCCGAGGACAGTAATAATCAAACGTCAATAAAAGAACTATAATATTGTATTACAAGTGATTTAAACCAACAAGTTATATAAAATATACAACTCAGAGACTACTGGCTATGACTATCGAATCTCGTGAAGACTCATCCCCGCCTGGACTCCAGCTATCAACAACATCAACACCTGCTAAGACCGACTGCTCACCATAAGGGATCACGGCAGACACATAACAAACAAACAACCATACCAGGTCAGTACTGAGATACGACACAACAATAACGACTACAGCTATTGACACAATACGATGCTAACAGTCTTACATACAACCACAACAAACCATCATCCTCTGTCACTGACTGTCCACTGGACCAGTCCTGCCAGTGGGGGACCGCAGCCGTACCCACCAAATCCCCGCTCATTCTACTGAGCGATAACCCTGTCCATTAATGTGCACATCCCTTCTGTGGCGGGTTCCACAGAAGGCGAAACTAGGGCGTGAAGTCACTCCCGCAAGTGACCCCACTCAGCCGAGGCCACGCCTCGCGAACCATCAACAACGATCACAACCACACTGACAATACAATTACTATATCAAACAAACCAACACAACACAACAACCAACTGACACGCTAGACCATCTACAGAAACTGAGTAGGCGAACCTACCTTTAAGCCATCGCAACCAATCCATGCCGACAGATAACATGTCCAGCGATCAAGCAACGCATATAACCAGAATACAATTCTAGATTACTAACAAGCAAACCCTAACTATGAGGAACAAGAACACGGATGATGATTATGACATACCTATAGGGAGAAACTCAGCAAAAGACCGCTACCCGACTCAAGAGACGCTCTCCTAAGGCACAAGGATCTTCACAAAGGTTTCCATGGAGGTTTTGAGGTGAAGGGAAGGGAAAGAGGCGACTGAAAGATAGGAGGAAAGTGGCGGAAGTGATTTGCGGATTTAACAAAACGCGATATAAAACCCTCGCTGAAAACTGGGTACTCGATCGAGTACCCAACATACTCGATCGAGTAGCCCCCTACTCGATCGAGTACCCTAACTACTCGATCGAGTAGCCTCTACTCTATCGAGTACCACTCTTAACACGCAACCCAAGATGACTTCGGCACTTACTTCTAAGACTATTCCCGCTCCCAAGGTCAGTCAACGCTGGTCAAAGGGTCCCTAAAAGGACGGGTATTACATGGCTAGTATCTCCTTAATTCTGTCAAACGCCTTTTGGCAGTCATCGTCCCATATGGTATGATCTGTTTTCTCGAGCTTTTTGAAAATGGGTTCGCAGATCATAGTAAGCTTCGATATGAATCGGCTTATATATTGCACCTTGCCTAAAAATCCTCTAACCTCCTTCTCTGTTTGAGGTTGTGGCATTTCGATTAGAGCCTTGATCTTGGATGGATCAATTTCTATTCCTCTTTAACTGATGACATATCCCAGAAGTTTGCCTGATGTTACCCCGAATGCACACTTCCGAGGATTGAGCCTCATGTTGTACTTTCGCAGTCTTAGGAAGAATTTGCAGAGGTTATCAATGTGCCCCTTCCTATCTTTTGACTTGACAAATATATCATCGACGTATACTTCTACTTTTTTATGCATCATGTCATGTAGCAATGTGGTCGCAGTACGTTGATATGTAGCTCCAGCATTGATTAGCCCGAATGGCATAACAGTAAAGCAATAGGTGCCCCATTTAGTGACAAAGGCTGTCTTGTGCATGTCTTCTATGGCTATTTTGATCTGATTATACCCTGCATACCCGTCTATGAAGGATAATAAAGCGTGATCTGCTGTATTATCTACCAATATGTCGATGTGCGGTAGAGGGAAGTCGTCCTTGGGACTTGCTCTGTTTAAGAGTCTGAAATCAACACAAACTCGGATTCGCCCATCCTTTTTGGGTACGGGGACTATGTTAGCCACCCAGTCTGAATACTCGGAAACTTTGATGAACCCGGTTTTGAATTGTTTATCTACTTCTTCTTTAATTTTAAGAGCCCATTCGGCGAAGCTTCTGCTTTACAAGTTTAAAACCTGGTTTGATTGGAATTCGATGTTCTGCAATATCCCTGTCGATTCCTGGCATGTCTTTGTAGGACTAAGCGAAAACGTTCTTGAACTCGTGTAGGAGGTCAATGAAATTGGCCCTTTCAGTTGGGCTTAAGGTCGTCCCTATCCTAAGTTCTTGGGGTTCTAGTTCGGTTCCTACATTGATGGGTTCGGTGTTCTCTATAACTGGTGCCCCTTCCTCCTCTTGTAATATTTCTTTAACTATGTAGGGAGGTAATTCGACTGAGTCTGGGTAAGGATCATCCTCATTATCATTGTAAATAGAATTGCATTCAGAATAACACAAAGAGTAAGCAGAATTTGATTTATTCATATTAAATTTTGAAAAGAGTTGAAACAAAGAAGCCATCTGTTCAGTAGTCAGTGGAGGTAAAGGGATAGCTGCTGGGGCATTTCCCGAGCTACTGTTACTAGTCGACGCTATGCTAGAAGAAACATGGGGATTAGGAGTGACGACAGGAGGACACTCTCTAGGGACTTCTCTAGACTCAGACTCTGATTCTGACTCCGACTCCGACTCTGACTCGAATTTGTTGTCTTCTGGTTCTCCTTTGAACATCTCTCCTTCTCCAGTGGTGACTTTGAAGAGCTTTCCTTGTTTGTTCGTCCACTTGATCAACTTTCTCCATCCTTTCTACTGGTTCGAACTGGCTTCGGTGATCAATGATATGGGATTGAAATGGTCATCTTGAAGTATCATGGTAATGATCTCGTCCTGTGCCGCCCTAACGAATCGGTCCTCTCCAAATAGAAGGCTAACAGCCTATTCGTCTAAACAAGGCGTTTGATGAGTTTTGACGGTAGGAACCGTTTCTGAAGGGATGAAGTAGAAATCGTAGAAGACCTCGATTCCAGCTAGTTGCATTCCCTTATAGTGCCAAGGTTCGGGAAACCCGTGAAAGTGTTTTTGATTCCCTTCTCTAACGAAGTATCCGTTTAGGGTAGGGAGATAGGGTCGCATTTGGATTCCTTTTTTTTACGGTTTTGAAACTGAGTGAGCATCTCCAAAGCTTCTTCTGTTGTGGGTTTTTATCCCAATCCTAAAGGTATCCTCTGAGAATTCCCCTCTTTGTATGGTGCGAAGGTATTTTTCTTGGCAGGATTCAATGGCATTCCCGGGAAGTATCCCTGAGACTTGAGTATGTGGTTGACCACTAAATTGGAGTATGGATCGAAGTATAGAGGTGCCAGTTCGCTCTCTACAAGGTTTATGCTATGAAAGTTCTCAAGCTCGTATACTGGATCCGTGACTACTTGGTTGCTTGACAGTTTCTCTATTACAGCCTTGATAGGTGACGAAGTGATCGTCACTATTTTGCCATCTAGTGGAATCTTAATCTTCTGGTGCAAGGTGGATGTTACTGCTTTAGAAGCGTGAATCCAAGGCCTTGCCATAAGTATATTGAATGATGCTTCGATATCCACTATTTGAAAATTAACCTTTCGCTCAATCGGCCGTGTGGCTATAGTGAGATTGATTAATCCTACCACTTTACGTCGTGTTCCATCGTATGCTCGAACAACTTGGTTGGTAGGAGTCCAATTTGCTTCTTTCATACCCAATTTGTATGCCGTTTTTAATGGTATGACATTTACCACAGAACCATCATCCACCAAAGTCATTGGCACGTTCTTCTTTAAGCATGTGATGGTAATGTACAGAGCTAGGTTGTGACTGGCGCCGAAAGGAAGAAAATCCTCATCTGAAAAAGTAACTGGGTTACTTAGCTTAGCTGAATCTTGGAAGACCAAGTTGACTACATCGTAAGGCGTAGAGTTGTGTGCCACGTTCAATTTAGCCAAGACTTGCAGTAAAGCTTGGCGATGAGGAAATGAACTTGTAACTAGTTGCCAGACTGAAAGATCCGCCTTTGTCTCTGCAGTTGTTTTAGCAAGTGGTCAGTAGATGTATCTCCGCCATCATTTGGTGTGATGACATTGGTGTTAGTGACTGGACCATTAGCTATAGGACCATTCTGAGAAACATTTTGATATGGACGCCCTGAACGAGTAAGGTGGTCTATATCTTGATCTTCACTACTTTTGACTATATCCTCACTAGCTTTGACTAGGTAGTGTTCTGTGAGGTATTCATCTTCATCGTCATCGTCTCATATTCCGTTGACGATAGCAAGTTCTCTCAATCTGATGATCTCGGCTTCTTAACTGATTGTTTGGTTGACTAGACTGTCAACCACGACGACTACCTATTGCATTGTAGAATCTTGAGATAGATTTAGTGGCATGCTCTCCTTGGGTATGGTGCTTGGATTGAGGATGGATGCTACTACATCTTCCAGTTCTGAAACTTGCCTACTCATACTCTTTGCCCATGCAATAAAGTCGGCAATGGTGGATCTTCGATTGGAGAAATGAGGTGTGAACAATCCAAGGTGGATTCTTCATCTGTAATCATCAAAACTCCAAGAGGATCCTGAGTATTGTTAGGCTTACCTCCAGGAGGTATAGGTAAACGACCATCTTCGATCATATCCTGAAGGACATGTTTTAGTTTAAAGCACTTCTCTGTATCGTGTCCCTTGCCCCTATGATATTCACAGTACGCATTCTCATCCCAGAACTTGGATTTCTTTTTTGGGTCAGGTGTAGGTCTTATGGGTTAGAGCTTACCCTGTTTCATCAACCTTTTCAGAGCATTGGAGTATGTATCGCCAATGTTTGTGAACTTCCTTTGTGGGTTATTCTTTTTTGATGATTCGACAAGGTTAACCTTATCAGTCTTGCTAGTAAAGCCATAAGAACGACTCGTTGAACCTTTATATCCACGACCTACCATTTTGGACAAGAGCCCTTTACGGATGTCATCTTCAATTCTCATCCCTAGCACAGTCAGATCTTTGAAGGTCTTTATGTTTTGGTATCTCAAATGGTTTGCATAATTGGGTCTCAAATTATCCACGAACTTTTCCACAAGGGTAGCTTCATCTGGACGTTCAACAAGTTGTGTGCTAGTCTTCCTCCACCTACTTAGGAAGTCGGTGAAACCTTCTTTCTCAGTTTGGGTAAGAACCTTTAGAGTGCGCATAGCATTATCCTCGTATTGTTTAGTGAATTCAATTACGGCATCATCCCAAGTGGTAATCTTCTTGTGTTCCAAAGAGTAGAACCATTGCTTAAGAATGGTGTCAAGAAATGAAGGAAAGATCCTTAAGAATATCCCAGGTTTGATGCCTTTGATAGACATGTAGTCTTTGAAAGCATGAATGTGGTTCAAAGGGTTTTCATGCCCCTTGAACTTTGGGATGTCAGTCATGTTGAAATTGGTTGGCAATTGAGCGTTCACGGCCTCATACTTGCGATTATTCTCCCTGTAGATGTCATCTCCCTTAAGGTACATTAGTTGCTCCTCCAAGTATTGGAGTCTCTTTTCAGCTTCAGTAGGACCTATTGGAGGGTTGGTTTCTTGTTGTCCAACAAAGGGTGGAAGGTTATCATGCACGATCTCGCTAGGAATATCATTTTCTGCAGGAGGGAGTCTAGTTTCCACAGCAATAATTCGGCCTTCAATAGCGTTGAGGCGATCATAAGCTTGGTCTTGGCTTGCTTGGAGACGGACGAGCGCAGCTAGGATTTGATCATTACCATTTGGGGGTTGACCACAGCACTCGTGGTACTAGTTTGAGGCATCTTGGAAACTGGATAAGAGATTGACGATGAATCAAAAGACGATCGACCATTCTAGCACACTTACTCAAAGAAAAGACTCAACTTGTGAAGTGGGAGTGTGCACTGTGTTAAGTGAGATTTGAAAATGAAAAAGTCTTGAAATGTTTGTCCTAGGCAACTGTAGTGTAGTTGTAGGAGTGCTGACTCAAGGTGAGGTTTTGAAATGGGTTTTGAGGCCCAACTTTTAACTGGAGATTTGGACAGAGTTTCGACTCATTTTGCGCTAATTTCGACCATTTTTGAAAATGTTTACATTTTAAAATGATTTTTTTTGATTTTACAGAAATTTCATCGGTTTTGTTTACAAAATGGTGATCACATATGATACAAGCATTCATACAGGCATTATAACGGCATGCTGAGTGCATTTAGAAGGGTTTTGGCTTAAAAGGTGGGTTGCCATACCAAGCAATCAAACCCGGGTCTGTGGAGAGGTCTGTGCCAAACAAGAGTAAGGTCGGTTCCTAGTCCATTTCCTCGAGTATTGAAAGCCCTTGATACAAACATGAGTATGCACCACGGTATAGTTGAAGTCAATCGCTATCTATCCTTAGGCCCAGATAAGAATTTGGATCGTCCAGACGGGACGATTGGTCGAATAGGTTGGGTTTGGCCTAGGAAGGCCGAATAAAACGACTTAAGAAGGTCGAGTAATGAAAACCGACAACTGTCTCGTATAAATTATTCCCTAACCTTGTTCAAGTTTCACCCATGGCAACACGTAAGTGTATTACTCCCTAGCGGAGTCGCGAAACTGTGGACACGGGGGGCCCACGGGGGCGCTTGGGAACAAGCGTTTGCATTTGTGGAGTCGCCACCAATTTTTATGGGAAATTGGAACCGTTCGAATACCTCGTGCCATGTCAAGACACAAAGTAGTGACATAAACACTAAGAACTCGTTACCCTTAGCATTCTATGTCTAGAATGATTCTCGTGGATGCCAATGAACACGGATGTTCACAAAGATCTGGAGTAAGGGGTGAGGGTACGTATTAGGAAGTCCTTTTTCTGAACACCTAATCCCGCCCGCCTCGATAGCGGCCTCTACTAATGATTAGGGAAATCATTCATATTTGATATGTTGTTGATTATATGCATGCAATGCGACAAACACCGTTTTGATCCTAGCATGTGAATTAAACTATGTCGGTGAGCAAATAATTAGCACTTATTAATGTCGAATTAGGGTTTAGAATTAATTACATGTGAAAAACAAATAAATATACATAATAATGATAACGAATAAATAAATAACGTTATTAGAATTACAATAAATTACAATGATCAGATTGATTTACGTCAAAAATATGCTTAAGACGGACAATTTGAGAAAATGAAAGGAAAATAAGTAAGACTAGAAAATATGGGCAGATTAAGGGTGATATTAAAGCTAATAGTCGATTAATTACGTAATTATGGGATCAGTTCAAAGCAAGAACGGAAGTTTAGGGACAGAAATCACCCCGGAACAGGCGCAACATTGATGCGTCCCTTGGAAGAGGCGCAGTGGTCACTGCGTCTGTTCCTGAGATGAGTTCTGGTTGTGAAGTCAGAACTGCGTGTTATTTACATTTGTATGTTTAACGATTGATTATTAATATTCGACTCGGATGAAAGTGATTTAGCATATTAATTTACATATGAATCGTCATAAAAGCGGTAAACACGAATTAAAACGGATTAAAACTAATTAAAACGAATTAAAGGCAAATTAAAATGAATGATGTCAAACTAGGATTAAATTTATGAAATGAGTTGAAAGAACGAGACAAACTGGAAATAAACGGTAAAAATATGTACAAAGGCGAACCTCAGAAACTTGATATGAACAAATCGAGTCTCTAAAAATCCGTGTTTGCTTTAAAGGCGAAAACCTGCAAATATTAATTATTTTGGATTTGAACCGTAAAGCAAAGCATAATTATTAAGAATATGTATTAAAAGATTTATTATATGTGATTGAGAGAAAGAAAACAAAAGAACAAAACAAAAGGAACGAATCAAACAGAGAACCGAGGAAGAAGAAGAAAAGCAGGAATTGCGGCAGCCTCTGGAAGAGGCGCAGCAGATGCCGCGACTCTTCAAAGAGGCGCAGCAGTTGCTGCGTTTCTTCTCGACGTCTGCCCACTGTTAATCCGTAAAAACAGTTTAATGAAAGGGTTTTAGAAATCGGTTTTAAGCATGCTTTCGACGTAAATCTTACATTAATTAGTACAATAATAAAATACAATAATAAATATGAGGTTTACACCCTCAGACTTACATGTTTGACGAAACGAGATTAACTAAGTTGTCATTTTAGTGATTGCTCGACTCGAATGTACGTAGAAAGTGCCCTCGTAAGAGGATTTAAATTAGATTGATTGATGTGTAGTGGTCAAATTGGTCGGTCATGCAACATGACTGGTACTCAGAATGATCTGAGCTTACATGGTCGATTGATCAAGCACGTAGACGTCACAAGCTTAGAGCACGGTCTTAGAATGCAAAGGGAGAAGAGAAGGGCAGACACTCGTGTGAGAAATATGTGGAACGAAGGTCCCTATTTATACTAAAAAATATGGAGAGTTATGGAATGACTCAAACTTTGGAAAGAAATCACGGAAAAATCTGAAAACACGCGAAAAAGAGTCAAAGAGGCGCGCGAGCCTGCTGCGATCCTTTGAAGAGGCGCAGCAGGTGCTGCGTCCTTTCCCCAGAGGTTTCCTCCTGCGGAAGAATGATTTCCGCGTTTCCTTTAGGGAATTGCGGTGGATCTCAACTTCCTTATTTTTTAAAATAAGATTTTCGGGATATATTTTGTCAAAAGATATAAAATTAATTTATGGAATAAAAATATCCGGAATATTCTAGGACATTCCGACGCGGCATTTTAAACGGTTTATTAGAAAATGAAGCGGTTTATGATCCGAACTCCAAATGAACTCTTATTACTGTCAAAACGACCGTATCGACACGTAGATGACAACCAAGGGGTAGACACAAGTATTTGAGCCATCACTTGACAATAAACTTACGAACTGTCATAAATCGTTCCGTGTACCAAACATGCGGCCCAATCATCACTGAGTGGTTTGCGGGAGGTGTATAAATGAGGTCTCTACAACTTGTAACTCAAACAAAAGATGTGTGATCCTCCATTTCGGGAATCGAACCTGGCTATTTGAGTGGAGGTGATTTGTGTTGTCAACGCCGCCTCAAGAGCTCTGATACCACATGATAGACTAAAAATGAGAGGAGAGTGAAACATATGGAGAAAGTTCTCGTAAACTAACTCAATTAATAATTAAATAAGATAGGCCTATTTATAGGCATACATCAACTAACAAATTCTACTTAGAAAAACTAATGCCACTACCTCTAAGCATACAATCCGCGTTTCTTGTGCATAACTACATGATCCTATTTTTATGATTCCACTAACACAATAGTCACATTATTAGGAAACCGACTAACCACTAACTAATAATTAGGAAACACATATTTCACTAATATTTTGGATCACAATAATCCAACACTCAAAACCCTCGAAACATATGCAACCATACCTCCAGCATGGCCACGATTCCAAAACCTCATGAACCCTCAAAGCCCCTCCTTATCCTCAACGCTGTCTCCGTCGAAAAACTTACCCCTCCAACTACCCTCAATGGCGACTCCAACTTGAGTCACTTTTAGTCGACTAGCCCCTCTCCTCCTTCGTAAATGGTACCGTCTCTGCCTCTCCACAAATCATTAGCAACGGATACAAGGCACCAAAACCCAATCCCCCTTACGACACTTTGTTTCAGCAAGATAAACTCTTATTCGGAATCCTAGCAGGCACCCTCCACAAATCTGTCGCACCCCTTATTAACAATAACAAAACTACCCATGAAGCATGGGTTACCCTTCAATTGACCATTGCTTTATCCTCTCGAGGCCACATAAAACAACTTAAATATCGTCTCAAATCTATCTCTCTCAGCTCGTCCACCATCTTCGAGTACATGACCAAAATCAAGGTACTCACAGATGAACTTGCTGGTCTCGGGCCCTCTATGTCCGTTGAAGACATCACTGATCAAGTCATTGACGGTTTTGACTCTCGCTAACGCTCTGTTGTTGAAGCAATACAAGCCCGTGACACTTCCATATCCTTCCCCGAACTCCATGAAAAACGCATCAACCGTGAACTCGCTCTTCTAATTTAAACTGCCGCCCTTGCCTCACCTGGACCAGCCATGGCTCTTGCCACATCCTCTCGGACCTACACCCCCAACTCCTCTCCAAAAAGCACCACCTCTGCCCCTGGAACCACCCCAACCCTACCTTCCCAAAATCCCTTTAAAGGGCGCTATTAATGGTGCAATATCCGTGGCCATGTCCTTTACTATTGCCCTACCTTCAAACAACTCTACCCCGACATTGTTGTCCCTCGCCCCACAAAGAATACCACCACCCAACCGCAGGCCAACCCCACTGAACTTGCTTCATCCATCCCAACCTCTCCTTGGCTCCTAGACAGCGGTGCCTCCCACCATGTCACGGTTGACCTCGCCAATCTTGCCTTGCACTCACCCTATGACGGCACTGACGAGATTGTGATTGGAGACGGTTATGGTCTCCCAATATCTTACGCGGGTTCAACTCTACTTCACTCTCCCTCTCCCTCCTTCTCTTTGTCCCATGTCCTGTGTGTCCCTACGATGCATAAGAATATATTTTCCATCTCCCAATTCTGTTTAGAAAACAATGTATCTATTATATTCTCATCCAACTGTTTTATTGTACAGAATAATCAAACTCGCAACACTTTTCTCACTGGCCCAGTTCGAGACGACTTCTACTACTAGCTGAACACATCGTCTCCTCATGCACTAGCCACCGCTCTCAAGGGGGAGATTATCATCATAGATTCGGTCATCCACATTTACCTATTTTACAAAAAAATGTTATCTTCTCTATCATTAATTAATAAAAATTTCGATCATTGTTCCTCGTATGCTATTTATAAGAGTCACAAGTTGCCTTTTACGGTTTCATCTTTACAAAGTTCCTCGCCACTTGAAATAATTTTCAGTGATGTTTGGACGACACTGTCTTATTCCTTTGACAATTATAAATACTACATAATTTTCATAGACCATTACACTAAATACATTTGGTTATTTCCTATTAAAAAATCCGACTCACTGCAAATGTTCACCCACTTTAAAAATTTAGCTGAAAAAAAATTCTCTAAATCTATTATCACCCTATACTCCGAGAATGGTGGAGAATATCAAAAACTAATCCTGTTTCTCGCCTTTAACGGAATCTCACACCTTTGTTCTCCCCCTTATACCCCGGAGCACAATGGCTATGCGGAGCGGCGACATCGACATGTGGTAGAAACTGGACTCGCACGATTGGACCACGCCTCATTACCCTTAAAATACTGGAGCCTTGCGTTTCAATGTGCTAGTTACCTCATTAACAGAATGCCAACACCAATACTTGATAACTCCACCCCATATCATCACCTCTTCCAATCACCGCCCAAATACTCCTCCCTTCACAACTTCGGTTGTCTCTGTTACCCATGGCTAAAACCATATACCTCCAATAAACTCGACTCACGTCCATACCTTACGTGTTCATTGGATAATCTCCAACTCAACATGCTTTCCTATGCCTCGATCCAATAAATGATCATATCTACACATCTCGCCATGTGAAATTTTTCGATACACATTATCCATTCCGCACTTCCCCTGACCCCAAGCGAACTCTCCCTACGCCGTCTCAATAGTGTCTCACTTTTATACCAGACCTTCTCCACACTCCTTCCACTCCAACAACTCCTCATGATATATCACCACACCGCTCGTCCGCAGCCTTGCCCTCTGCCTCACCACAACCCCTCATCTCTTCCCCACCTTTCAACCCAACACTCAAACTTCTGCATCGCACTCCTCTGCTACTACCCAGTCCCCTGCCACTGTCCAGTCCTCTACCCAAATCCACATCGCCACCTCGCCCCTGTCTTCCCTACATCATCCACACATTCCCCACCCTCATCCTCTCCCTCGCCACCACCACCACCTCCCCCTCCACCACCCCCCTTCATGCTACTCGCTCCACCAACAACATCTTCAAACCTTGCACCATGATGAACCTTATTGCTCAACTCTCCTCCACCGAACCTAGTACCTTTCGCCAAGCCCTCTCCGACCCAGTTTGGTGAGCAACAATGGACAACAATACTCCACTCTCATAAAAAACAACACCAGGAGTCTTGTTTCACCTGAAACTGCTCAAAACAGCATGGGTTGTAAGTGGATTTTTTTTACCAAATACAAACCCGATGGCTCTATAAACAAACAAAAAGCCCGCCTCATTGCTAAGGGATTTCACCAACGACCCTCCATTGACTACAGTGAAACCTTTAGCCCTGTTTTTAAGCCTACTATGATCCGCTTAGTGCTTACTCTTATTGTAACCAAGTGCTGGCCTCTCGGTCAGTTAGACAACAATGATGCCTTTTTCCAAGGCATGCTAACTGACATGGTATTCATGTCCCAACCTCCTGGTTTTGCTGATCCTAAACGCCCAGACCACGTGTGTCAAATTCACAAGCCCATTTATGGTCTAAAATAGGCCCCTCAGGCCTGATACACGGAACTTCGAACTTATCTCTTGAGTGTCGGATTTACTAACTCTGTGTTAAATACGTCCTTGTTTTATTGTCACTCACTTTTCATACTTTTTGTTCTTGTGTATGTGTGGACATGGCCCACCTACAAGCCCAGCCGATCTGTGGACATACAACGGTCTTTTGAAAGCCATACTCGGCGGCGTAAAAATGCTTTCGACCAGATCATTTTAGATCGGTCGGTTTCGTCTCGGTAAGGGTCTCGAAACGATTAGAGATGTTTGGAGTCGCCACTAAGCATTTGTGGGATGCTTGGAACCCGTTCGAATCCACTTTATACCTCGGTCAAACAAAGCACAAAGCAGTGTTTGACATAGGTACTAAAGATAAAAAATCGTCCCTTTTTAGCATCCTATCTCTAGAATGACTCTCGTACGCCCTGGATAAGGTCGTCCACTATCCAAAGTTTCTAAGTAAGAGGTGAAGATACATATTGGGAAGCCCTTAAATCAGACACCCAATCCCGCCCGCGGTAGCGGCCTCACTGATTGATCTTGGTTGGTTGAATGCAAAAGTTGATAAAACGTTTTAAATGCATGAATGCGCATCCAATAATTTAGACCTAACATGTGGGAGCTTTCTAAGTCGGTTGATTTAATCCAAGTATCAAGTATAAGATGTCGAGTTGGATTAATGGTTGATTTGCATGCAAGACGGAAATTAAACATCCATTTACCGTGTTAGGTTTATTGTGCATAAGGTGATCCATTTGTCTTAGTAAAGCATTTTGCAAATATGATTTTTGAATGAGCAAATAGTCATATGATCCGTCCTATATCCGGGCTAACCGGAATCGGGATCGTCCTAGACTAATGCTGGAAAGAGAACAGGCCCTGTGCCAGGCGGCCATATGAGGCGCAAGCATGCCGGCGGTATAAGGGGGCCTCCCCTGGTTTTGGAAATAAGAGAAAAGGGGCCTGTTTAGGCGCGGGTCAACCAACGGTTATACGCCGTGTTATGACCATTTGGAAAACGTTTATAAAACGTATTGAAAGATGGGTATTTGACCCGCTTTGGTTTGAAAGGGTCGTTTAGACCGCATTTGTTGATTTGAGGAACGAGACTCGAATAATCATCATTATTTTGATGATATTCGGTGTCGGGTTCGACTTGACAAGCTTGACATGAATAGTTTTGAAAATAATTATGAACTAATTGTTTTAAGTTCATTTGAATATGATTAGTTGTTACTCATCATCTTACCCGGGTTAAAATCTGGCATGGTATGTAGAACCAAGGATGACTTTGTGTTGGTGACTAATATGCTTGTTTTGAAAATGTGAAGAAATGATAGAAGGCTTTAAAATACCTCCCAAAATGTAAAAAAATAAAAGGCTTTAAATACCTTTTAAATGTTATTAACCAAATATTATCACCGAAACACGGATTTAACCGTCATGGTATAAGGAACCAAGGGTGAATAATGTTTTATGGTTAAAAACAAATAAAATAAAATAAAAAAAGGTTTGAAAATATTTGAAATGATAAAAACCTATTACAAATATGAAAATGGATTAAAGGGGAAAGACGAGAACAAACACGGTCGAGTTCTGACCTGGGCACCCCATTGAGGCGCGGGCCTATTTGCACAATAAGGGGCTTATGCCTCAGGCCAAAACTCAGTTTTGGCTCGTTTATCCCATGTTTTGGATCGTGTTATGCATATTTTAGCATGTTATAGTCATAAAACAAATGAAGACATGATAAAAGAAGGATTTTTACACCCTCATACTTACATTTTTGGTTATGGCGAGAAACTGACGTAAGTGTAACAACTCGTTTGGTCGGAAAAGACTCGGTTTAAAACTGTTTTGGTAAGTCAAAGAGTGTGTTATTAAGATTAGTGACGGTGTAGTGGTCGAAGCGGTCGTTCAAGTGATTTAATGCAAGATGACGGTACCAAACAATGTGTAAGACTTGTATTTACGATCGGTAGGTCGTAAATACGCGTCAGATTGTGACTTAGAAGTCGAGTCGAGAATTTTAAGGGAGAAAAGAAGGGGCGGACACTCGCGTAAATTCTCAAATGGGGGCATTTGAGGGGTATTTATAGGAAAATGAGTGATTGTGTGAGTTTTGAGCGACGTGGCCACCTGGGCTGCTCAAAGAGGCGCGAGCCACGTCGCGGGTCTTCAAGTTGTCCTGTCACTTTCACACAAGTGTAATCATGATTTGTTCTATCCTAGGATTTGCAGTCACATGTTTGGTACTTGACCATTCATGAATCTGGGAAATCTTAGTATGTATAGAAGGCTTTGAATGTTTTGTTTTCGGTGGTTGACTCGGTTTTACTCGTTGTTGGAGTCGGGATTTCAATTTTTGAGTCGGTTTGTGGTCCGGGGTCGGTTTTGACTCTAGTTAGTGTCATTGCGACCCCGTCGTCGTGCATTAAATACTCCAGGTACTTTTGAAAAGTTTTGAAATGTTTTATTTTCGAAATTGTTTAAAGTTTTCCGACGTAAAGTTGTACACAAACTGTCGATCAAACGCCGCGATTCCAAAGCATGTTATAGTCTGATAATCATCGGGTGTTTGTTGGAGTCTCAACAGATACCGGGTATCCACAGAGCCCCCACTTTCACTGAGGCTTGGACAGGGCGAAAGTCAAAGTTGAACCCCCAGGTCAATCGAATATTACGAACTGGAGACCCAAGCGACGTCGAGGCGGCTGGAAAGGATTCGGGCCAAGGAGCTGCCGTCGGGAGGGGCGACGCCAAGGCGACTCGAGGGTACGAGCCAAGGACCTGTTGTCGGGAACAGTTTAGAGTCTGTCGACTATCCGTGTGGGTCGTTTTAAGTCCGTTAGACTACGTACAAAGCCTCGCCAGCCATAAGAAAGAGTCATACCTGAGGCATCTTAAGATACGTCCTTGCACGTTTGCGGATAAAGGCTCGCCAGCCATGGTGCGTATGTGAGGAGGGCTCGCCAGCCGTGATGCAAAGTAAGGCTCGCCAGCCATGGGGGGTCGGTTAATTGACCGTGAGAATATCCGCGTCGGATGGGCTTGTTTTGAAAGTAGCGGACTCATGATGCCGCCGTGAAAATAGTGAATTTTGAATTTCCACTATCACTGTTTTTTAAATAAGCGGGTTCCGCGAGGAATCCCCCTGTTGACATTTGAAGGAATAGTGAATTTGGAATCTTCATTATTCGTTTTTGAATTTGAAGTGGCGGTTTTAATCGCCGTTTGTTTGAATTTTTTGAAGGAAATAGCAAATTTTAAATTTCTCTATTACGACTGAGGTGATGGTTTATGTGCCGCCGTTGACATGTGAAGGAAATAGTGAATTTGAAATCTTCACTATTATTTTTGAAGTTACGGTTTATGTGCCGCCATTGACATGTGAAGGAAATAGTGAATTGGGAATCTTCACTATTACGTTTGAAGTGACGGTTTATGTGCCGCCGTTGACATGTGTGGTGAAAATAGTGAAATTTAATTTCCAACTATTATTTTGAAAATGACGGTTTTAACTGCCGCCGTTTGAATTTTGAGGGAAATAGCGAATTTTGAATCTTCACTATTATTCTTGAAATTGAAAATTGAAGAAATAGTGAATTTTGAATTTTCCACTATTATTTTGAAAATGACGGTTTTAACTGCCGTCGTTTGAAATTTGAATAAATAGCGAATTTTGAATCTTCACTATTATTCTTGAAATTGAAAATGGGAGAAATAGTGAATTTTGAATTTTACACTATTATTTTTTTTTTGAAATTGACGGTTTTGATTGCCGTCATCGTAATTTGAAGAAATAGTGAATTTTTCACTATTATTTTGTTTTTGAAGGGAAAATGGCAGTTTTGATCGCCGTTTGTCTGAAATTTTTGAAGGAAAATAGTGAATTTTGATTTCACTATTTGTTTTTATATTTGAAAAATGACGGTCCATAATATCGTCATTGAAAATTAGAAGTTTATTACGGGAGATTGGGCCAAAGCCCAAAATTTCGCTGAAAGAGCAGGGAACACCTGATTGAGGCGCGAGCTACCTGGCGAACCAAGGGAGCTTCCCTATTTTTCTGTAAAAGACGCGAGGGTAGTCCGCATATTATCCTCACTTCATCTTCGACATTCGACACAAATAAACCACAAAAATCGCCATCGTTGGACCTTTGCTTGCTTTCATTTGTGCCATTGTCAACAATGTCATCACAAGGTAAGTATTTCCTCTCGAATCCATTTGAATTTGTTGGTTTTTTAGCTAAATTGAATTAGGGCGAAAATTTTACCCTAGAAAATTGATTTGGGCGTTTTTGATTGAGCCCATTTCGAGTGAAATTGATGATTGCATTAGGTTAGAAACCTGTTTAGGAGTATAGAGGTGCTTTTAGTTTGCATTTTGGTCCCCGTTCCCGCTCCCTATGTTCGAAAAAAGTGAGTGAGGTGGAGAAACCGTCTCATTTCACAATGCCAAGTTTATTTGCTTGGGCAGTGGGTCCCACTAGGTTGCATTGTAGTCGGGAAAGTCGGTGTTTGCCATTGTGGACCTTTGTTGGGTATTGTGGGCGAAATTGGAATTTTTGCCTTTTGTGACGGTCTTATGTCTGACAAAATAAGCGCCTGTTTGGGCTTGTATTGAGTCAGTTTGCCTTGAAATGGACCTTATTGGTAGTTTAGGTCGCCTTGAGGCGTGATAAAATCACGTTTGCCTCATCGTAGTCGTATTTTGACTTTTTGACCGGTTTGTGCTCAAATTGGCGTATAAATTGCCTTTTTGAGCCGTAGAGAAATACCCCATTGCATTGGGTGTAACACCCCCATTTATTTAAGGGCCTGAACTAGGACTCCTCAGATAAATGACGGTGTTACCATCTCGGAAACCCGAGGCAGTAGATAACAAAGGAAAGAAACACAGTACTTTATTAAAATGTTTATAGTGAGATTACAACTGGAGTTAAAACAAAGCCTCCAAAAATATGACCAAAAGATAAAGTCTGATAAAACTACTAATAAGACTAAGGTGGGCTAGGCACTAAGTCGGTCATCCAAGCTCTCTTCCCGCCAGCTCCCATCGTCTCTCGAAATACCACAATCGCTCCCCAATAATTGGATCATCACAGGCGTACACGAATACACGTGGTCACCAAAGCCGAGTAGGGAAAACAATGAAACAATAAAATATGATATGCATGCTCCTCCGTCACCTCCATCTCCATCTCAACTCACATCTCATATCTCATACCCCGGACAACCCAGCCATACCGATCCCGGTAGACTATATATATCGACCGTAGCCGATCCGCCACTTTCGCTTGAGGACACCAGGGGCAAGTCTGCAGAACCCGCCCGGGCCTTATCACAACTCACATCGTATCTCAACATCGTCACTCCTACACCATCCTCCAACTCCAATGCATATGAAATGCTCAACAGAAATTAATGCAACACAATATATATATTAATGAATGAAATCATGCCAGCTACCGAATGTTGTGATAACAAACTCAACACGATCAATTCAGTCAATCACCTTCCCGTATATGAATCATAACGTAAATCAACAACCACGAATCAAGTCAACACAATTCAACAACAACGATAATAGGTCAAGTGTATTTCTCTACCTCAAAGTGCCAGCAAATCCAATTAAGTAGTTCAAGCAGTCCAGAAAATAAAGCAACGAATCTGATTATCGATCCTTCACGAATCCGTCACCTAAAACAATTATAATATTTATAATTACTAACTACTAAATATAGAAATCTCCCAAAATAGAAGCTTTCCCGAAATACAATCCCGACACCAAACTTATGCCCAACTGATAACTAAAATAACCCGATTAGTATTTGACCCAACTTCCCAAAATAGAAGGTTACTAAAAATAGAATTTCTAAAAATGGAAACTTTCCCGATATAGTAACTTTTCTCTTTTAACAAACCCGACTCAAAACCCGACTTGAATTATTTTAAAAGACTCGGGAATTTAGGTTAAATAACTAATATGATAAATAAAGATTAAACGAATTATACGCTTAAGAAAACCCGAATCAAATATTGAACAACTCAACGACCCGACTTAAACCCGTCTTTAACTATTTAAATAACTCGGAATTAAATTAAATAAATTATTTAGAAGACTCGGGAACTAAATTAATTAATTAAGAATACGACCCATTACGAATTATAACGATTTAAACTATGACAAAACCCGTTTCAAAACTAAACAACCCGTCCACAACCCCCGTCCCTTCACTCGCATCCCCACGCTCACACGCGCCACCTCTCCACCGTGTCAACCACCAGACCCAAAACCCACTCTGACCCAGCCACCATCGACCACCCCCACTGGGGTCGACTGCCGCCGGCGAGTCAAACCAGCGCCATCGTTTGGTCTGGTTCACCACCATGCCTCCCCATACGCCCTTTTTTCTCGACCTGCAACCACCGCAGCTCTCACTCATCCCCTGCCAAACCACCACCTACCTGCTCGCCATCAGCCCACGAACCCAGACGCCGTGGCACCACTGTTTCGACCTCCCCCGAGTCCACGGTGGTGCCACCCCAACTTAACCATCTAAACCGCCTGAAAAACCCCCTGCTATAACCCGTTGCTATCCCCCCTGTCGTTGCCGCCTTTCACGGCCACCAACACCACCCAAAACCACCCCAACAACCACCAAGTCACTCGTCTCACACCACTCTACTCCTATACCCCTTCAACAACCGCCATAAACGCCCCTATAAGACACGAAACAACCACCAATAACTCGACAGAAAGATGAAAACAGAGGAAAGGGTTGACTCTTACCTTTTTACGCCACCACAACCGCCACCAGGGCCACCCACGGCCGTCGACAATAGTCCCTAGCTCTTCCTTGCTTCGCTGTCAACACCCACGGCCACTCTCTCTCCCTCTCTCTCGCGTGAAATCGATGTTTGGTGTTGATGAAGGAGGGAGGCGTGAGGGAGGCGGGTTGAGGGAGGGAACTATTAGGGTTAGAGTATACTATTAGGTTTAGGGTTTAGGGTTAAAGGGCTGAACATGTTATTGGGTCAACTCAAATGGGTCGAGGGTAAATGGGTTGGCTCACATTTCGAATTCCGTATAAACCCGTCTCAATTAACTTAGATCGATACAACGCGAGTCAAGTAAAATAATTAACGTAATTATCGACTCAACAATTAACCCGACTTAATAGTAATATAAAATGTATAATAACTAATATATAATAATATTCGTTTAATCGATTATATAAAATACGGGGTATTACAGTCTTCCCCCCTTAAAATGAACTTCGTCCCGAAGTTCGCTCCCGTACTCAAACCTCAGAAGGGTATTGTATATCGTACATACGGACGTCACGCATTTCTAACACAGTTAACACACACTTTTGACACATCAATTAAACATAACAAACACGAAATGTTACATTGGGAATGTATTTCGGTTTGTTGGCGGACCTCGTACGGGTCTTGGGGTGCCGTTTTTGTTGTGGTTGTTTTGACTCGTCTTTTGCTTGAAAAGAAGGGCGAGTCGTTTTTTGTGCGTTTTTTTGTGAATTGTTTTTGTTTGTTTGGTTGGATTTGGGCGGGATTGCCCTTGTTTTGCTTTGCAGTTTTTTTTATTTGTCCATTTTACGCCGTCATGATGCCGAAATTTCGGCTGACGTCATTTATTTGCCTTTGATGGCAGGGTACTATTTGGGACCTATGGGGTCCGTTGTGGAGGCCTTGGAGGAAGAGGATGATCCTGGAGGAGGAGAGGCGACTATTTTTTGTTACAGGCTTGGTTGTGTTTCTTCCTGGCGGCCTTTGCCCGGCCAATGATCGGGTATCGATCGTTGGTCGTTGTCTGCAGAGGTTCGGATGTCCGATGAGTGGGGTTCAATACGGGCGTGTAATCGTATGTTGCCACTTTTGATCGTTGTCGAGTTCTGGTGATTGGGGGTCAACATCGGGGTAGCGTCCGTTGTCCTGGTCCCCTTTTCTCTTGAATTCCGATGATTGGAGGTCAACGTCGGGGTGACATGTTGAGTTACGATCCTCGGTTGTCGTGTCGTCCGAAGTCTGCCAGACATCATTTTTCTTTTTGCTATGGAGGAGGAACGTGGTGTTACCGCGTGGGGTAACCACCTCGCTTCCGCCGTTTCTCTCTCGTTCCCGTGTTGCTCCTTTTCTTTTCCGATTGGAAGGATAGGGAGTGCTTAGTTCGGTAGGTGGCAGGTAGCCTCCAGTTTATTGTCTTAAGCCAGTGTCTGTATGATAAATATCTGTACTGGATCCTGTTTTTATGGTCAGTCGTTTGTATCAAACGTGTGTCGATGTATTTTGCGTGAGGCGGTTTGTATATATGTGTTTTTGGATTGTGGTTCATTTCGTGATTTTTGTTTTTTTTGTGTTGTGTTTCGGAGGAGCGCTGTCGGCTGTCGATTCTCCTTTTGCTTTGCAACAGTTCCTGCATCGTTAGTGTAGAAAACAGGCAACAGGTAGCACGTATGCATAAAAGTAAACACGTAAAAGCATTTGATTGAAACAAAATTAACCAAGATGACTTGAAGTTATAATTAAATTTTGAAAATTGAAATTAAATTTGAAATTTTTTGCGACAAGTCGTCACGTTTGGACTCCCAAAAGGAATTAATTTGAAAATTGAGCAATTAACTCGTGTCGTGAATTAAATTGCGTTGAAATTGTTGAAATTGATTTGTGACTCGAAAAATTTCAAACTCAAACCGTCGGGGATGAATTTTAGAAAAGATTTTTACGAGTGTATTTGATTTGATTTTCGTGAGGTCAAGACTCGAATTTGTGAGTGCTTGAATTTTGAGGAAAATTGATGTCGTGTTATCAATTCTCGATTTTTATTTTGATGGAAAATTGCGAAAAAGCGCAAAATTTTCGGAATTTTGATTGACATGGAAACGATCCGTCGCCGATCGGAGCGACTAGCTCTTCCCCCCTTAAAAAAAGGAAAGAAAAATCCGTATGTGTAAAGCTGCATCATGGAAACCGTGTCGGATTTCGTAAAACGCAAAAACAAGGAAAGGTCCAAATCTCGTAAGGACAAGGTTGTTGACTTGAAGTATCGAGAGGTTGGCAAGGCCAACCATGCCTTCTTTGAGGATTATGTTGACGGAGCTAGCCAGGATGTGATGAGGCCACCAAAGAGGAGAAGCTCGGGTCCCAAGAATATGGTGGGCCGTGCATTGGCTCATTTCGGGTCGAACATGGGGTCTTGTTCTAGACCGGAGGCCGTCGCCGTCTTAGATCCGTTGAGGATCCGTTCCGAGGAGGAAATCCATGCTAGGCGGACCAACAAGAAGAACAAGGGGAAGATGTACCCCGAGGGAAAAGGCAAGGGTAGAATGGAAGAGTGAAGACCTCCATTACCCATTTTATTATTATGTTGTATTAGTGTTGTGAATTTTTATTATGTTGTACTAGCTAGTTCTTGTGTGTTTTGTGCTAGTTTTATTATGTGAGGTGTTTTAGTTGACACCTTAGCTTTTACAAGTTGTAGACTCGTCGAGGTTTATTTGTTGTTGAAATTGTAATCCCTCCCATTATTAATTAAATAAGAGGATTGCTCGTGTCAAAAATTGTGAAAGCTTGTTTCTTCCATCCACTTTGTAAAGGCAATTCGATTTGAATCGTCCTAAACGTTTGCACTTGGGAAAGTGGGATTTTTGTAGGAAGGGAGAAAGGCTACTTTTTTGTATTTTTGTGGGAAAGGGAATTGTTTTCCCTTTTCTCCTTTTTTGATGGGGATGTTTTTTGTATGTGGGTGATGTTTTTTGATTATGGGGACGGTTGTATCCTTCTTGTGTAAGAAAGGACTGCCTACGTATCCACCTGGAGAGGTGAAATCAAACCATGATCGTAGTTTGAAATGCTTTGTAATTTTGATTGGGTTATGTGGTTGTATCCCTCATGTATAAGAGGGACTGCCTACGTATCCACATGAAGAGGTGAAATCAAACCGTGCTCGTAGTTTAGGGGTTTTTTTGTTTTAGTGCAAATGGATGTTGCCTTTGACAGATCAAAGGACATTCGAAACGGGCAAGGTGCCGTAACTTAGACTCGATAAAAAATGCAATTTCAAATCAGAACGCGTTTGAGGAACTTGAGTTGAAAAGGGTTAAGGTGGACGCTAGCTGTAAAACTAGGCTTGGATCGTTGGTTGTTACGGTTCAAGGGTAGTATTTCTTGAGTTGGTCTAGGTTGGTCGGGTTTGTAAAATCCTCCCCATCTAGGTCACTCAGTCTTACTACGCCCCCGAAAGCATTTTCTTGACCAGGTATGGCCCGGCCCAGTTGGGTTTGAATTTTCCCCTCGGATCGACGGGTAGCGGTGCTCGAACTGACTTGAGGACCAAGTCGCCCTCCTGGATGTTCCTAGGTTTGACCCTCTTGTTGAATGCCCGTTGTATATGTCGTTGGTATAGCTGGACGTTGTGCAAGGCGTTGAGCCGCTGTTCATCTAGAAGAGTGAGTTGCTCGTACCTTCGGCGGGTCCTTTCCACCTCAGGGACTTGACTCTCCTGTAGGATGCGCAAAGATGGGACCTCTAACTCTATCGGTTGAACTGCCTCCATACCGTATGCTAGGTAGAAGGGTGTGGCGCCTGTCGGTGTTCGAATGGAGGTTTGGTATCCCCAGAGTGCGAATGGGAGTTTGCTCGGCCAATCGCGGTAGTTGTCTTGCATTTTCTTGATAATGGTGACGAGAGTTTTGTTAGCTGCCTCCACCGCTCCGTTATTTTGGGGACGGTAAGGGGATGATCGATGTCGTTTGATCTTGTATTTGTCCAGCAAGGCATGAGTTTCCGCCCAGAAGTGAGAGCCTTGATCGCTGATGATTTCATGGGGTACCCCATATCTGCAGATGATGTTGGTTTGGACGAACTTGGCCACTTGTTTGGCGATCAAGACTACATATGACTGCGCTTCCACCCATTTGGTGAAGTAGTCGATGGCGACGAGGACGAAACAATGCCCCTTGGTGCCTACCGGGTTAACTTTCCCGATGATGTCGATGCCCCAGGCTGAGAAAGGCCAGGGTGACGTCATGGTGTATAAAAGGGATGGTGGTATGTGTTGTATGTTGGCGAATATTTGGCAATTGTGGCAATGTTTGACGTAGTTACGACAATCGGCTTCCATGGTGGTCCAGTAGTAACCTAGCCGCATTATTTTTTGGGTAAGCATCATTGCGCTCATGTGAGGGCCACATTCTCCGTCGTGTACCTCTCCCATGACTTTTTTGGCTTTGTGATGGTCAATGCAAAGGAGGAAAATTCCTTGGGGTGTTCTTTTGTATAGTTGATTTTGGTTTATCACGTATTTTGATGCAAGTAAACGGATGGCTGTTTGTCCTCTTGGGTCAGAGTTGGGAGGGAATTCGTTTTTGGTTTTGTAGTTGAGGATGGCTTGGTACCAAGGTTCATCATTGTTTTTCTCGTCGTTGTCGATGGCACAAATGTGAGCTGGCTCGCTCCTTCTCTCGACACATAGGGGCATCGATGTCATGTTGTCAGGTATGTTGACGAGTGCGGCAAGTTTCGCTAGGGCATCAGCAAATTGATTTTCTTCTCGTGGCAAGTGGATGTAGTCGACTTGGTCGAAGAACTCGGCCTCTTCATTGAGTTTTGCTCAGTAGGGAGCTAAGCTATCACTTTGGATTTTCCATGATCCGGACACCTGATTGATGATGAGCGAGGAATCGCCGTGCACCCTCAGTCTTTTGATGCCAAGTGTGATGGCTGCTTGTAGGCCGATGAGGCATGCTTCATATTCAGCGGCGTTGTTGATGACGGCGAAGTCCAGCTTGACTTAGATCGGAACATGTTCTCCCTCTGGTGATATTAGGAGGATTCCTACCCCGAAGCCTCTCAGATTAGATGCACCGTCGAAGTATAGGTCTCATGCGTCGGAGTCAGCACAAAGGATGTCTTCGTTAGGAAGTGACCATGTGTCGGTCGTTGGATCCTCGTTGACGGGATTCTCTTCTAGGAAATCGGCAACTGCTCTTCCCTTGATAACCTTGAGGGGTACAAATTTGAGATCAAACTCGGACAGCATGAGTGTCCACCTAGACAGCCTTCCGTTTAGTACGGGTTTTTCAAATATATATTTGACCAGGTCCATCTTGGAGTAGATGTGGACCGTGTAGCTGAGCATGTAATGCCGCAACTTCTTGGTTGACCATACTAGAGCAAGGCATGTCTTTTCCAGCTGGGTGTACCTTGTCTCGTACTCGATGAACTTTATGGTGATGTAGTAGATGGCTCGTTCTTCACCGTCGACTGTTTATGCTAGCATAGCTCCCATGGCTGTGTCTGTTACAGTCAGGTATATGGATAGAGGGATCCCCGGTTGAGGTGGCATGAGGACATGAGGTTTGGATAGGATTTCCTTTATCCTGTCGAAGGCCTTTTGACAGTCGTCATCCCAATCGGTGTGATCGGAGGCGCGAAGTTACTTGAATATTGGTTCACAAATCATTGTGAGCTTGGCAATGAAGCGGCTAATGTATTGGACCTGACCGAGAAATCCCCGAATCTCCTTCTCGTTCCTAGGCCGAGGCATTTGCTGAAGGGCTTTGATTTTGGTTGGATCAATCTCAATGCCTCTTTCGCTGACGACATGTCCCAAGAGTTTTTCGGAGGTGACCCCAAATGCACACTTATGAGGATTTAGTCTCATGTTATACTGCCACAGACGAGCGAAGAATTTTCGAAGGGCGTTATGTGGTCGTCCCGTTCTCTTGACTTGACAATCATGTCATCGACATACACCTCTACCTCCTTGTGCATCATATAATGTAGGAGAGTAGTAGCGGTTCTTTGATAGGTTGCTCCGGCGTTGATGAGGCCGAAGGGCATGACCGTGTAGCAATATGTACCCCACTGTGTAGTGAATGCAGTCTTGTGCATGTCTTCCTCAGCCATTTTAATCTGGTTGTACCCAGCATACCCGTCCATGAATGATAGGAGAGCATGTTCGGCAGTGTTGTCTACCAGAATGTCAAGATGTGGCAAAGGGAAGTCGTCCTTTGGACTTGCCTTGTTCAGATCCCTGAAGTCGACGCAAACCCGTATTCTCCCGTCTTTCTTCGGTACAGGAACAATGTTGGCCACCCAATCAGAGTATTCAGACACTTTGATGAAACCGGCCTTGGATTGTTTGTCTACTTCTTCCTTGATTTCAGGGCCTATTTAGGACGCATCCGGCGTAGCTTCTGCTTCACGGGTTTAGCTCCGGGCTTAATGGGTATCCGGTGCTCTGCAATTTCCCTGTCAATCCCAGACATGTCTCTGTAGGACAGGGCGAATACGTCCTCGTATTCGTGGAGGAGGTCAATGAACTATTGTCTTTCCGAGGGGTCCAGGGTTATCCCTATTCTAAGTTCTTGAGGTGTGTTGTCGGTTCCTACGTTAATAGTGTAACACCCCCATATTCAGAGGAGCCTTAACTAGGCCTTCCTTAGCATATAAGGGCATTACCATCTCGGTTGCCCGAGGACAGTAATATTCCAACGTCGATAAAAGAACTATTATGTTATATTATAAGTGATTTAAAACCAACTAATGATACAAACGATACAACTCAAGGACTACTCGCTACAACTATCAAATCTCGTGAGGACTCATCCCTGCCCGGACTCCAGCTATCCATGATATCAACACCTGCTAAGACAGACTGCTCACCATAAGGGATCACAGCAGACACATAGACAACAAGACAACCACACAAGGTCAGTACTGAGAGAAGACACAACAAAGCCAACAACATCTAACAATACAATCCAACACAATCAGTCACATGCACCAACACACCCACTCCAACCAATCTCCATCATCGACTGTCCACTGGACCAGCCCTGCCAGTGGGGGACCGCAGCCGTACCCACCAAATCCCCGCTCATCATACCGAGCGATAACCCTGTCCCATTAATGTGCACATCCCCTTCCGTGGCGGGTTCCACGAAGGGCGAAACTAGGGCGTGAAGCCACTCCCGCAAGTGACTCCACTCAGCCGAGAACGCATCTCGAGAACCAGAGACAACAATCACAATCACAATACAATATCAACAACCGTCTGAATCAATCAACAACGACATAACAATCGACACACTACACTATCTACAGAAACTGAGTAGGCGAACCTACCTTTAAGCAACTGCAACCAATCCATGCCAACATATGACATATCCAGCAACCAAGCAAAGCCTATAACCACAACACAATCATCTATTACTACCAAGCAAACCCTAATCGTAAAGACAAGGACACGGATGATGATGACGACATACCTATGAGGAGAAACCCGGCAAAAGACCGCTACCCGACTCAAGCTATGCTTTTCTAAGGCGCAAGGACCTTCAAGAGGCTTCCATGGAGGTTTTATGGTGAAGGGAAGGGAAAGAGGCGACCAAAGGATAGGAGGAATGAGGCGGAAATGATTTGCGGATTTAACAAAACACGATTAAAAACCCTCGCTGAAAACTCGATACTCGATCGAGTACCCCGCATACTCGATCGAGTGACCCCCTACTCGATCGAGTAATTACGCTACTCGATCGAGTAGCCTCTAATCTATCGAGTACCACACTTAACACGTAACCCAAGATAGTTTTGGCACGCACTTCTAAGAACTATTCCCGCTCCCAAGGTCAGTCAACGCTGGTCAAAGGGTCCCTAAAAGGGCGGGTATTACAGTCTTCCACCCTTAAAAGAACTTCGTCCTCGAAGTTCAACTCACCTATCTCAACGCACAAGACACGGGAAAAACACGACATCACCATTCTTCCTACTCAAGTCATTACTCCCCTGAAATGCCATCCCCCAAGTCATCATCATCACTGTCTAACGCTCTACATACATGTATATCGACTCTTGTCAGCTATCGTATAAAACACCAACCTCGCACTGCAAACCAACACCAACAACGATCACCCATCATATTACGGGATTACTTCATTTAGTAGTAACAATCATCAACACGAAACACATCCCACATCTATCTGTCGCCTGACTATACTACCATATTACACAACAACGCGATTCTATTACTACACATGGCACCGCATATAACACTTCATGACCGACCTTTAAAACATACTATCATATTCACTTCAACGTATGAATTACTCAACAAACCAAGGTAACCAATTACAACTTCATACAAGCAAAGTGACCAAGGTACTAGAAATTTTGTAATTAAATAACAAAGTATTATAAACGAACAACAACATACATTTCAAAATCAGCCTTTTTATTTAGCGACATTACTCTTCCCCTCTAAAAAGGAACTTCGTCCCCGAAGTTCACTACCAATATTACCACACATATTACCTATTACTTGCATCGTAACGTAAATTAGAACCATATTATTTATTATGGACATTACTCACTAAGCCTATACTCATTAAATTAGAAATCATACACAATCCACCGGAATAACTAGTCGCCGTCGATAAAACATGTTAATATCGTATGCACAAGCGTATGAAAAGATGTAACTCCGGCGAATAGATCGTAATATGGCGGATGTAATATTAAAGCAACAAGAGACCATCACTACTCCACTATTTGTTACGGATATGTATATAAAACTCAAGCATGACTTCTAACATATGAAATTAACGGTTCAAAGGTGTTACTACGCACTAATAACCACGTTAAACATCAAACTTGCAATTATAAAACAATTGAACACTTTTAAATTTTGAAAACTTCCTGTAACAGTGATACTCGATCGAGTATGTAGTGGTACTCGATCGAGTGCCCTGCTACTCGATCGAGTGTCTTGGCTACTCGATCGAGTAGCCCTGAGATCAGAATGTCTCTTTTCTGCCACACCTATAGCTACTCGATCGAGTACAGGGTACTCTGTCGAGTACCTATAGGTCAAAATTCTTGGGAAACCTGCCATAACCACACATATATATACAAAATCGTCACATAACTTGAGTCGGAATGACCTCCCAACTCATAAAATCCTGCAACAAAGTCAAGTAGTAAATACGGCCTTATGGCCAAGCATACAAATCCGAAAAAAGTAAAAGGTTCTAACAACCAACAACTACCAACATCCACGACCAACAATCATAACCAAGATAAAGAAATAGGAGTATCACTCCTGCTGCTGCTGCTCTTCCTCCTCCATCACCTCATCACCACCACCACCACCTCCCGAGGTGCCCGCTCCCGATGACCCGATCCCTGCATCAACTCCCGCTCCATCCCCCGGACCTACGTGCCATGGGGTCAAACCACCATAGGGAAAGGACTGAGGCGTCCCCCAAGCTGACTGATCCACCCCGTAAGAGTGGAAAACCCCACTATAGTCCCCAACACCACTCCACCAAACCGGATGCGGTCTCTCGGTCCTAATTCCCTGAGAGTATGCCATCTCATGCATGTTCCGGAGTGTCAAGGTAGATGACACTCTCTCTGCAAAGTAACTCGATCGCGTCTCCGGGGTGTCAAGGTAGGGGTAGCACGGAAAAGGGTGCTGCTGTGGTGGTACTACCGGCCGTGGTCTGGTCTCAGCGGTCCTCTCTCTCACTCTACGGGGTCCTCTCCCCAACCTGGGCCTCTCCTCCCTGACCGCCGCATTCTCCCCCTTCTTTGGCTCGGGCATCACCTCTAGAATCGCGTCATCGATGAGGTAGGTCTGCAACTGGCGGGGCACGTCATCATCCTCCTCCTCCTCGTCGGAGTCAACAGCTGTCACCACCGGCTCTAACGGCTCGGTCGGTGGAAGGTGCTCAGGAGCCGGGATCCCCATCCAACTCATCCCCCACACTCTCCAGGCTAGGCTACCGTCGGCCAAGGTTCTCAACCATTTCAGGTCGAGATAGTAGTCACGGTCCATCGTAGGCACCGGTGTAGCCAGAGGCACGTAATCCGCACAAGCCTCAAAGGAGGTTAGCTTTTCAGCTAACCGAGTAGCGATGGCGCCACAACTCAGGTACCGGGAAGAGGCAGTGGCCATCAAAGCAAGGCTAGCGTAGACGATGATAGGAGAATTAAAGACCACTTTCCCGGCCCGCTCCGGGTTGAGGTAGGATATCTGAAGTAACACCTCATGGTTGTTCAGTTTACTGATATCTGGTCTATCATAAAGGAGGTTCGAAAGAGAACGGAGAAAGACCCTCAAGGTAACATGCTGAACGTCATTAATCAACATGTTACTTGAGGTGGGAGCTGGCTTTCCGGTCAGACAAGGCATTAGGTGGCAGACACCGCACTCAGCAGGAATATCAGTGATAGAGTCCTTGGGAGGCTTGGCCAACCCAAGGTGAGAAGCAAAAAGGTCCATAGTCAACGGAAAACTGGTGTTCATCAACCTAAACTCAACGGTTTGGGCAGCTGGATCATAACTAAAGGAGCTCATAAACTCCAAAGTGAGAAAAGGGTAGGAATGTTTCCTCAGCCTATACAAACCTGTAAAGCCCAAAGTCTCAAATATATGACGGACATCCGTCTCTATTCCCAAATCCTCCAACAGTGTAGTATCTATACACCTCGTCGGCCTCATCATGCGTTTTTGTAAAACTACAAAACGCTCTCTCTGTTTGAAATGTACAAACACAAATGTAAGGGTACTCCGAATCTGCGGGTACCACGGGTCCACTCCCCTCCCCAATCTCAGTCGTGTCACCCTCCCCGTTTACTCGACGGGTCCCTACGTTGGGTCTCGGCATCTGTTTCAGCATATGATTTAAACAAACTTGTATAAACATGTAAAGCATACCATTCACGCAATTGAACTTGGATGAAAAACTAAGTACACACTTTCACCAGTAATTTCCCAATTTGATATGCACATTCAGTTTATAGCTACTCATGTTTACTAGTTGTGAAAAGTTTATCATGGTGAATACACATGGTTAACAAATTCCAACATCCTAGCATGATTCTAAGGTCACTCCATACACACTCCTAATAACATGTGAGGCATTTGTACAAGCTCATGGAAAAGTAACTTAGGACATATCATCATCACCTTCAATATTAGAAACAAACAATTCAATTAGGCTTGTCAGACGGTCTTTACAGCTGTAAAAATTTTGATATATTCCCCATCAATTAACATTACCACTATCATATTGGAGTTTATCCCTTACCTAAACATTCATATTCAACACCCAATCTCAAATATAGAAGACGAATTTCAATTTGGGGCACTTTTAAGACGGAGTTTTAAGGCAACTTTTTAGGGTGAAAATCATCAAAATTCATCCTTCAACATGTTAAAAACAAGGTATAGTACTCAATTTCATCATCTAATCCATGGAAAACAACCCAAATCGATTTTGATTTTTGTAAACCCTAGAAATTTCGACTTCCATTGGGCAATTTCTAGCCTAATCTACAGCAATTAATCACCAACATTCATGAAAGGGAAGCATGTGAATCATATTTCAACAATTAAAAACAACAAATTGATCATATGAATCGAAGTTTCAGATTATACAATCATTCTAACAAATTTAAAGCAACAAAAACATGTAAATATGGGAGAAATCATACCTTGATTAAGTAGTAAAGTAAAAGAACGAAATCAAACAAAGAAAATAACCCCAAATTAACTATTACCAACACAAGAATATGAGAGATTATGAGGGTTTTGAGAGCTTAGGTTTCGAAATAGGAAGAAGGAATGAGAAGAATAGGAAGAAATAAGGGTTTTAAGAAACCCGTAAGATTCGCTGTACAGTAACCTACTCGATCGAGTATCTATGGTACTCGATCGAGTACCACCCTACTCGATCGAGTAGGAGCTATTTCGTCGAGTATATGCAGAAATTTTTCCACATCCCGACGTCATAGCTTCCTAACTAGATCGAGTGAGGTCTACTTGGTCTAGTAAGAACTCGCACTCGGTCAAGTATAGTTAAGTACTCGGTCAGAAATACGAGATAATTCGAAGATTCCTGCAAAAACAATACCGCATGTCGATTCCAAACTGAGTTCGGAATTCGCCACTAGTCATCACACTTACTCACGCATTACCATTATTACTCAAGCTTACCATATCGTCTCAACAATTAAGGCTTATGCCATACTATGCTACAACAAATTACCCAACTCGGTTTACCTGCTACCGAGTCATTCATAAGCATAATCACGTTATCATACCTTACTTAAACTTATTTTACAGCATTACTATCAAACTCGTGTTCACATCCACATGAAACATATAATTAACATTAATTCGTTCTTTCACATGTCATAAAAATATAATGTATACTCTACATAACAAATTAATCTATCATATCCAAATCCAATCATAAGCAAATCATCTTACATAAATCGTTAGTCACGCAGCGGAAAAATTTCAACCACTCAACAAGGCATATATGCATTACTATATGCTATGTTTCATATTATAACTCAACAATTCTATAACCATACCGTTATTAACAATCCTGAAACAAATACCAACACGATTACTATTCATACCATAGCATACACTTCCACATTTTACCACTCTATCAACCACACCCTTGCCACGTTTCTCATACTCATCGTATAAACCCACTAATCATGCCAATACTTCACTAAGCACCATCCAAATGCAACTACTATACCCACCTCTACGTTAGCAAAGACTCAACCTCAAAAGATTCCGACATAACTAACATGCACATCACATATATACACACGGACTCCACATTCCCATACCCTGTGACTGGCTTAAGTACTGTGGGGCCAAGATTTTGAAATGAGGGCGCCTACTCACCCAAAATCTAGCACCAGCTGGGGCTCCCATTATACATACACCAGGTTCATTTTATTAGACTCACTAAGTTCATTAAGTTCATTTGCTACAGGTTCCAAAATCGTCTCTCTGATACCACTTTGTAACACCCCCATATTCAGAGGAGCCTTAACTATGCCTTCCTTAGCATATAAGGGCATTACCATCTCGGTTGCCCGAGGACAGTAATAATCCAACGTCGATAAAAGAACTATTATGTTATATTACAAGTGATTTAAAACCAACTAATGATACAAACGATACAACTCAAGGACTACTCGCTACAACTATCAAATCTCGTGAGGACTCATCCCTGCCCGGACTCCAGCTATCCATGATATCAACACCTGCTAAGACAGACTGCTCACAATAAGGGATCACGGCAGACACATAGACAAAAAGACAACCACACAAGGTCAGCACTGAGAGAAGACACAACAAAGCCAACAACATCTAACAATACAATCCAACACAATCAGTCACACGCACCAACACACCCACTCCAACCAATCTCCATCACCGACTGTCCACTGGACCAGCCCTGCCAGTGGGGGACCGCAGCCGTACCCACCAAATTCCCGCTTATCATACCGAGCGATAACCCTGTCCCATTAATGTGCACATCCCCTTCCGTGGCGGGTTCTACGAAGGGCAAAACTAGGGCGTGAAGCCACTCCCGCAAGTGACTCCACTCAACCGAGAACGCATCTCGAGAACTAGAGACAACAATCACAATCACAATAAAATATCAACAACCGTCTGAATCAATCAACAACGACACAACAATCGACACACTAGACTATTTACAGAAACTGAGTAGGCGAACCTACCTTTAAGCAACTGCAACTAATCCATGCCAACATATGATATATCCAGGAACCAAGCAAAGCCTATAACCACAACACAATCATCTATTACTACAAAGCAAACCCTAATCGTAAAGACAAGGACACGGATGATGATGACGACATACCTATGAGGAGAAACCCGGCAAAAGACCGCTACCCGACTCAAGCTATGCTTTTCTAAGGCGCAAGGACCTTCAAGAGGCTTCCATGGAGGTTTTATGGTGAAGGGAAGGGAAAGAGGCGACCAAAGGATATGAGGAATGAGGCGGAAATGATTTGCGGATTTAACAAAACGCGATTAAAAACCCTCGCTGAAAACTCGATACTCGATCGAGTACCCCACATACTCGATCGAGTGACCCCCTACTCGATCGAGTAACTACGCTACTCGATCGAGTAGCCTCTACTCTATCGAGTACCATACTTAACACGTAACCCAAGATAATTTTGGCACGCACTTCTAAGAACTATTCCCGCTCCCAAGGTCAGTCAACGCTGGTCAAAGGGTCCCTAAAAGGGCGGGTATTACAAATAGGTTCGGTCTCCTAAATGATGGGGGTTCTGGTTTACCGTTTGTCAAGTTCTTTGGCTAGGTGAGGTGGGTAATCACTCAAGTCAAGTTCCTAATAGTCATTAAGAATTGCATTGCAGTTAAATTGAGACGAGTCATAAGCAAATTTAGCGTTCATTAAGTTGACATGACCGAAAAGCTCGGAGAGGACAGGCATCTCATGGTCAGTCAGAGGCGACACAACAGAGGAGGTGGCCCCTGGAACAGGCTCCAGGTTGTCACCTTTCATGGGAGTAGGGGTGACCTTAGTAGACCCAGCCTTTGAATCAGCCACGACCTTGTGATAAAATAGTGGGAAGGGGCCCTTGACTGGGACATCAGGAGTGTTAGGAGCCATGACAGACTCTGACTCCGACTCAGACTCAGATTCGGATTCTTCTCCACTTCCCTCTTTGAACATAGGGCCTTCTCCAGTTGTGATCTTGAGAATGCGGCCTCGGCGATCGGTCTACTTGACGGTCTTCCTCCAGCCTTGTGTAGCTTTCTCCGGGTTAGTGTCGGAGATCAAGGCGGTGGGGTCAAATTTATTATCCTTCAGGGCGATGTTGATAATGTCCTCATAGTCGAGGTGCTTGATGTTATCTTATCCAAAGAGGAGAGTGACAACTTATCCATCGAGGCACGACGACGGCTTAGACTCGGTTGATGCAGCTTCGGTGTTGTCGGGGATGAAGTAGCAGTCCTGGAACACTTCCACACCCGGGTATCTGGCCTTGGCCACAGAGTCATAGATCGGCTCCGGAAAGCCATGGTAGAGCTCAGACTCTCCCTCGGGAATAAAGTATTCGTTGAGGGTCAGATGATAGGGACGGAGGATAACTCCGTGCTTCTTGCGTTTTTGAACTAGGAGGTTCATCTCCTGGATATCTTCATCGATAGGCTCATATCCCTGCCCGAAGGGGATGTTAGGGACCTTAGCCTATTTCAAGGGAGGTAAGGTGCTCTTCAGTGGATTGAGGGGCAAACCCGGGAAGTAACCATGGCGCATCATGATGCGGTTGACTGTGAGGTTGGAAAATGGGTCACAATCAAAGGGTGTTGATTCATCAGTTATGGCATTCACAACTTGGAATCCCCACATTTCATTGTCATCTTCCTCAATGGTCTGGGAGGCTATTCCCTTTCTCATGACAGCTTTGATTGGGGAAGTAGGAATTGTGATTGTTTTCCCGTTGAAGGGGACCCTGATCTTCTGGTGGAGAGTTGAGGTAACTGCCTTGACGACGTTAATCCAGGGACGTCCCAGGAGCATATTGAAGGAGGCGTCGATGTCGACCACCTGAAAATTGGTTTGCCTTTCCAGTGGTCCGGTTGCGACAGTTAGAGTGATAATCCCTGCGACCTTGCGACGAGTGCCGTCGTAGGCGCGTACTCTTTGATTTGTTGGGACCAAATCAGCTTCCTTAATACCCAGCTTGTCAGTAGTCTTGAGGGGAATGACATTTACCGCGGATCCGTCATCTACAAGGACCATGGGAACATTCTTCCTGAGACATTGTACGGTAATGTACAGGGCAAGGTTATGATTGGCTCCGAAGAGAGGGATATCTTCATCAGAGAAGACGACTGGGTTGTTCAAGTCAGGGGCGTCCATCGTCATATGTGCCACTATTTCTTTAGGGGAAGAGGTGGAGGGCACAGTTAATTTTCCCAAGGCCTGTAGCAAAGCCTGTCGATGCTCAAAGGATGTCGCGATCAGTTGCCAGATCGAGATCTCGGCTTTTGCCTTCTGAAGCTGCTTGAGGATCGAATTGGTCGTTTATTGTTGGAGCGACCGCTGAATTGTTGGGGTTCTGATAGGGGCGTCCGGACCGGGTAAGGTGACCGATCTCTTTCGCCCGTTTCTCTTTCCCTGGGACAATATAGACATCTTCAACATCATCCCTCCAGATGACATTGATTTCAGGATCTCGAAGGCACCTTGGAAGGGTATTTCTTGGTGGGCAATTTTTGTGAGGGATATTTTTGTGAGGGTAATTTTTGTGAGGGTAGTTTTTGTGAGGTTGATTATTATGAGGGTAGTTTTTGTGAGGTTGATTATTGTGAGGGTGATTGTTGTGAGGTGCATACCAGAATGGTCATGGGAGCAATCTGTCCTGGTGAGGGTAGTTTTGGGCGCTCGGGGGACTTTCCCTCGGGCGTGGTAGTGGAGGATTGAAGATAAGTCGGCGGTAGGCATCCTCAAGTCGGGTGATCCTCTCGGAGAGGCTAGCTATGGCTTCCTCAACCTGTTGGAACATGGTGAGCATAGTTGCAGCACTGAACACAAATACCCCGTCTGAGGGATCTTTCTCCAAGGTGTTTACCTCGTCATCAATTGGCAGGATGAGGTGAGAGCAGTCCAGAGTTGGTTCATCTTTGGAGATAGCGTGGATTCCGAGGGGATTTGTTTTGTTGTTTGGCTTAGTTGGTGGGGGTAAAGGCAAATCCCCTTTCTCAATCATGTCTTGGATGATGTTTTTGAGTTTGAAGCAGGTTTCTGTATCATGCCCTTTCCCTTGATGGTACTGACAGTAGGCATTGGGGTTCCAGAAGCGGGATTTCTTAGCATCGTTCGGATCCGGGGTGGGTCCGATTGGTTGTAACTTTCCTTGGTCCATGAGCCCCTTCAGGGCACTTGTATAAGTTGACCCTATATTAGTGAACACTCTCTGGGAGCGCTAAGCTCTCTTAGCAGATGGTTCAACGAGGTTGACCTCATCAATCTTGTTTGTTTAGCGGTAAGGGCAAGACCCGGTTGAGGTGAATCCTTTGTAGCCTCTGCCAGTGGTCTTGGCCAAGACACCCTCCCGGAGGTCATCTTCAATGTGTGTCCCCAGAATTTGCAGATCCTGGAAGATCGTAATATTTTGATACCTCAGTAAGTTGGCATACTGTGGACAAGGCCCTCGGGAACTGCGTCCGCGGGATCCAAACTAGGCATAATCGACTCGAGGTTCTTTCGAATCGAATTAAGACAAATTAGAGTCGCCACCAAGTTTTATGGGAACTTGGAACCGTTCAAGTCAACTTTACACCTTTCGTCGAAAAGCATAAAGCCAATCGACTACGAGTGATTAAAGATAAAGACTTGTACCCTATAGCACTCGATTTGAATGACTCTCGTAATCCAATGGTATTTAGACGGATCCACAAACCATAGATCTTGAGTAAGGGGTGAGGGTACGTGTTAGGAAGCCCATAAGGACACCAAACCCCGCCCGTCAATAACGGCCTCTACTAAGTCAAGTATCAGATTTCAAACAAGGTCATAGCTACTACGATATATGATATGCAAACATCGTTTTCAAAACCCTAGCATGTGAAGTTTCTATGTCGATTTAGATGCAACTAAACTAACTTTGTCAAAGTTGTAATTTAGCATGTGGGTTGATTGATCTAGCAACATATAAACGAAACAAACAAGGCTTGATGGGAGTGGGGGAGCCGTTGGGATCTATCCTATTACAAACCAGGCATTTCATGCCGACACAACGAGAAATTAAAGATACAACTCGATCTAAATACAATTGCTATATACGACACCATACGCGACACATGGCCATTCGGCCTAGGAAAATGTGCACAAAGGGGTGGCCCACGGCTTACATGACTCACGGCCTTGGGTCACTCCTCGTAATGCTTGCTTTCACTTAATCTTGTCGAATTAGACATTGGGTCACACACCAAAGCATGCATTAGCATAAATCGGGCCATGTTGCTTTAAACAACATGCGATTTACTACGCTCTTACATGCATTGGGGCACAACCATCTAACCAAACAAGACTAAGGTTTTTGGAAGAGGTTTTGACTCGATAAAAGAAAGCTAACTTGAAAATTACAACTCGACGAACAAACGATAAATTACAAGCGACAAAACAATAAAGAACAAATGATTCATAAAAAACGAAGCAAGAAAGACCAAAGGACACAGCCAAGCCATGGCCACTCTAGACACGGCTACCCTAGGTCCTAGGTCAGGTTCATTAGTTAGATCAATTGATTGCGAAACAAGTTCGAAAGCGGGCTAGAAAACAAGTTAGAAACGACGTTAATCGATTGAAAAGATGTCTTGCAAATGTGTATTCTACACGGCCTAAAGGGGTCGAATTAGGTCAAGGAGTTACGATATTAATGTTACTCATCGAGTGTTAATAGAAAGGTGCTAATCACGCACTCCTATGCTAGCGAGAAATCGAGTGAAAAGAAAGATGCGTTCAATTAGGTTATAGAATTGTTAGTTGATTTTTAAAGCTATGTCGATGTACCCTAACGTGTCTAATTAGGTTATTAAATTGATCTAATGTCATCTAAACGAGTTATATGTTAACAATCAGAGGTCATACTAACATGCGACGGGTCCTAGGGTGGTTCGAATTACACGAAACAAAAGAGGGGTCAAAAGCGAAGAGCGAAGTTAGAATTCGTTTTATTAATGCCCTACCTTGAACACGAGGATATGTAAATGAGACGGGGGTTACAACCGACTGATGTAGCGGATTTCTTTCCCATCTCAAGTCAACGTGGGTGTTCATGGTGGTACTTTAACTCATACTCGGACTAAACTAGTTTCATAGTTAATGATAACAATCGATAAAAAAAATAAAACGAAACAATAAAAAACAAACACAAAAAAAAAACGAAATTAAAGGGAGAAAGAAGAGGATTTGATGCACCCTCAACCTACATGTATCGTTGACACCGTCTTGGGTCGTAATCGATGGTATATTTTATCTCGAGAGGCCGTCGTCGACGAAGAAACAAAGCAAACAACACGTTTTTTGCAAATCTGGACAGCAACTTTCAAACTGCGATTTCTCTCTCGTTTCACGGTGAAAATTCGATTTAAAAGATGTTTTGAAAACTAGAAAGAGAGGAGAACAGAGATCTTGAAACAATCCCTGCTCGTTTTGAGTTATTGGGCACGAAAAACGAGCACAAACAGAACTGGACAGACAGAAAAGCAAAAAACAGAGTGTATAACACTCTGTTTTTCGAGGGAATTCGTGTACTCTCAAGGGCAATTTGGCTCGTAAATCTTTGTCTAATATGTAGATGGATGTTGTATGGTTAATTAGGAACAAGAAACTCGAATTTTGATGGAGGTTGAAGGGAGAACGAAGGGTTTCAAAGAGGACACACAAACTGATTCTCAGTTTGTAAGTCGGTTTTGTCGAGGGTTTTTGAAAGGCAATTAGGGTTTGTTTCTGGAGTTTAAAGCTTGTGAATGACGGTTGTATGTATGGAGAACTTAGAGGAATGAATGTATGGTGAAGGGGGGGGGTATTTATAAGGAGTTAAAGTAGGGTAAAAGGGAGCCATGAGCAGACGGGCTCATTTGCGCATAGCTGCTGTCCAGCAGCTTTTATGAGGGTTTGAAAGGCTTTGTGAGGGGTTTTCTTGGTGGTTAAGCTAGGGAAGTATAGGTAGGATACAAGGGTATGGTTTAGGGTTAATGGGCACGGGTTTTGCAGGTTTTTGGAGCGGGTTTTGGACTCGGGTTTGAGCTGAACGAAAACAGGGGGCTGTTTGTGTCGTGTTGTTTGGGGCCTGTTTTGGAGTGTTGGAGACGGGTTTTTTGGAGGGGTTTCATGGTGGGTTTGGACGTGGGAATGGTGGGTAGTGTGGAGTACGGGTTGGTGGTGATGGGTTGCGGGTTTGGACCAAGTTTGGAGCAAAACAAACGGGCTATGTTGAACACGGGTTGGGAAGGAGTTGGGCTATGTTGGGGGACTTGGGACGAGATTTGGGATGTGGATAAGGGGGTTCGAACTGGGGTTGGATGGGTAGAAGCCTAGGTTGGTTAGTGTACTCGAGATTCGTGCCAACTCGTAAAGAAAACGGGCTCAAAAACCGAGCTATAATCGAGCTCCAAAACGTGTGGTTAAAACGAGTTTTCGATTTTCAAATTCGATTTTTCAAATCAAATTAACACATTAAAATCAATGATTTTTCAAATCAAATACACTCATAAAATGATTTTTCAAATCAATTATTTATTTTATTTTCAATAAAATAAACTTGAGAAAATAAATTCAAAATAAAGTAAAATGAAGTCACCTTAAAAAAAGCTTTAATTTAAATATCATTTAAATTAATAAAATACTCCGTCGACAACGCTCATTCTACATCGTAAAACGAACCCAAATAACGACAATTACAACTAAAGAATACATGTGTCCTATCATCATCGGGTGTTTGTCGGGTTCTCTATAAATTCCAATATCGACGGATACGGGTATCTACAGAGCCCCCACTTTGACTGAGGCTTGGACAAGGCGAAAGTCAAAGTATACCCCAGGTCCCTTTCGACCTGAGGATTCTGCGGGTCGTTTATAGTCCATTAGACTTGCGTATATAAGCTCGCCACCATAAGAAGAGATCATACCCGAAACTTCGTCGGGATTAACTCTTGCTTCATTCAATTGCGTCAAATTGTCATCATTGGTCGTCGACCCATAAATTGCATATATGGTGGATTGAGCCTTATCCTTAGGCGCCTACGTATCCGTTTCCGACGGAATCAAACCCGCGTCGTAGTTCGGCAACTCGCGACACATGCCCAAAGTTTATCATCTGGCACGCGTATGTCCAAAATTCATCATCTGCGACATTTGTCCAAAATTTATCATCTGCTGGCGCTTGTCCGAATGGGACGGGACTTTCCAAGGAGGTTGCCGCCGCTTTCATCATTTGCTTTCAGCTACGGAATTCTTCCATTTCATATTCTTGTATTGAATCGAATTCTGAGTGGATGTCATCCTTTTCATCTTGATAATGGTCTCTCAAGCCAACGGCTTCGAGCCCCCACGATTAAATGGCTCTAAAGTCGAAGACTTTAGAGCCCCCAGTTGAAGCATATCCTGCTATATTTGAAACACAAAAACGTACTAGCAATAATCATCACATAAGCACATTTGGATCATCGATCTTGAAATTGGATCATTTGAAATACTGGGTCATCGACCCGAAAATTGAATTTGAAAATTTTGAATGATTGGGTCATCGACCCGAAAATTGAATTTGGAAATTTTGAATGATTGGGTCATCGACCCGAAAATTGAATTTGAAAATTTTGAATGATTGGGTCATCGACCCGAAAATTGAATTTGAAAATGTTGAATGATTGGGTCATCGACCCGAAAATTGAATTTGAAAATGTTTAATGATTGGGTCATCGACCCGAAAATTGAATTTTGAATTTTTGAATTTCGAAGGATTGGATCATCGACCCACAAGGATTCCACTACTTGGATCATCTATCCACAATTCGCAAAAAGTATTTGGAATTTTGAAATTTTGAATTTTTTTTTGAAATCGAACCTTGATGGGTGAGCATGAAATACGACTCAGACACTCCGTATGACCCGTAAACAACGTGGGCGTAGCCCGCTACCGTAAAACAAAAAAGGAAAATAAAACCCTAAGTGTGCACGGGTTTTAATTCAATTATTGACTTGTTGGGGGTAGAAATGTAAATTGGCCAATCCGGCGCACCAAAATGGCAAATGGGAATCACAAGGTCGTCGACTTGGGATGTAGATATTGTATGTCATGGGCGTGCTCCCGAGGGCACATGGGAATCAAGATCACTTGGCATTGACAAGGTGGATTAAACTCACTGAGCAACAACGTTGGCTTCGCCCAGACAGTAAACACAGACTGATTTTATGAGAACACTTAGACATCACACATCACTCTTGTTGGGAACATTCTGTCACTCTTCTCCTCGCCTCCTTTCTTTTCAGCGAGTTTTCATCATTTCTTGCCACCGCCTTCTTTCTTTTCAGCGGGCTTTTAATATTTTCTGTTCCCAACACAAACCCACATCTATCTGACTGAGCATCTTTGCCTACACCGTTAGATAAAGCTCATTCTGAGACTTGATACTATTCATCCGAACCTATATCCTTCTCCTAGCCTACATCGAGTGCTAAGACCGACTAAAACAAAGGTGGCTTCATTTGGACTTGGTTAAGACCCGTAAGAAACCGACAAGATGACAACTTGGTTGATGAGTGGGTGGATTGAATCCCTTATTCTGAAGGATTGCCTACGTATTCGCGTGGAGCGAAATCAAATCCGACGTAGTTCGATCATGGTGCATAAACATGGCATTTTGATTGTGTGTACACACTCGAAGGTTTCACCTAAGGTATCATGTCATATCCCATTCTAGCCTGTAAAGTACCGTTAAATCCCGTGTTTGGGGTTAGGTGTAAAAGGCTTCGATCTTTTGGGATGTGGAGCTTGGTAATAACAAGTTAGAATGTTTAACCATCATTCTGAAGGTTTGTTTTGTGGTGTTAAGGCCAAGGGCTATGGCTGCTGATGTGGTTGGAATGGGTGTCTCGGGTTTGATGAACCACGAGTGCAAATGGGTTGAAAAACGATGTGGGTTCAAATTTCCATGCCTGGACCCTAAAGGTTGGGTGTAACAACACAAGCGGAATAATTCTCAAAATTCCTGACTATCCCTTTGTAATTGTCTTAGGAAGGACTTAGAGGGTAAAGAGGTTACTACTTAAGCTTTTGGGCTTCGCCCATTGAACTTCAACTATGGGTACTTGACTTGACTTCTGGCTTCCGTAACTTCGACATTCAACCAAAAGCGTTCTGCAATGACTTCAACATCTTTTTTTTCCTTTTTCCTTTTTCATTCATCACTTTTCTTTTTTCATTTTTTCATTTTTTCATTTTTCCAATTTTTCTCTTTTTCTCATTTTTTCATTCTTTCATTTTTCCAATTTTTCTCTTTTCTCATTTTTTCATTCTTTTTGAAAAAAAAATAAAAAAAAAGTCTTCTACTCATTCTCCTAGTCACAAACGGATACACCTTAAAAACATGGCTTCGCCAACTAATTTGGGTCAGAACGAACAATTTCTTGTTAGAACGGGTTGGTTTCTTCTCTCTTCGAGATGCGATGATTTTGTTGGGGAAAAGGCTTGCCTTCCATCATCTATAGGGGAAACAAGGAGCTAGTCCGGGTTTGTCATAGAATCATCTAAAAGCTTGTCACAAACATTGGTTCAGATGGAGGTTTTCTACCACCAGACATGGAATATGTAAAGGAATCAAACACGAGATCCTAGTGTACCTTGCATTTTGAAACGGGACATATTTCTACCCCAGGGATGCCTTTGAGTGTGCTGTGCATTTTATCATGCTTTCAGAATGATTGAGGATTGAAAACAAGGCAAATTTGGAAACGAAACTGCAACTTTTTTATTGGAATGAGAAATGCTTAACAGACTCGAAGAAACGATTCCTAGGACACATCCTAGGTCATCGCGGAACAAACGACTCAAATTCAAAAAAAAGAAAGTTCTAGACTCGACTCGACTAAGATAATAAAACAGATCCCGACTCATAATTTTCAAATCTGGTCTTGAGCTTTCTCTTGTTCAGCTGTCCGCTTAGATGCTCGGCTCTTGTCCTTGATCCCTTTGATGGTCGGCCTCCATCCCGAGGTAATCCTCTGAGGATCTACGCCAGTGATGAAGGTTGGTGAATCGAATTGTCTTTTATTAACTTCCTTAACGAGAGGAGTACATTCTAGAGCAAGACTCCCGACTTGAATTTCATTCTTCGGGTTTGGCAAGAATTCAAAGCAATCCACAAATATTTTCCCGATAAACACCCCTTTCAAGTGACATGGGCGGATAAGATGGGAATAATCGACATTGTCTTCGACAGAAACAAAGTTGGCGTGATTGCCAAATGGATTGGTGATGTTATTGGGTTTAACAGTTGGGATCGGGAGTGTTCCATTCTCAATCATGTCTTGGATTTCGTGCTTCAGTCGATAGCACCTTTCAGTATCATGGCCTTTCCCTTGATGAAAGGCACAGTAGGCATTTGGTTTATACCATTTACCTTGTTGATCAGCGGGAGGGTCCGGAGTTGGACCAATAGGCTTCAGCTTTCCTTGGGCTATGAGCCTTTGGAGAGCGTATGTATAAGTGCATCCGATATCGGTGAATGCCCTAGGTGTTTGGCGCTGCGACTTCTTCGATTGCCCTTCTAAGAGATTGATGGCTTCATCAATATGGGTCGTTGCTGGGGCCTTGGCCTTAGACGATGAGGCCCCTTGGTACCCTTTCGGCTTTTCACCTCGCCTTATGACATCATCTTCTACCTTTATCCCGATTCTTATCAATTCTTTGAAAGAGCCAAAGTTCTGGTATTTCAGAGCATTGCGGTAAATAGGTCGTAGATTCTTTTCGAACTTATCTACCATTTCAACTTCGTCAGGCTTCTTGGCTAATTTCACGCTTTCAGCGCGCCATCTTGCAAGGAATTCAGTAAAGCCTTCTTTTTCTTTCTGTGTCATCACCTCCAATGTTCTTATGTTGGTTTGGATCTCGACATTGTCAAAGATAGTGCTTACGAACTCCACCGTAATATCTTCGAAAGTGGGGAAGTTCTTAAGGTCCAGATTGTAGAACCACGCCTTCGGGTGTTCATCCAGAGATTGGGCGAAAATTTCAAAGAGCATGTTAGCAGGTACTCCCTTCAGTGCTAAGTACCCCTTATAGGCCTTAACATGGTGGATCGGATCTTCATGCCCTTAAACTTTGGGATATCAGTGAGTACCATGTTCGTGGGCAACTTATCCTGAATTGGGGCATAGGCCCTAGCATTTTCGTAATGGATGTTCTTCCCCTGGGAGAGTTTCAGACGGTCCTCAATGAACTTGAACCGTTTCTCCAGATCAGTCAGAGGTGGGGTAGATGAAGAGGAATCTTCACCCAGCTTGGATTCGATCACATCCATTCTGGCCATCATGAGGTTCACGGCCTCAGTGAGTTTGTTAACAGCATCTTCCATTGCTTGACGTCGGGTTTTTGGCGGCCTTTCTACAAGAAAACCCCGAACTGAGTCAATATTCGAATGTAAGAGCCCCTGCACACTTAAGGACACGACACCAACTTGACTCAAGCAAAGACTCGACTCGAGACTGACTAACCAAGGGTTCGACTCACGGTTAGATTTAGACCTTGATTCATTTTAGACTCGACAAAACGACATGACTAAACTGTCATAGCACGATTCTAAACTGGACTTGGTGTGACTAAACCCGTGATTGGACCAACATAGTCCTTAGGTTCAAGTGAAACGCCCTAAATGGCCTAGCTTGGGCATTTCTGTGGACTATCCTAGACCAATTGGTCGACCAACATGACTCAAAGCCCAAGAGGTGAGCTTGGGTGACCCAACAAGGTCGTGTTCTAGACTCTTAGAACGAAACATGCCTAGCCAAACACGACCAGGACCCGGACACGACTCGACGCATTTCATGCTTGGTTGAGGTTCGAGAAACATTTTGGATTGAATTTGAAAAAAACGAATAATTGATTTGAAAATGAGATTTGAAATGGGCAGCACGCCGGCTATAAAAGCTTATTTTTGGCTGAAAATTCTAGTCGTATTTGGGCAGCATTCCGCGTTTTTAAAACCATGCTAATTTTGACAGTAAGTTGTTCAAAAGTTCGGTTTTAAAATGGACATGGAAAATTTGAAAAGACTCGGGAAATTCATTTCGCACATTGTCATTCTCATGTTATAAGGATGTATGCTCCTAGACATCTCTAAGTCTCGGCAAGTCTTCTACAAGAAGGTCTATGCCCTCCATCCTTTTTGGGTCTTATAGAGCAAGGGCCTTTAGGTAGAGTACCTAGAAGAGCGTCCCCACCATCAAGAACCACGACGAGGAGGAGCGGAAGCAAGCAATGTGCGAGTTCCTGGCATAGTGGGACGTCGCCCCCCACGCATCACAAAGAAACGCTGGGACGGCCCGGGAAAGTCCTTAAGGGTTTATGCATGAATCGTAGCACTATGAGTAATGTTTTACTTTCCAATACTTTCTTTTCAAGTTTCACCTTGGAGGAAAAGACCCTAGAAACAAAGTGTAACTAGTCCTCTTTTCCCCAGCGGAGTCGCCAAACTATGGACAAGGCCCTTGGAACTGCGCCCGCGGGATCCACACTAGGCATAATCGACTCGAGATTCTTTCGAATCGAATTAAGACAAATTAGAGTCGCCACCAAGTTTTATGGGAACTTGGAACCGTTCAAGTCAACTTTACACCTTTCGTCGAAAAGCATAAAGCCAATCGACTACGAGTGATTAAAGATAAAGACTTGTACCCTATATCACTCGATTTGAATGACTCTCGTAATCCAATGGTATTTAGACGGATCCACAAACCATAGATCTTGAGTAAGGGGTGAGGGTACGTATTAGGAAGCCCATAAGGACACCTAACCCCGCCCGTCAATAACGACCTCTACTAAGTCAAGTATCGGATTTCAAACAAGGTCATAGCTACTACGATATATGATATGCAAACATCTTTTTCAAAACCCTAGCATGTGAAGTTTCTATGTCGATTTAGATGCAACTAAACTAACTTTGTCAAAGTTGTAATTTAGCATGTGGGTTGATTGATCTAGCAACATATAAACGAAACAAACAAGGCTTGATGGGAGTGGGGGAGCCGTTGGGATCTATCCTATTACAAACCAGGCATTTCATGCCGACACAACGAGAAATTAAAGATACAACTCGATCTAAATACCATTGATATATACGACACCATACGCGATACATGGCCATTCGGCCTAGGAAAACGTGCACAAAGGGGTGGCGCACGGCTTACATGACTCACGGCCTTGGGTCACTCCTCGTAATGCGTGCTTTCACTTAATCTTATCGAATTAGACATTGGGTAACACACCAAAGCATGCATTAGCATAAATCGGGCCATGTTGCTTTAAACAACATGCGATTTACTACGCTCTTACATGCATTGGGGCACAACCATCTAACCAAACAAGACTAAGGTTTTTGGAAGAGGTTTTGACTCGATAAAAGAAAGCTAACTTGAAAATTACAACTCGACGAACAAACGATAAATTACAAGCGACAAAACAATAAAGAACAAACGATTCATAAAAAACGAAGCAAGAAAGACCAAAGGACACGGCCAAGCCACGGCCACTCTAGACACGGCTACCCTAGGTCCTAGGTCAGGTTCATTAGTTAGATCAATTGATTGCGAAACAAGTTCGAAAGCGGGCTAGAAAACAAGTTAGAAACGACGTTAATCGATTGAAAAGATGTCTTGCAAATGTGTATTCTACACGGCCTAAAGGGGTCGAATTAGGTCAAGGAGTTACGATATTAATGTTACTCATCGAGTGTTAATAGAAAGGTGCTAATCACGCACTCCTATGCTAGCGAGAAATCGAGTGAAAAGAAAGATGCGTTCAATTAGGTTATAGAATTGTTAGTCGATTTTTAAAGCTATGTCGATGTACCCTAACGTGTCTAATTAGGTTATTAAATTGATCTAATGTCATCTAAACGAGTTATATGTTAACAATCAGAGGTCATACTAACATGCGACGGGTCCTAGGGTGGTTCGAATTACACGAAACAAAAGAGGGGTCAAAAGCGAAGAGCGAAGTTAGAATTCGTTTTATTAATGCCCTACCTTGAACACGAGGATATGTAAATGAGATGGGGGTTACAACCGACTGATGTAGCGGATTTCTTTCCCATCTCAAGTCAACGCGGGTGTTCATGGTGGTACTTTAACTCATACTCGGACTAAACTAGTTTCATAGTTAATGATAACAATCGATAAACAAAATAAAACGAAACAATAAAACACAAACACAAAAAAACGAAATAAAAGGGAGAAAGAAGAGGATTTGATGCACCCTCAACCTACATGTATCGTTGACACCGTCTTGGGTCGTAATCGATGGTAGATTTTATCTCGAGAGGCCGTCGTCGACGAAGAAACAAAGCAAACAACACGTTTTTTGCAAATCTGGACAGCAACTTTCAAACTGCAATTTCTCTCTCGTTTCACGGTGAAAATTCAATTTAAAAGATGTTTTGAAAACTAGAAAGAGAGGAGAACGTAGATCTTAAAACAATCCCTGCTCGTTTTGAGTTATTGGTCACGAAAAACGAGCAGAAACAGAACTGGACAGACAGGAAAAGCCGCGAAAACAGAGTGTATAACACTGTTTTTCGAGGGTATTCGTGTACTCTCGAGGGCAATTTGGCTCGTAAATCTTTGTCTAATGTGTAGATGGATGTTGTATGGTTAATTAGGAACAAGAAACTCGAATTTTGATGGAGGTTTGAAGGGAGAACGAAGGGTTTTAAAGAGGACACACAAACTGATTCTCAGTTTGTAAGTCGGTTTTGTCGAGGGTTTTTGAGAGGCAATTAGGGTTTGTTTCTGGAATTTAAAGCTTGTGAATGACGGTTGTATATATGGAGAACTTAGAGGAATGAATATATGGTGAAGGGGGGGTATTTATAAGGAGTTAAAGTAGGGTAAAAGGGAGCCATGAGCAGACGGGCTCATTTGCGCATAGCTGCTGTCCAGCAGCTTTTGTGAGGGTTTGAGAGGCTTTGTGAGGGGTTTTCTTGGTGTTTAAGCTAGGGAAGTATAGGTAGGATACTAGGGTATGGTTTAGGGTTAATGGGAACGGGTTTTGCAGGTGTTTGGAGCGGGTTTTGGACTCGGGTTTGAGCTGAACGAAAACAGGGGGCTGTTTGTGTCGTGTTGTTTGGGGCCTGTTTTGGAGTGTTGGAGACGGGTTTTGTGGAGGGGTTTCATGGTGGGTTTGGACGTGGGAATGGTGGGTAGTGTGGAGTACGGGTTGGTGGTGATGGGTTGCGGGTTTGGACCAAGTTTGGAGCAAAACAAACGGGCTATGTTGAACATGGGTTGGGAAGGAGTTGGGCTATGTTGGGGGGCTTGGGACGAGATTTGGGATGTGGATAAGGGGGTTCGAACTGGGGTTGGATGGGTAGAAGCCTAGGTTGGTTAGTGTACTCGAGATTCGTGCCAACTCGTAAAGAAAACGGGCTCAAAAACCGAGCTATAATCGAGCTCCAAAACGTGTGGTTAAAACGAGTTTTCGATTTTCAAATTCGATTTTTCAAATCAAATTAACACATTAAAATCAATGATTTTTCAAATCAAATACACTCATAAAATGATTTTTCAAATCAATTATTTATTTTATTTTCAATAAAATAAACTTGAGAAAATAAATTCAAAATAAAGTAAAATGAAGTCACCTTAAAAAAAGCTTTAATTTAAATATCATTTAAATTAATAAAATACTCCGTCGACAACGCTCATTCTACATCGTAAAATGAACCCAAATAATGACAATGACAACCAAAGAATACATGTGTCCTATCATCATCGGGTGTTTGTCGGGTTCTCTATAAATTCCAATATCGACGGATACGGGTATCTACACATACACTAGGCGGAGATTGTTGACGAACTTTTCCACCGAAGTTGATTCACTCGGCTTGCTTACTAGCTGAGTACTTACCCTCCTCCAACGGGTTAAGAACTCGTTTAATCCCTCCTTGTCGTTCTGGGTTAGGACCTCAAGGGTACGAGTATTAGCTTGGATTTCAACATTGTCAGCGTATTGTTCAGCGAATTCAACTGCGACTTTATCCCAAGTAGTAAGGTTCTTCGGATCAAGGGAGTAGTTCCACTGACGAGGGATCGGTTCCAAAGAGGATGGAAAGATCCGGGTGAAGAGCTCCTGTTTGACCCCTTTAATGGCCATGTAGTCTTGGAAGGCACGGATATGATTGAGCGGGTCCTCCACTCCTTTGAACTTAGGTAAATCATTTAGGGTAAAGTTTTCGGGTAATTGATCCCCAACAGGTTCGAACCTTCGGTTGTTCTCAAGATGGATATTGTTACCCCGGGCTAGGAGCTGTTCTTCCAAGAGCTTGAGCCTTTTCTCAGTTTCAGTCAAAGGTGGAGTATTATGTTCTCCAGCTTCTTTGTTTTCCAGGGTGTCGATACATGTCTCGACACGATCCAGGGTGACCTTAAGAGCGGTGAGCAGGCTGGCTAGCTGAGCAGTCGTGACATCTCTGTTGTTATCATTGTTGTTGCTGTTGACAGACGAAGTTGAAAACGGGGCCATGGTTCTGAGGCAGAAAAACGGCTCACATTACAACTCAATCCGACACAGTTCAAAGACTGAACGCAGACAACACAAAGGACGAGACAAAGATCAGACAACAAGAGGATGATGACCGTGTATGGTTCCTCGATTCTGACTCGATTTATGACGTGACGGTGTTGACCGAACTTTTGACACGCGTCCAATGTAGCGGCGTGACTCCATTGGACGAGTCTCATGGTGAGATGACTCATAAGTAAAGACCCATAAGTACGTTTGCTTCGACTCGATAGACACGAGGCAGAATTGGAATGGTGGACTGAAGTTTTCGAAAATAGAAATTTCCAAAAAGATTCATTTGTCGCTTTATGGACGGCTTCCGAAGATTGAGATCCCCGCAAGTTGGTCAGTTGAAAGGGTTATCTTAAGTTTATTTGCAAAAGACGGTTTGGGTTTGAATCGGCTCAGAAAACAATGTATTGTCTCCCAAGACGGTTTTTGAAATTCAAAATTGTATGTTTTGAAAACCGAGTTTGAAATGTTTGAAGAGGTCTCGGGGACGGTGCATGGTCCTCGGGATCTCGAAAGTGTCTCGAGAAAAGGGTGTGTGCATTTCTCGGGTTTTGAAAGAGCCATTGTCGGCGCGAAACGGGTTAAAATCCATGTCTAGACGCGGCGATTATAACGGCGTAAAAGGGTGATTTGAAATGGTTGTAAAGAACCGAGTTTGAAAATCGTCATTACGACGGCCTAGAAAGGCGTGTTGAAATGGTTATAAAAACCGGGTTTGAAAATTGTCATTACGACGGCCTAGAAAGGCGTGTTGAAATGGTTATAAAAACCGGGTTTGAAAATCGTCATTACGGCGGCCTAGAAGGGCATGTTGAAATGGTTATAAAAACCGGGTTTGAAAATCGTCATTACGACGGCCTAGAAAGGCGTGTTTGAAATGGTTATAAAAACCGGGTTTTGAAAATCGTCATTACGACGACATAAAAAGGGTTTGCAACGGTCGGCGAAAGACCTAGGTTTGAAATAGCCATTATAACGGCGCAAAAAGGTGATTTGAAAGTTTGAAAATGATACGGAAGGACTTATGATCAAGTAGCACATAAGCACTCACAGTTCATTATATTATGCATTATGCTGACATGGGTTTTGGCTTAGAACGGTGGGTTACACACCAAGCAATCAAACCCGATTTGCGAGAGGGATACCAATCCAAACAAAATTTGTAAGGAGGGTGCCCTAGCCTCGTGCTCGAAAGTGATGAAAGCTCTTTGACGTAACAGAAATGTGTGACGTCAATGGTATGCTTGACTCAATTGGAATTCGAAACGCAGGGATGAGAAAACTCACGCCGACGAGACGAGCCAATTGGTCGGTAAAAGTTAGGTTGTGGGCCCGGACAAGGAACCCGACCGTGACCGTAATATCAATTAATGCATTCTACCCAAGACCTCGTTCGAGTCTCACCATCTAGGGATCACAAAGACGTAAGTGTCCTAGTTATCCCAGTAGTCGCCAACTGTGGACATGGCCCACCCGCAAGCCCACCGATCTGTGGACATATTACGGTCTTTTGAAAGCCACGCTCGGCGGCGTAAAAATGCTTTCGACCGGATCGTTTTAGATCGGTCGGTTTCGTCTCGGTAAGGGTCTCGAAAGGATTAGAGATGTTCGGAGTCACCACCAAGCATTTGTGGGATGCTTGGAACCCGTTCGAATCAACTTTATACCTCGGTCAAACGAACCAGAAAGGAGTGTTTGACATAGATACTAAAGATAAGGAATCGTCCCTCTTTAGCATCCTATCTCTAAAATGACTCTCGTACGCCCTGGATAAGGTCGTCCACTATCCAAAGTTTCTGAGTAAGAGGTGAAGGTACGTATTGGGAAGCCCTTTAATCAGACACCCAATCCCGCCCACGGTAGCGGCCTCTACTGATCGATCTTGGTTGATTGAATGCAAAAGTTGATAAAACGGTTACACTCTTCTCAACCAAAATGAACAAAACAAAAGGAGCATCTTTTGCTCTCATTTGGCCGGCAATATGGAGCCTTTTAGGTCCATTTTTGCCTTTTGTCATTTGTCCCACAAATGCTTATAAGTCATATGTTTAACTAACTTACATAATTAATTATTAATGTAATCATTTAACAATTAAATATTACAATTAATAATATAATATACACTCCACTTTTGAGTAGTATACTACCATTATATCAATATATAATGGGTCCTACAATTGCTAGTTAGTTAAAATTACAACTCTTTGTAACTTTAAATAACCAATTACCTCTACCTCAAAACTTATATAAAACCTCAAGTAATTTAGTAACTTAACACTTAATTACTAAATTAAATCTTATTTAATCATATTACAATAAGACGTAAAATCGCACTCCCGTAATTATGGAATTAATCAATCTGTATCGTATAAAATTAATTAAATATCTATTTGAGCCTCATCCTATAGGTGTGACCTAAAGGGATCAACTGACCACCACCGTCATACGACAGTAATGTCAAACTCTAGTTAGCCAATCATTACCGATTAATGATGATCAGTTGATAATATAATGAATCATCCCTTTCGTATTCTTAATATGAGATTTAATTATGATATTAAATCATGTGATCACACTATTGTTGAGGACACATATTCCAACAATATCCCACTTGTCCGAGACAAGTGTGCGTCACCAATTCTCTTGTCCTATTACAATCTCCCACTCAATGCAAGGTGTCTTGCAGGTCGTACTTGCACATGATCATATCTTGAGTGGTTTCCTCGATCTGGAGTGTAACTGTCTGACCGGAATTATCTACCATAGATACCTTCCGAGCGTGGCCACGCATTTCCAGTTCACTACTCCTCGAGTGGCCTTGATATTTCAAACGACCCTGACAAGGGGGTGGACAATTCCTATCGCACTATTCCCTTTGTTCAGCCACGGTTCATCTTAACCCAAAATATACCCATTTGACCTCATTTACGACAGTCGTAGAGCATAAATCAAAGCTAATCAGAAATTTGTGCCAACTTGGGCGAACAGTGTCCAGTCAAAAGAATTTACTCATAAGAATACTATAGCAGCTCTTGCCACGACCAGGCTTTATGAATTACCAGAACTCTATAAGCGGTCACTGCCTGACAGAGTGTCCCATACAGTCTGCCCATGTGATCGACTAGTCATCCCGTATGACTCTATAGCACATGAACTTGCCATCAATCGCATCACACTCTAGTCACTACGAGACGTCACCTTATATAAGTAACTAGGGGCGAATACCATGTTAATCCAGTTCACTTTAATGGGGTTCAATTTGTCTCTACAACCCATTTGGATACAACAAAGTAATTAATAAACAAGTTTGTACAAATAAACTCAAACAACAAATGCGATTATCATATATGAACCAAAAACAAAGGTTTTTCTTTTCATATCTTATAATCTAATACAAATTTGGCATACGCCTTAGACCCATGGATACAACATGATGGTCATGCTTTGCCTGCGATAAAGGTTTGGTCAAAGGATCATCTATGTTGTCATCCGTTCCAACCTTACAAATCGCTACTTCCTTTCTTTCAATGAAATCCCTAATTACATGAAATTTTCTAAGTACGTGTCTAGACTTGGGCTCTTTAACTTGAAAGATTGCCCCACTATTGTCACAGAAGATTGTGATAGGATCTTTGGCGGTGGGAACTACCCTTAGCCCCTTCAAGAATTGCCTAATCCATACGGCTTCCTTGGCAGCTTCTGATGGTACAATGTACTCAGCCTCCGTAGTAGAATCCGCAATCACAGCTTCCTTGAAGCTTCTCCAGCTTACGGTACCACCATTGAGCATGTATATAAATCCTGCCTGGGATTTCATATCATCTCTATCTGTTTGAAAACTCGAGTCTGTGTAACCCTTAACACATAGCTCGAAGTCACCTCCAAACACTAAGATAGAATCCTTAGTCCTTCGCAAGCACTTAAGGATATTCTTAACTGCTATCCAGTGACTCTCACCTGGATTCTCATGATATCTACTAGTCATGCTTAAAGCATATGAGACATCCGGACGAGTGCATATCATGGCATACATGATTGATCCAACAGCGGAAGCATAAGAATCAACTTCATGTGTTCAACATCTTCGGGTTCGGAGGGGGATTGAGACTTGCTCAAAATGATTCCACTACCCATAGGAATTAAGCCTCTCTTAGACTTATCCATGCTGAAGCGTCGAAGAACCTTCTCAATATAAGATTCTTGACTCAATGCCAATATCCTTTTGGGTCTATCTCTATAGATCCGGATACCTAGTATACGTTGTGCTTCTCCTAAATCCTTCATTTGGAAATAATTCCCAAATACTCCTTGACGGAGGATAACATTGGAATGTCATTTCGAATAAGTAGTATGTCATCCACATACAATATTAGGAACACAACATTGCTCCCACTAAACTTCATGTATAAACATAGTTCCTCAACACTTCGAGTAAAACCATTTTCTCTTATAACACGATTGAATCGATGATTCCAGCTTCTAGATGCTTGCTTAAGACCATAAATGGATCTCTTAAGCTTGCACACTTTGTTAGGATTTATAAGATCTACAAAACCTTCAGGTTGTATCATGTACACCTCTTCTTCTAAATACCCATTTAGAAAAGCGGTATTTACATCCATTTGCCATATTTCATAGTTATGAAATGCGGCAATCACTAACAATATCCGAATGGATCTTAGCATGGCTACAGGGGCAAAGGTTTCATCATAGTGAAGACCCTAAACTTGGGTAAAACCCTTTACTACTAGCCTAGCCTTGTAGACATCATCATGTCCTTCTATTCCATTCTTTACTTTGAAGATACATTTGCATTGAAGAGGTCTCACTTCTTCAGGTAAATCCACCAAGTTCCAAACTTGATTTTCATGCATAGAACTAATTTTGGATTCCATGGCTTCAAGCCATAAAACTGAATTAGGACTCGAGATTGCAGCTTTGTAGGTGGCGGGTTTATCGCTTTCTAGAAGCAATACATCCAGACTCCTATCCTCTTGGATAAGTCCCACGTATCTATCAGGATGGCGAGTTTCTCGACTCGACCTCCTCAATTGAGGAATAACTACCGAATTAGACGACGAAGGAACGTCTTCACGTACTTCTTCATGTGTCTCTATTTCGGTTTGTGTCTCTTGAACTTCATTAAGTTCAAAATTTCTCCCACTCTGTCTCTTAGAAATAAAATCACTTTCTAAGAAGACAGCCTCACTCGACACAAACACTTTGTTTTCATGAGGTTTGTAGAAGTAATAGCCTCGGGAGGTAGTAGGGTAACCTACAAAGATGCATTTTTCGGATCGCGGGGCTAGCTTGTTTTCGGTCTTGTGGACAGCGGGCCGCCCACGGGGGCGCTTGGGTAGGAAAAGAGAAACAAGCGTTTGCATTTTGTATGGAGTCGCCACCAATTTTTATGGGAAATTGGAACCGTTCGAATACCTCGTGTCATGTCAAGACACAAAGTAGAGACATGAACACTAAGCAATCGTTACCCTTAGCATTCTATGTCTAGAATGACTCTCGTGGATGCCAATGAACATGGGTGCTCACAGATATCTGGAGTAAGGGGTGAGGGTACGTATTAGGAAGCTCTTTTGATCGAACACCTAATCCCGCCCGCCTCGATAGCGGCCTCTACTAATGATTAGGGAAGTTATTCATACTTGATATATCGTCGGCTATATGCATGCAATGCAACATCCAAGTTTTAATCCTAGCATGTGAGAATTAATACTATGTCGGTAAACATGTAATTAGCATACAATTGGGTCGAAGTAGGATTTAGTGCTCATTTACATGTGAAAACATACAAGCAATAAAATAAATACAATAATTATAAATTACAATAATGAAAATTACATTAATTACATTGGATTAGGCGATTTATGTCGAAAATACCTTTAAAACGGATAATCTGAGAAAAAGGAATAAAAGAAAGAAATAAATTAACGAACAAGAATTAGCGTGATATTACGGATAATAGTCAGTTAATTACGAAAGCTAATTAATTAGGTCAAGGCAGAAACGGAGTTCAAGGACGAGAACTCGAGAACGAAAGGCAGCGCGGCCGCGTCCTTTAGAATAGGCAGCAGCTGCGTCGTCTTGTCGTGGCTCGATTAAGGTGTGAAGCCGTAATTGCAAGCCGTTAATGTTAATTGGTGATTTAATGATTAATTAAATTATTTACTCGGATGAAAGTGATTAATAGGTTATTTAACATATAATGGGTCATGAAAACAGTAAAACATGAATAAGACGGAATTAATCGAATTAACACAAGATGGAATAATGACAGAAGTGAAAATATTAATGAGTCAACAAATTAATTCAACTGATTAGGTTAGATACGATGGATTAGTGACGAATATGCGACGATCATGTGAATAAACAGACGAAAACTATATCAAAGACGAATTCCAGTAACTCAATATGAACAAATTGAATCTTTATAACCCGGAATTGAATTTAATGAAGAAAACCCGCAAATATTGGATTATAAGGGATTTAAGCCGGATTTGAATGATTTAAAACATGTTAAAGATGATGATTAATATACATGTGAATTATATACTGTTATGACGAAGAAAACGAAACAAAACGAAACAATACAAAAGGAATTTGGGACGAATAACAGAGGACGAACGATGAAGAAAGGAAGCAGGAACTGCGGCAGCCTCACGAAGAGGCGCAGCAAGAACTGCGCTCCTTCGAAGAGGCACAACAGTTGCCGCGTCCTTTCTCGACGGTTATCTACTGGAAATCCGTAAAAAGAGTTTTAAAGCATGGTTTTAGAAATCGGTTTTAATGGTATTTTCGACGTAAACCTTACAATGATGATACAATAATTAAAATACAATAAATAAAAGAAGGATTATACACCCTCAGACTTACATGTTGACGAAACGAGAAGGACTAAGATATCGATTAGTGATGCTTGACGCGAATGCAAAGAAAGTGCCCTCGTAAGAGGAAAACGATTAATTAATTAAGTTGATTAATGTGGAGTTGGTCAAATTGGTCGGTCATGCAAACGGGGAGGCTGGTACTCAGAAAGATCCGAGCTTACGTGGTCGAAAGTTCAAGCACGTAGACGCCAAAAAGTAAGAACAAAGTCTAGAATGCAAAGGGAGAAGAGAAGGGCGGACACTCGCGTGAGAAATATGAGGATTGAAGGCTCCTATGTATACTAATCACGTGAAGGAATTAGGGTTTCGGAGACCCTTTGGAAGTGAATCTCGGAAAGATATGAAAAAGATATGAGAAACATGCAGAAAAGGGCCTGGGAAGAGGCGCAGCAGCTACTGCGTCTCTTGGAAGAGGCGCAGCACCTGCTGCGTCTATTCCCAAGTGGTTTCCTCCTGGGGAAGAAAGATTTCCGTGTTTGAGTTATGGTAGGACGGAAATAATTCGGTTTTCCTTAATATCTTATGTGAATATTACGGGAAATTGCTTACTAAAAGATAAAATTTATGAAATATGGAATAGAAATATCCGGAATATTCCAGAACATTCTGACTCGGGATTTAACGGTTATCATAAAATGGAGACGGTTTTAGGCCCGGACTCCGAATGTACTCTAATTACTGTCAAAACGACCGTATCGGGACGTAGATGACAACTAAGAGGTAGACATTAATATTTGAGCAATCACTTGACGATAATCTTACGAATTGTGACAAATCGTTCCGCGTATCAAACATGCGGCCCAATCATCACCGGGTGGTTTTGCGGGAGGTGCGAAAATGAGGTATCTCTGAGCCCCCACTTTGACCGAGGCTTGGACAAGGCGAAAGTCAAAGTATAGCCATCAGGTCAATAGAAGATTACAACCTGACGACTATGGCGACGCGAGGCGGCTCAAGGGGTCTGAACCAAGGACCTGTCGTCGGGAACATTTTAGAGTCTGTCGACTATCGGGAAGGGTCGTTTAAAGTCCATTAGACTACGTAAGGAGGCTCGCCAGCCATAAGAAGAGACCATACATGAGACTTCTTCTCGAGATGCTTCCGGAGGTGCGTAGGAGCTAAGGTTAAGCATAAGAGCTAAAGGTGAGAAATAAAAGATAAGTAAGGATTGATACTAGGGTGTGGGACCCTAAAGGAAAGCATTGACGGGAAGGAGGCCTAAAGTAAGTTCAACTTAAGGGTAGCTAAAGCTTGGGTATAGGAACTCTATTGGTTTAGGAACTTTTGGAGAATGACACCTTTGTCGCACTCCGCGGGGAAACAAGAAATATTGAGTAGCAGGACACAAAGGAAACCGCTGAGGAGAAAACTGTTTGGGTAGTCTTCGGGAAATAATTGCGAATAGCAGGACACAGGCGGGAACTGCTGAGGGGAAATCTGCTTAGGTAGATGTCAATCCTTGTGTCTTGAGAGAGACAGTACGTCCGCTTACTCTCGCTAGAGACACGATTGGGAATTATTTTTCCTGTCGTGAGAGGGAAAGTATATCCGCTTACTCTCACTGGAGACATAATGAAGGTGTGTCGAATTCTGTGAAGGAATGAAAAAGGTCTTGGACGGGATAAATAATACGCAACAGCCTGCTGCGGGCTTGGAAATGCGGGCCGGAACGAAAGAAAATCGCCAAACGGACCAAAAGAATGAAATAGCATCGGGGAAGAGGCGCACCAAAGATGGGCCCACAAATAACGAATTCCTAACGAATTTTTGAAAATCCGTATGGAGGGAACAAAAGGAAGAGGCGCAGCAAGAGCTGCGTCTCTTGGAAGAGGCGCAGCGCCTGCTGCGTCTATTCCCCAAATTGATTTTCCTGCGTAAAAACGCGAAAATCAGGAGGCTTTGTATTCATTTTCTCGAAACATAAATCACTCATTTCTCTCTCAAATCTTCACCATTTCTGCCAAGGTTCGATCCAAAAGCTTGCATTAATCATGACTAATCGAGGTATGTGTCTCAATCTTGCATTAATCGTCTACATTTGTCCAATTTTGAGCCGAAAAATCTAGGGTTTATGACCCATTTGATCGAAAATTTGGGGCTTTTCTCCCAAACGCATTTGCCTTGTCAAATTGACATTAGAAATGGATAGTAGGTAATATTAGGAACATAACCATGTATTTGTCTCGAATTTTCATCAAGTTTTGAGCCTTTGAGTGAATTTTGAGACGGTTTTACAGCTAAACCGTAAATTGCTTCAAAAATAGCCTTAGGATTGCCCATTTGCGATGAAACTTGATATTTGGGATCCTTGAATGATGGGTAAACTTTATACCATTTCGGAATTTTGGTTTTTGACAGCTTTTTCAGGGCACTTTTCTAGGGCATAATCGCCATTATAGCGAAATGCTGCCGAAATTTCGACTCGAACCCGGAACTAGGCTTCAAACTAGACTTGACTTGACCCTAATTACCACATGAGTGATCAGGTAGGTGGGGATATGGCCAGAGATGGCGAGAAAAGAGTGGTTTCAGGGCTTTGAAGGCTCGAAAATCCCTTAACCAAGGCTCGTCGTCACGTGACGCGGCCTAAATTTGCTTTAATATTGCAGGTGATGAGGCTTCTACTTCTTGGAGAGCTCCCATGGAGATCGACGCTGCCACTGTCGAGGAGGCTTTGGAGCAGGCCTTCACCGCCGCGGTGATGGCTGCTGGAGACGAGTTTCACGAGGAGGAGGAGGCCCCGAGACGGGCTAACGTCGGACGAGGAGGTCGTCAGCTGAGAGGGGCTCCCGCGTGGGCTGAGACTTGGGAGAGCAGGCACCTGGTGTGGGCTGCAGAGGGTCACCTGTCCTACAGGACGGTGAAGTGTCTGGTAAATAGGAATTCACTACTCATTACCCATCCTCTTTCATTCTTTTATTCAAATTTCATTCAAACTTCATTCAAAACTAAAGATAGCTTTGTTTCAAATCATAATAGGAGGTCGGGAACATCAGGTCGTTCTCGGGTTACACGACGGCGATGGAGCACTACGAGCGGCTGTCGGCGGAGGAGAGGGCCATGATCGAGCGCGGAGCGTTCGGTCCTTTGGTTCAGATTTGGAGGGATATCGCGAAGAGGAAGTTGCGGGCTAACCTTAGCCTGGTCCGCGCTTTCTTGGACCGATTCTGGGATACGACTTCCACGTTTCGCATGCCTTTTGGTGAGGTGGGAGTCACTTTGGAGGACTACGGCATGATTTATGGTCTGCCGTGTGGGGTCGAGGAGGTGGTGTGGCCGGAGATTGCCATGAGGGCGGATTCGGCCGAGGCGAGGAGATTGATCGGTTGGAACTTGTCGCCGAAGGCTGTTACAGTGCCGGGTTTGATACCCAGTTCTTACGTTCGAGACTACTTTGCGGGGAAGACCCCGGCGCTGGTGACGATTGACGGGAGGGAGACGGCTCCTCCTCCCTGTACAGCTGAGCAGAGGGCTCGTCTGTGTCTTTGGTGGTTTCTGTCTTCGATTTACCTCGGAGACAAGGGCGAGAGGCTGTCGACGAAGCTTCTTCTTTTCCTTTCTGACCTGAGTTCCCTAAGACGTTGGGACTGGGTCACTGCTGGTTTTGCGGTCCTCATCCGCTTCATGAGGGCCATGGTTTGTCCGGAGTTGATGGAGAAGGGGACTTCTGCTGGTGCTGTCGGACCTGAACTACTGCTGGAGGTATGAACCTTCCTTTAGACCAAAGTAAATTCCTTTCTTTATCAAATCACGAAAGATGGTCATTGATTATTTTGTTTTACAGGCGTGGGTGTACTCCTACTTCCCGAGCCTCGCGCCCAAGAGGACGGAGCCGCTGGAGAGGGCCTATCCCGTGGTGAGGGATTGGGTGATGTGCCGAACGAAGAGCAAGCGCTCTTCTCACAACGTCTACCGGCGGGACGTGAACGCTCTTCAGCTGAGTAGCGTGAGTATCTCACTTATATTTGCTCGTGCTTCTTATATTCGCTTTTAGTTGATCATAGGAATGATCCTTGTTTTATCTTGTCACAGTGGGTGCCCAGACCTTGGGCGGAGTATGCTGGAGCGCCTCCTTTCGTGGCTGAGGTCCTTCGACCTAGGAGCTCGAGCCGGCTGCTGTTGAGGACGTCGATGGGTCCTGTGTGGTACTTGGGCGAGCGTTTGGCTCGTCAGTGCTCATGGGACGTGTTGACGGTTCCCGTCGATCCTCCCGGGACGATGTTTAGAGAGCCTTCTGAGGCTGAGAGGGAGGCGGACTTGGCTGGTGCCAGTGGTGACGACCTTCTTCTCCTTGGCGAGGACTACTCGACGTTCCTTTACGGGAGGTTGGCGTACTGGCCAGTAGTGGTGAGTATCTTTTATTTTGATTTGATTTTTGAGAATCATGATGAAAGATCATCGATTGATGAGAACCATTTGTCTTTGCAGGAGGTCGAGGCGGCGGGCATCGAGCCCCCAGAGTACCCCGAGACCCTTGAGTATACTGACGCGACCGGGAGGACGACGATCTCCGAGCTGCGTGACTTTGACGTAGCTGTGACGGATGCTTGGACGATCGGCGATCGATTCGGAGGGTGAGCCAGTAACTTGTATAACCTTTGTGTAAGAACACATTTGATTGAGTTTGTTCAATTGTTGAGAATTTCTTTTTGAAAATGCAGGTTGCGCCGTCTCGGTTCGTGGCGTTGTGGAGGGTAGCCAACCGGCTGCGAGCTACTACCGTCGAGGCACTTGTCGGCGGTCGAGGTCGTCAGGTATGAACCTTACGCCTATTTCGTTTTTGATTTTTGACTTTTCTAATTTTGCTCGAATCGATTGACATGAGCCAATTTATTGTTTACAGGGTGACCGCGAGTCGGAGCGAGAGTTGGCCCAGTCCCGGGAGGAGACGGCTCGCTTGTGGAGGGAGCTCGAGGTTCGGGACGCCGAAATCGCCGTTCTTGTGGCGAGAGTTTCAGAGTTGGAGGGTGCCCAGCAGTAGTTTTGTGTAGCTTTTGTCGTATTTTGCACATTTGTACATTGATTTTGAACATTTTTTTTTGGACTTTGTTTGGGGCTCAAGCCCCCAGTTTGTTGTACATTTCCTTCATTTGGTATATATACGATGGCCTGAGCGCCTTTGCTGCTGGATCGTGTTACTTGTACCTGCAGGTTAGTTTCTAACAGGTTTGATAGATGACGGTTTATGCCGTCATGCTGCCGAAAATTACATAGAAAACATGCAAAACATACATTTGTATATACATATGGCCTTGATTAGCGCAAAATGAGAGACTCGAGAGACTGCAAAAAAATGCGAAAATTTTGCCGAAAATGACCGGACGGTAGGGAGGGTTACTCCCTAAAAAAAAAAGAAAAAGGAAATTTATAAGTTAGAAATGTAGAAATGAAATTAAGAAATTGAAACTAATATATACCTGTTTGAAATTTATAATGAAAGTTATTTCCTAAAAAAATGAAAATGAAATTTATTTCCTAAAAATGAGAAACGAAATTTCCTAAAATGAAAACGTGCACATGTGGTAAAATGGCGAAATGTCGATGTCGTCTCGAAATGCGTGCCCGCGAAATTAGGAAACTTGAAACATGGTAATCTTCCCGTATTTACCAAAATAATAACCCGTAGGAATAGGAAATTATTCGTCAAGGAATTAGGAAAGATCCAACGCGGAAAATCACAGAAGTGAAACTGAGGAAGAGGCGCAACATGAGCTGCGTCCCTTTGAAGAGGTGCAGCAGGTACTGCGCCTATTCCCAAGCTGTCCTGTTCTGATGGATTTTTGGAAACAGAAGTTAGTATAAATAGAAACGTCGATAGAGCTTTTATTCACATAAATCTTCCGTCTCTTCTTCGTCTATTTACATAAAATTCTCAAAATAATTTCTTCATCATGAATACTTTGGAGATCCGCTTGAAGGAATGGACCAATGAATTTTCAAATATGGAGAAGCATGATATGGGCTCTTATAATTTTGGGTCGTTGTTGAGTTTGAAACTCATCAAGGTTGTGAAACTGTTCTTGGATTCTTGCCTTGACTACTGGGACCCGAACTATCATGTTTTTGCGTTCCCTGGGGGTGATATTTGTCCCTTTCCTGAAGAAATTGCTGCTATTGGTGGATGGGACCCCGAACATTTGCCTGCTATTCCTTCTACTTCTCAAGGGTACAAAAGCAAATTTAGAGATTTGCTCGGATTGACTAGGCTTGAGGTGGACCGTCTAGTTACCTCAAAAGGTGTGAGAATGTTGGACTTCATAGATCGATTCATCAACAGGGCCGACCCCACCGTTTCTCATGTTGCTAGGCGAAGGGCATTTGGCTTTTGCTTGTTGCATGTATATGTCTTTCAAGGGCATGTTGATGAAGACTTGAGAGGTGATCCCCGCCTTCTAGGCCTTGTTGAGCAGATGGAACTGCGTAGGAGCCCAGCTTGCTTATGCTTAGGAGAGATTATTTTGGGCTTGGATAATAGGAAATCCAACCGTGATCTGCCATTCTTGGGGAGTCCCGTCATTCTGCAGGTAAAAGACATCTTTTTTCTTTTTCTTCTTTTTTTTTCGTTTTTTTTTTGTTTTTTTTGTTTTTTTTTGTTTTTTTTGTTTTTTTGTTTTGTTTTTTTTGTTTTGTTTTTTTTTTTTTCGATGTCTAATACCCGCTTTTGGTAGGTTTGGCTTATGGAACGGCTCCGATTGATCGAGCCCCCAGTTCATGCGCTTTCCTATCATGCTCCTTCGATTGCGATGAGGGCGCGGTTGTACATGGTGGACTTCACCCGGGTCTGTGATTATTGGAAGAACAAGCTGAAGAGTGATGATGGCCCGTTGATCAGGTGGGTCGTGCCGTGGTGGCACCTTAAGTCCGTCACTGGAGTGTCTTCTTTGGATCCCACTAGGTCCGTGCGCATTCCTGGATTGGAGTTTATGGTGTGCATCTTCCCGGAAAGGCTAATGAGGCAAGTTGGGTTGAAACAGACTATCCCGAGGCTTGATACCGTCCCGCAGACTGCTATGGCACTTACTACAGAAAGCCGAAGAGAATGGGCTATTAAATGGGCCCAAAGAAACATGTGGTTCTTGAATTTCTCCGCCAATGCTTTATGGGTGTCGGATTCTTATCTGAGATGGAGAAAGGCTACCACTCCGGAAGAGCGCGAGAAATTGAGGAAGCGCGTGCCCATCGACTACAAGGTGCGCGAGGGAGAGAAAGAGAAGGAGAAGCATCTGACAGAGGGAGAAGAAGAAGCCGGGTTTCAAGTCATTCATCCTTCGAAGAAACCAAAGACTAACCCTGTCGCGGAAATGGTGATTGGCAAAAATGGAAAAGCTAGGCCTCGAGAAAGGCCATTGGTGATTAGGTCTGAAGTGGCGCAAGAGCGTCCGGCTCGAGGTCGTGACAAGAAGTATGACAAGAATGACAAGGGCAAGGGGAAGATGGAGGAATAGCCCGAGTCTTTATTTATTATTTGATTATTATTGTTGTAATAAAAAAAGGTAGGGTTTTTAGAATCCTAGCCTATTCTATTTTTATTATGCAGCGTACTATTATTATTAGAAAATGAATGAAATAAAAAAAAAAAGGTTAAATGGTTATGAAACCGTTGTGATTTTCTTTTTATTATTCTTGTCGAATTTCAAATGCAATGCAAATGTCCTTCTATTTACATTTTAGATATAATGGGTTGAATCCCGTGAAGGATTGCCTACGTATTCACTTAAAAAGCGAAATCAAACCCTTGCGCGTAGTTCGATTAAATGTAAAAGAATAATTGTTCTAAGCAAGAGCTTGTAATGAACTTAGAAAAGAAGCATGAGCTTTTGCTTACTCTGAAGGTGCGAATTTAGTTTATTTGATGATATGAGGATGACAAATTCGTCAAAATGCAAGAGCACAGTGACATTGGCTTATTTCATCTTGGCCAGGGGCCGTTTATTTAGTGCCGCAAGAGCGACACATGTAGGGTAATATCCGTATAATGCCCTTTAATTATAGGATTATAACGCAAATTTAATACGCGATTTATAGTCATAAAACGAAAATAACAAGGAAACGATAAAGATTAAGCAATAACCTCCGGTCCTAGTGCAATTCGGCAATGAGAGATCAAAGTAGATCTCCTCCTAAATGATGCACCCAAGATTGTCCGAGAAATGCCCTTGTGCTAGAATGAATCCTCTAATTGCCTTGCAATATTGAGAGGATTATTTTTGTGAGTTTTTCTTTAGATGAGAGATCTAGGTTTAGAGAGGAAAAATGTCTCTCAAAACCCTAAATTTTTGTCTCAAAAATGAATTAGGTTACAAAAGAGAGGAGAACCTCTCTTTTGTTCTCTCTTGGCCGGCCAACCATGAGCCTCATTGGGAAGTGGGCTTCCACTTCCTTTTAGCTTTAGTTCATGGTCCGGTTCGATAATGCTAAAACGTATACGACGGGTTTTCTAATTATAAATTGTCATCGGTTATCGGTAATTAAAGCATCAACTAATAATACGGGTTAGTTGAATTATTAATACATGTCCGACAAAGACAATATTGCATAATTAATTTATTCAATATACGTTAATCAAATATAAATCGTTTATATTCAATTTTACGAATTAACTGCTTAATTCGCCTTAGCCATTATTATTTAATCCGTATTAAATAAAATATCTCAACATCACATTTTGACTAAATATTAGTCAAATAACTCAGACTAACTGGTTAGTCAAATTTGGCATCTACATGACTGTATTTTCATACCGTCACGTCTCTCAAACGTATCCTATAGGTGTGACTTTTAGGGACCAGTTGATCACCGCCATCTGTATGACAATAACGTCAAACTTATCTAGCAAGCCAACCGTTATTGATAAACGTGGATCAACTGATAATAATACCAAAAGTATGCCCTTTGATCCTTTTAGAGATTTATAAGTCCTTGCACTAACTGTTAAGGACACCAGCCCCAACAAGCTCCCACTTGTCCGTACAAGTGTATGTGCAATGACGTTATCCGCACTAACTGGAGGACACCAGCTCCAACAAACTCCCACTTGTCCGTACAAGTGTATGTGCGATAACCGATTCTCATATTCATTTAAAATTTCTCCCACTCAATGTAAAACAATTTGCAGATCTGGATCCACAAAGGTCGTATTTTACAATCGATCTGGATCAAGAGTGGTTTCCCCGACTAGAGAGTAACTTAACTGATAAAACGAATCCGTATCCGAGCATGGCCATGCATTTCAGTTACAGCTCCTCGAGTGGCCCTGAGAAATATCTAGTACCTGATAAAGGCTGAATATTTCCTTCAACTCGACTCCTTCCGATCTAAGCACAGCATGAAATGACCCAGAAAAAATCTACTTGGCCCCCTGTTACGGATGACCATGAGAAAGAAACCAAAGTCACCCAAAATCTGCCTTAGTCTCAAGAGACAGTCGATAGTCAAAAGAATCGACTCTTAGGATCACCATGGAAGTCCTATCCACGACCGGGCACCGAATGTTATAAAACATTTAGGACTCCACGTCGATGTCACAATTGTGTCCTACGAGATATCCGTATAACTCGCCTCTGTGATTGGTCAGTCAACCGGTTGACTTATGGCTCGTTGAACCCACCATCAACCAACGTCACAAAATAATTGCCAGAGTTATCAGCTCATGTGGGCAATTAAGGACTAAAAATATAATGTTTGTTCAGTTCACTTTGTGGTGTTCAAAATTGTCGTACAATTCCACATGAAAAACATAATATATATAAATATCAAAACGATGATGTCGTATAGAGTACACAAGAAAATGAATCTAATCCATAAAAGAGTACTACAACTCAGGAACACGTTTAATTCCCATGGAATTAACATGCCCTTCATGCTTATCTTGTCGTAATGGTTTAGTGAGAGGATCTGCTATATTATCATGTGTAGCAATCTTTTCTATCACTACTTCCTTCTGCTCCTACGTAATCTCGGATTAGATGAGCTTTCCGTTGTACATGTCTAGACGCGACATAGTACTCGGACTCAGTCGTAGAATCTGCTGTAACACTTTGTTTGGAACTCTTCCAGCTGACTGTAGCGCCATTAAGAGTAAAAACGAATCCAGACTGAGATTTCGAGTCATCTCGATCCATAAGTCAATGCCCAATCTTTAGTCCTCCGTAGGTACTTAAGAATGTTCTTGACAGCCATCCAATGTGATTCACCTGGATGCTGTTGGAATCGACTTGTCATACTCAATGCATATGTCACGTTCGGACGTGTGCATATCATGGCATACATGATTGATCCTATAGCCGAGGCATAAGGAATCCGTGTCATGCGCTCTTTCTCTTCCGGTGTCTCTAGTGCCTGAGACTTGCTCAAATGCACCCCTGGAGCCATAGGAAGAAACCCCCTTTTGGAGTTAGTCATGCTGAATCTCTCTAGGATTTTGTCTATGTAAGACTTCTGACTGAGAGATAACATCCGTCGTGATCTATCTCGATAGATACGGATGGCTAGAATTCTTTGTGCCTCTCCCAGATCTTTCATCTGGAAATGTTTTTTCAACCATACTTTCACCGAAGTTAAGAGAGGTATGTCATTCCCTAATCAGGAGTATGTCATCGACATACAATATTAGGAAGACAATCTTGCTCCCACTCGACTTGATATAAAGACATGGTTCCTCGACCGATCGAGTAAATCCATTTTCTTTAATCACTTGGTCGAAGCGATGATTCCAACTCCGAGATGCTTGCTTAAGTCCATAAATGGAACGCTTAAGCTTGCACACTTTCTTAGGATGTTCTGGATTGATGAAACCTTCGGGTTGTACCATGTACAACTCTTCCTCCAAAAAACCGTTTAAGAAGGCGGTTTTCACGTCCATTTGCCAAATTTCATAGTCATGAAACGCGGCAATCGCTAAGATAATCCGAATGGAACGCAGCATGACTACGGGTGCAAAAATCTCATCGTAGTGCAAACCTGGCACTTGGGTGAAACCTTTAGCAACTAGTCGTGCTTTGTAGATATCTTGTTGACCTTCCACAGAATGCTTTATCTTGTAAAGCCATTTGCATTGAAGGGGACGAACCTTAGCAGGTAAGTCAACAAGATCCCACACGTTGTTCTCATACATGGAGTCCATCTCAGATTGCATGGCCTCAAGCCATAACTTTGAGTCAGAACTAGTCATGGCACCTTTATAGGTTGCGGGTTCACTACTCGTTAAGAGTAGAACGTCATCTATGTCATGTTCCTCGACCATACCAATGTATCTGTCCGGAGGAATAGAGACTCTTCCCGACCTCCTAGGTTCCTCAGGAATGTTAACCGCAGCCGGGATTGAAGGAGTAGGTTCCTCCAATAGTTGCTCGGTACTTGGTTCTGGAATCTCCGACAGTTCGAAGGTTCTATCACTCTTTGCATTCTCGAGAAATTCCTTCTCTAAGAATGTCGCACTAGCCGCAACAAAAACACGTTGTTCGGTTGGCGAATAAAAGTAATGACCAAGTGTTCCCTTAGGATAACCTATAAAGTATGTCTTGACCGATCGCGGGCCGAGCTTATCCTCGTGTCTCCACTTGACATAAGCCTCGCAGCCCCAAACCCGTATAAAGGACAAGTTAGGGACCGTTCCCTTCCATAGTTCATATGGAGTCTTGTCAACAGCTTTAGACGGATTTCGGTTAAGTATTAGAGCAGCTGACAGAAGAGCATAACCCCACAATGAGTCAGGCAACACGGTGTGACTCATCATGGATCGAACCATATCAAGTAGTGTTCGATTTCTCCGTTCGGACACACCATTCAGTGAGGTGTTCCAGTGGAGTTAACGTGTAGGGCAATCCCACAGTCTTTAAGGTGTTGATCAAACTCGTGAGAAAGATACTCGCCACCACGATCTGAACGTAGTGTTTTAATCTTTCTACCCAATAGGTTCTGTACCCTATTCTGGTATTCTTTGAATTTCTCAAAGGATTCACTTTTGTGCTTCATTAAGTAGACATAGCCATATCTACTTAAATCGTCCGTGAAAGTGATGAAATACCTATAGCCTTCTCGTGCGGTGATTGACATAGGACCACATACATCCGTGTGTATGAGCCCTAATAGGTCAGCAGCGCGCATTCCAACACCTTTGAAGGAAATTCGAGTCATCTTACCGATGAGACATGATTCACACGTGCCAAATGATTGAAAATCAAAGGCCGAGATAGCTCCATGCTTGATGAGCTGTTTTACGCGTTTCTCATTAATGTGTCCCATACGGCAGTGCCATAGATACGTTTGATCTTTGTCACCAACCTTTAACTTTTTATTCATTACGTGTAATATTTCGGTGGTCTGATCTAAAACATAAATTCCGTTCATGGAGACTGCCTTGCCGTAAATCATATCGTGTAATGAGAAAATGCAAGTATTATTTTCTATTACAAATGAAAAACCAAGTTTATCAAGTGCAGAAACTGAAATAATGTTTTTCGAAAGACTGGGTACATAATAGCAGTCATATAATGACAACTCGAATCCGCTAGGAAGCTGGATCACATATGTCCCCTTTGAGATGGCAGCCACTCTTGCTCCATTCCCGACACGCAGGTCCACCTTACCCTTTACGAGGGGTTCGATGTTTCGGAGCCCCTGCACATGATTACACAGATGAGAACCACAACCAGTATCAAGTACCCAAGTTCCGTAACTTGCGTGGTTAATCTCAATCATATGAATAAAAGTAGAAGAGAGAGAAGACATACCAACAGGTTTAATACGACCTGCCTTTAAGTCCTCATGATAAACAGGACACGTACGCCTCCAATGCCCAGTCTTGTGGCAATGATGGCATTCCATGTTTTCATTCTTGCTCTTTGTCGCGCCTGATGAGGTACTCGACTCACCAGGCCCACTCTTACCTGGACCCGACTTCTTGAACTTCGGTTTACCTACTGTTAGGTTTGCCTGAGCTTTGCCCTTACCTTTCCCCTTGTTTGTTACAACGAGAACATCCTGTTTCATGCTCCCACTGAACTTCATGTCCTTCTCGGTCTGTACGAGAAGGGAGTGCAGTTCATGGGGAGTTTTCTTCAAATCATTCATATAGTAATTCGCTCTAAATTGCGAAAAACCATCGTGGAGTGAGTGAAGCATGCGGTCGATCACAATGTTCTCGCTGATCTTACAATCAAAGGTCTCCAGCTTCTCGACATTCTCAATCATGCTGAGAATGTGTGGGCTAACTGGTTGGCCCTTCTGGAGTCTCGCATCAAAGAAGCGAGTGGTATGCTCATAGGTCACGATTCTCGGTGCTTTCGAGAATTCCTTGGTGAGCGTGGTGAAAATCTTGTTCGCACCATGGGCTATGAAGCGTTTCTGCAAATGGGGTTCCATTGCAAAAATGAGTACGTTTTTAATCGCACCCGCTTCCATACAGAAATCATTAAACTTGGTGATTTCAAGACTCTAGCCGTGGGACCTGGGTTTGCCGGGAGGGGCTCTAATAGATATTTGAGCTTCCCGTTAGCAGCGGCAGCATTCCGTAATGCCGCCTCCCAGTCCGCGAAGTTTGATCCATCATTCTTCAGTCGAGTAGACTGATTCATCTGATTCATGAAGATTCGAAGCCAAGACTCACGGTCCAATGTGGCACTTGGCATTGGGTTATCAGTAGAACCAGCCATTTGTTATAAGCAGTTTAAAAATTCGTGATCTACACTGAAAAAGAAAGAAAAACAAAACGAAATAAGCAACTCATCGAGGTGATTTAAGTCTATTTAAAATTCATTTTAACGTGTAGACTCAATGCACTTGCATAATTGATCTCCCTCAAGAATGATACAAGTGATCCCAAGACTCAATTTCTGTAAATTGATAAGCCAACTGTTTAGCTAATTCTTCCGGAAAAACTCTTGGTCGATAGATTTCCGTAAATCCTATCTATAGTCCACCATAGTCACAGGATCGTACGAGTGACCATAGTGTTGAGATAAAATAGGTCAATCGGTTCCAACTTACCCGACGTAGAAGGGGTCATATTATGCCTACCGACGAAGAAGGGACTCATTGGAGTTTGACCTATAAAGACTATTCTCAATTTTTGTTTATACAAGGAAGATCCCATCAACTTAATTATAATTCATATTAAGTGAACGAATAACTAGCGTCTGCGTGAATGAATTAATTTAGGTGATGGCTTAAAATCATGTGACATAAGAATGTCAAAGAAAACTAACTCGTGACCTCTATATGTGTCAGTTTTCATGCAATAAGTTGGTGGTTTGGTTTTTAGGCGGAATATGATGCATATTATCGTTACGAAAATAAATAAAAGGAATGCAATACGTAAATAAATATCCTAGTGTGGCCTATCCTAATAAAAAGAACATAAAACAACTTTGGAATCCACCGTTGGACCCGAGAAGCTTGTCTTGATGTTCCATCTTGATCCATGTAGCGGGAGTGAGCATCCGGTCTCCATCTTTGGTCTTCTCAAAAATTACAATTTAAATTTTACAAATATAAACCTATTTACATTCTAAATAAAAACTGTAATTAAAAGAAATAAAAATGGAGATACGAGATCTCAAAATACAACCAAGACCGTGTTCCATCATTACGGTAACACGTTCTACTAAGGCCACACTAAGTTACAACCGTTTGCAAAAATAAATAAATACGTAATTAAAAGCATTCAAATTAAACAAGAACGATAAATAAAATGCATCAACTAAATTAAATTTATTCGTGACATAATTCCGTAATTATGTAAAATTTATCCAAACCACCAAAGATAATTAAAATTATGTGATAAAACCGCTTCATCAACTTAATTTTAATTCGTGATAATCCGTTACTTTAAATCGTTTTAAAGTAATTTGATTGTTCGTGGGTGAACCGTTTCACTATCAAGCGAGTGCATAATTCGTATTATGCAAAATTGGCCGAAAAAAAAAAAGAAAAATTTTTTTTTTTTCTCACTGCTGGTCGTGAACAGTAACCGCAAAAATTTTTTTTTTTTTTAAAAAAATTCGTTGCTGAAAACGTGAGCAACAAAATCAAAAAAAAAAAAAAACCGCTTCAAATCTAGAGCAACAAAGATCAAAACAAACGATTTGATGAAACACAATTGTAATTTTAATCTAATCCGTATAGAAATCAAACTACAATTGTTACATCTTCAACATATTGCAATAATTATCGGTTAAAATTACAACATGTAAAGAATGATTGAAAACAAGAGATCGAACGATCTAACAAAATTGTGTGGCACGCAAATCAATGCAAAAACAGAAAACAGGCCGTGACATGAGGCCACACGGTTTTCAAGAAATTTTCGAGACAAAAATTTGTGCCACACGAAATTTTATGCAATCATTTTGATAGATCTTTAACATATTGCGATGAATATCGATTACAAAACAATATGCAAAGATCAAAATGAAAACAAAACAATAGACAACCATCACCGTGTATACAAGACACGGATCCCAAGGCACAAAACACAAAAAAAAACGCAGCAAAAAAAATAATTGCCGACAAAAAAAAAATTTGTGCCGTGAGGGTTTTAAACAAAAAATTTACCGATTCAAAATCCGTTTGATGAAAATCACATAGAAAAATTACGTGGCCTCGCTCTGATACCACTTGTAGGGTAATATCCGTATAATGCCCTTTAATTATAGGATTATAACGCAAATTTAATACGCGATTTATAGTCATAAAACGAAAATAACAAGGAAACGATAAAGATTAAGCAATAACCTCCGGTCCTAGTGCAATTCGGCAATGAGAGATCAAAGTAGATCTCCTCCTAAATGATGCACCCAAGATTGTCCGAGAAATGCCCTTGTGCTAGAATGAATCCTCTAATTGCCTTGTAATATTGAGAGGATTATTTTTGTGAGTTTTTCTTTAGATGAGAGATCTAGGTTTAGAGAGGAAAAATGTCTCTCAAAACCCTAAATTTTTGTCTCAAAAATGAATTAGGTTACAAAAGAGAGGAGAACCTCTCTTTTGTTCTCTCTTAATGAAGCCCAACCATGAGCCTCATTGGGAAGTGGGCTTCCACTTCCTTTTAGCTTTAGTTCATGGTCCGGTTCGATAATGCTAAAACGTATACGACGGGTTTTCTAATTATAAATTGTCATCGGTTATCGGTAATTAAAGCATCAACTAATAATACGGGTTAGTTGAATTATTAATACATGTCCGACAAAGACAATATTGCATAATTAATTTATTCAATATACGTTAATCAAATATAAATCGTTTATATTCAATTTTACGAATTAACTGCTTAATTTTGCCTTAGCCATTATTATTTAATCCGTATTAAATAAAATATCTCAACATCACATTTTGACTAAATATTAGTCAAATAACTCAGACTAACTGGTTAGTCAAATTTGGCATCTACATGACTGTATTTTCATACCGTCACGTCTCTCAAACGTATCCTATAGGTGTGACTTTTAGGGACCAGTTGATCACCGCCATCTGTATGACAATAACGTCAAACTTATCTAGCAAGCCAACCGTTATTGATAAACGTGGATCAACTGATAATAATACCAAAAGTATGCCCTTTGATCCTTTTAGAGATTTATAAGTCCTTGCACTAACTGTTAAGGACACCAGCCCCAACAACACGTGGGGTTACGCGAGGCGCGTTTTCATTCCTATTCTAGGCATAGTATCGTTTCAGTTGGTCAAGGTTTGTTGGGTTTGAAAACTCATTCCCGTCTAGGTCTGTGATTCTTACCGCACCCCCTGGGAGTATGGATTTGACTAGAAATGGTCCGGCCCAATTAGGTTTGAATTTTCCCCGTGGGTCAACTGGTAAAAGAGCTCTAACCGATTTGAGCACTAAGTCTCCTTCTTTGATGTTCCTTGGCCTAACCCTTTTGTTGAAAGCCCGTTTGATACATGCTTGATATGTTTGGACATTATGCAAGGCGCACAGCCTGCGTTCATCCAGGAGGATGAGTTCTTCATATCTATCCCTTTTCCAATCGGCTTCCGGGATTTGACTTTCTAGTAAAATACGCAAGGATGGTATTTCTAGCTCGACTGGTTGTACAGCTTCCATGCCGTAGGTCAAATAGAAAGGAGTAGCCCCAGTGGGCGTCCTAACAGATGTACGATACCCCCATAAAGCAAAGGGTATCTTGCTTGGCCAATCTCTATAGTTGTCAAACATTTTCTTGAGAATCGTGACAACATTCTTGTTTGCCGCCTCTACCGCGCCGTTAGTCTGTGGTCTATAGGGCGAAGAGTGGTGATGCTTAATCTTGTATTTGGCTAGCAATTGCTCGGTCTCAGCTTGGAAATGTGATCCATTATCGCTAATGATCTCATGTGGGCATCCATACCGACATATGATGTTGTTTTGTATGAACTTTGCCACATTTTTAGCTGTAAGACCAGTGTAGGAAGCCGCTTCTACCCATTTGGTAAAATAGTCGATTGCTACTAGAATGAAACAGTGACCTCCTGTTCCGGCTGGGGTTATCTTCCCGATTATGTCAATTCCCCATGCAGAAAACGGTCAAGGAGATGTCATTGTATAGAGCAATGAAGGAGGGACATGTTGCACATTCCCGAAGATTTGGCAATTGTGGCAATGTCTTACGTATTTGATGCAATCGGATTCCATTGTGGTCCAATAATATCCCAAAGGTGTGATTTTCTTTGCCATCATGGGCCCGCTCATATGAGGACCGCATTCTCCGTCGTGGACTTCTTCCATCACCTTTCGTGCCCGAGAAAGATCGAGGCAACGTAGGACTACACCAAGAGGTGTTCTTTTGTATAATTCTCCTTGCATGAGGATGTATTGGGAAGCTAGTAGGCGTATAGCACGTTGTCCCCTCTTGTCCATATCTGGTGGATAGGTACCATTAACCTTAAAATTCAGGATTGCTTGGAACCATGGTTCTTGTGCGATTTCCTCTTCAACGGTGATTTGGTGGACATAAGCCGGCTCTGACCGTCGTTCGATGCACAAAGGCATTTCCACCATGTGATCTGGCATATTAATCAAAGATGCAAGTTTCGCAAGAGCGTCTGCAAATTGATTTTCCTCTCGAGGTAGGTGTAGGTAGGTTACGTGATCAAAGAATTGAGCGACTTGGTCTATTCTAGCCTGATAAGGTGCGAGGCTTTCGCTTCGGATTTTCCAAGATCCTGTAACTTCGTTGATGATCAGTGATGAGTCCCCATGTACTCGGAGGTTTTTGATGCCTAAACTCACTGCCGCTTGTAGTCCAATGAGACAAGCTTCGTATTCTGCAGCGTTGTTTGTCACCTCGAAGTCGAGTTTGACAGCAATTGGTGTATGCTCGCCTTCAGGAGAAATGAGCAACACCCCTATTCCAAATCCTCTTAAGTTTGATGCTCCATCAAAGTACAGGTCCCAGGAGTCTACATCAGTTTGGAGTATATCCTCGTCTGGAAATGACCAAGTATCTATTGTTTGCGCGTCATTGATAGGATTTTCTGCGTAGAATTCGGCGACGGCGCGACCTTTTATAACTTTCAGTGGCACGTATTTGAGGTCGAATTCTGAGAGCATCAAGGTCCATCTTGCTAGACGTCCGTTGAGGACGGGTTTCTCGAAGAGGTATTTGACTGGATCCATTTTAGAATATATTTTGATGGAGTAGCTAAGCATGTAATGGCGTAGCTTCTTCGTTGCCCACACAAGAGCGAGGCATGTCTTTTCGAGTTGTGAGTATTTGCACTCGTACTCCAAGAACTTCTTACTAAGATAGTAGATAGCTCTTTCTTCACTTCCTACGATTTGAGCCGCATGGCACCCATGGTCGTTTTTTAGTTCTTCGTGAGATATAAACCAAGAGGTTTATCTCGTTGTGGTGGCATGAGTACTGGTGGTTTAGCCAATATCTCCTTGATTTGATCGAATGCCTTTTGACAATCATCATCCCACATGGTGTGGTCTGTTTTCTTGAGTTTCTTGAAGATAGGCTCACAAATCATCGTAAGTTTCGATATGAATCGACTTATATATTGCACCTTTCCTAGGAATCCTCTGACTTCTTTTTCTGTTTGAGGTTGTGGCATTTCGATCAGAGCTTTGATTTTGGAAGGATCTATTTCTATACCTCTTTGACTAACGACGTATCCCAGGAGTTTGCCAGATGTTACCCTGAATGTGCATTTCTGAGGATTGAGTCTCATGTTGTACTTTCGTAGCCTTGCGAAGAACTTGCGAAGGTTTGCAATATGTCCCTCTCTTTCCTTGGATTTGACAATCATGTCGTCTACATATACCTCAACTTCTTTGTGCATCATGTCATGTAAGAGTGTAGTTGCGGTGCGTTGATATGTAGCTCCGGCGTTGATCAATCCGAACGGCATTACCGTATAGCAGTAGGTTCCCCATTGGGTGACAAATGCGGTCTTATGCATATCTTCCATGGCCATCTTGATTTGGTTATAACCCGCATACCCATCCATGAAGGATAGTAATGCGTGGTCTGCAGTATTGTCCACCAATATGTCGATGTGAGGTAGAGGGAAGTCGTCTTTTGGACTTGCTTTGTTTAAGTCCCTAAAGTCGACACAAACGCGGATTCTCCTATCCTTTTTGGGTACGGGTACTATGTTGGCTACCCAGTCAGAATACTCGGAAACTTTGATGAACCCGGCTTTGAATTGCTTGTCAACTTCTTCCTTAATCTTTAGAGCCCACTCTGTTCTCATTCGTCGAAGCTTCTGTTTCACAGGTTTGAAACCCGGCTTAATCGGAATCTTATGTTCAGCGATATCCCTGTCGATTCCTGGCATATCTTTGTAGGACCAAGCGAAAACGTCTTTGAATTCATTTAGGAGGTCTATGAAATCGGCCCTTTCGGTAGAGCTCAAGGTAGTCCCTATCCTAAGTTCCTGGGGTTCTAGTTCGGTTCCTACATTGATGGGTTCGGTGTCTTCTATTACTCGGTCCCCCTTCCCCTTCCCCTTCTTGCAGTATTTCTTTGGCTATGTAGGGAGGTATTTCGATCGAGTCCGGGTCTTGGTCATCCTCGGTATCATCGTAAATGCAATTGAACTCAAGATAACACAAAGAGTAAGCAGAACCTGGTTTATTCATATTAAAATTTGAGTAAAGTTGGAACAAAGAAGCCAACTGATCCATGGTCAGTGGCGGCAAAGGGACAGTGGTTGGGGCATTTCCCGAACTACCGTGACTACTCGAGACTAAGCTAGGAGAAACGAAGGGAGTGGGGATGACGACAGGAGTAGACTCTCTAATGACTTCTCTAGACTCCGACTCTGACTCCGATTCCGACTCGAACTCATCGTCTTCTGGTTCTCCTTTGAACATATCTCCTTCTCCAGTGGTGAGCTTGAAGAGTCTTCCTTGATTGTTGGTCCATTTGATAGATTTTCTCCATCCTTTCTGCTGTTTTGTGTCGGTTTCTGTGATCAACGCGATGGGGTTGAAGCGATCGTCTTGAAGTATCATGGTAATGATCTCATCCTGCGCGGCCCTAACGAATCGATCCTCTCCAAAGAATAGGCTAACAACTTGTTCGTCTAAGCAAGGTGCTTGACGGGTTTTGACGGTAGGAACCGTTTCTGGAGGGATGAAGTAGCAATCGTGAAAGGTCTCGATTCCGGCTAACTTCCTCTCGAGATAATGCCAAGGTTAGGGAAATCCGTGAAAGAGTTCTAGACTTCCTTCTTGAACAAAGTACCCATTTAAAGTAGGGAGATAGGGCCTCATTTGGACTCCTACGTGCTCGCGGTTTTGGACTTGGGCGAGCATTTCGAGAACCTCCTCTTTTGTGGGTTTGTACCCTAGTCCAAGTGGTATCCTTGTTGAGTTGCCTTCCTTGTATGGTGCGAAGGTATTCTTCCGAATAGGGTTCAAGGACATTCCAGGGAAGTATCCCTGCGATTTGAGTATGTGGTTGACCACCAAGTTAGAGTAGGGATTGTAGTATAAGGGTGCCAACTCACTTTCTATGACATTTACACTTTGGAAGCCCCCAAGTTCGTATACGGGATCCGCAAGGACTTGATTGTTCGATTGTTTTTCGATTATTGCCTTGATGGGTGACGAAGTGATCGTCACTACTTTGCCATTTAGTGGGATCTTGATCTTTTGATGAAGGGTGGATGTTACCGCTTTGGAAGCGTGAATCCATGGTCTTCCCAGAAGTATGTTGAATGAAGCTTCAATGTCCACTATTTGGAAGTTAACCTTTCGTTCGATTGGCCCTGTGGCTATGGTTAGGTTAGCAAGTCCTACTACTTTTCGTCGTGTACCATCATATGCACGCACACCTTGATTGGTAGGGGTCCAATCCGACTCTTTCATGCCTAGCTTGTATGCTGTTTTAAGGGGTATGACGTTGACCGCGGAACCATCATCCACCAAGGTCATTGGCACATTCTTCTTTAGACAAATGACAGTGATGTATAGAGCAAGGTTGTGACTAGCGCCAAAGGGTGGCAAATCTTCGTCCGAGAAAGTAATAGGATTACTTAGCTTCGGTGATTCTTGGAAGACCAAGTTGACTACATCTTCAGGAGTAGAGTTATGTGCTACATTTAGCTTGGCCAGAGCTTGCAGTAAAGCTTGGCGATGTGGGAATGAGCTTGCTATTAATTGCCAGACTGATAGATCAGCCTTTGTTTTCTGTAATTGCTTGAGCAAATGATCAGTGGAGTCATCTTCGTTGTCATTTGGTGTGATGACGTTGGTTGGACCATTTTGAGTAGTGCTTTGATATGGGCGACCCGAACGAGTTAGGTGATCCACATCTTGGTCTTCACCCTTTTGGATTATTTCTTTGACTAGGGAGTTTTCAATGAGATACTCGTCCTCATCATCATCGGCCCAAACCCCATTGATTGCAGCTAGTTCCCTCATTCTCATGATATCATCTTCTAGTCGTATGATTTGATCGACTAGTTTATCAACCACGATAATTATTTCTTGCATAGAGGCATTTTGAGAGAAGATTAGTGGCACATATTCTTCGGGTATTGTGTTGGGATCTCGTAGAGTTGTCACCACATTTTCTAATTCCCAAACTTGCCTATCTACACTCCTTGCCCATGCGATGAAGTCGGAAATGGTAGGGGAGATAGTAGAGTAGAGCCCTTCATTCTCGATTGCATGAATTTCATTTTCGATGGGAGAAATGAGGTGTGAGCAATCTAAGGTAGATTCATCACTTGTGATCACTAGAACTCCAAGAGGATTCTGAGTGTTGTTGGGCTTACCTCCCGGTGGTATTGGCAATCGACCATCTTCAATCATGTCTTGAAGCACGTTTTTCAACTTGTAACATTTTTCTGTGTCGTGCCCTTTGCCCCTATGGTATTCACAGTACGAATTCTCGTCCCAAAACTTGGACTTCCTCTCGGGTTCGGGAGTAGGTCCAATGGGTTGGAGTTTACCTTGCTTCATTAACCTTTTTAGAGCGTTGGAGTAAGTGTCCCCAAGGTTTGTGAATTTCCTTGGTGGGGTAGTTTTCTTGGATGGCTCGAGAAGGTTAACTTCATCGGTCTTGCTAGTAGAGCCGTATGAACGACTTGTGGACCCTTGATATCCTCGACCTACCGTTTTGGACAAGAGTCCTTTACGGATGTCATCTTCAATCCTTGTTCCTAGTACGGTCAAGTCCTTGAAAGTCTTGATGTTTTGGTATCTCAAATGATTGGCATAGATGGGCTTGAGATTATCCACAAACTTCTCCACAAGAGTAGCCTCATCCGGGCGTTCAACTAGTTGAGTGCTAGTTTTCCTCCACCTACTTAGGAAGTCGGTGAATCCTTCTTTGTCATTTTGGGTAAGAACCTCTAGAGTACGCATGTTGACTTGGATCTCGGCATTATCCGCATATTGCTTAGAGAACTCGATTGCGGCATCTTCCCAAGTAGCAACCTTCTTCTGATCTAAAGAGTAGAACCATTGTCTCGGGATGGTATCAAGAGATGAAGGAAAGATCCTTAAGAACATCTCGGGTTTGATGCCTTTGATAGACATGTAATCCTTGAAGGCACGGATGTGGTTCAAAGGGTTCTCGTGTCCCTTGAACTTAGGGATATCCGTCATACTAAAGTTAGTTGGCAATTTGGAATTGACGGCCTCATACTTGCGATTGTTTTCCCTATAAATGTCATCACCCTTAAGGTACATCAATTGCTCCTCTAGGTATTGGAGTCTTTTCTCAGCTACAGTCATCCCTATGGGAGGATTCTCATCCCTAGATTCATCATCGGAGTTACGTAGTACTTCATCTTCAAGAGGAGGCAACCTTCCCTCTACGGCATAGATACGGCCTTCGATGAGCTCAAGGCGGTCATAGGTTTGTTCTTGGGTAGCTTGCATTTGGGCTAACGTGGCTAGGATTCGATCATTACCATTTTGAAGTTGGTTGAAGTTCGTTTCATCACTTGATCCGGGCATCTTGAAAACTGGATAAGAGATCGGCGACGAATCAAAACACGATCGACCATTCTAACACACTTGCTAAAAGAAGAAATGTTTTGACTCGTGAAGTGGGTGTGTGCCACTTGTGTTGAGTGAGTTTTGAAGAAAGACAAGGTCTTTGAAAATGTGTGTCCTAGTCAACTATAGTGTAGTTGTAGGAGTGGACTCGAAGTGAGGTTTTGAAATGGGCTCGTGGCCCGAATTTTGACACGACAAACGGACAGAGTTTTGACCGTATTTTGCGCTAATTAAAAGCTTTTTCGAAATTTTTGTTTAAAAAGAGGGTTTTGATTTTTTTTGAAAAATCGTCATGGTTTCGTATAGAAATGGTGATCATGTAAGGTATACATATTTATACAAGCATTATTAACGGGATGCTGAGTGCATTTAAAAGGGATTTGGTTTAAAAGGTGGGTTGCCATACCGAACCATCAAACCCGAAGTCTGTGGAGAGGCTCGTACCAAACAAGAGTAAGGCCGATTCCTAGTCCATTTCCTCAAGTAGTGAAGGCCCTTGATACAAACAAGAGTAAGCATCATGGTATGGATGACGTCAATCGCTATCCATCCTTAGGCCCAAATAAGAATTAGGACCGTTTAGACGGGACGATTGGTCGAATGGGTTGGGTTGGGCCTAGGAAGGCCGAATAAAACGATCTAGGAAGACCGAGTTATGAAAAACCGACAATTGTCTTGTACAAACTATTCCCTAACCTTGTTCAAGTTTCACCCTTGGCTACACGTAAGTGTATTATCCCCAGCGGAGTCGCCAAACTGTGGACAGCGGGCCGCCCACGGGGGCGCTTGGGTAGGAAAAGAGAAACAAGCGTTTGCATTTTGTATGGAGTCGCCACCAATTTTTATGGGAAATTGGAACCGTTCGAATACCTCGTGTCATGTCAAGACACAAAGTAGAGACATGAACACTAAGCAATCGTTACCCTTAGCATTCTATGTCTAGAATGACTCTCGTGGATGCCAATGAACACGGGTGCTCACAGATATCTGGAGTAAGGGGTGAGGGTACGTATTAGGAAGCTCTTTTGATCGAACACCTAATCCCGCCCGCCTCGATAGCGGCCTCTACTAATGATTAGGGAAGTTATTCATACTTGATATATCGTCGGCTATATGCATGCAATGCAACATCCAAGTTTTAATCCTAGCATGTGAGAATTAATACTAAGTCGGTAAACACGTAATTAGCATACAATTGGGTGAAGTAGGATTTAGTGCTCATTTACATGTGAAAACATACAAGCAATAAAAGAAATACAATAATTATAAATTACAATAATGAAAATTACATTAATTACATTGGATTAGGCGATTTATGTCGAAAATACCTTTAAAACGGATAATTTGAGAAAAAGGAATAAAAGAAAGAAATAAATTAACGAACAGGAATTAGCGTGATATTACGGATAATAGTCAGTTAATTACGAAAGCTAATTAATTAGGTCAAGGCAGAAACGGAGTTCGGGACGAACTCGAGATAGAACAAAGCAGCAGAGCCGCTGCCCTTTAGAATAGGCGCGCACAGACGCCGTCGTCTGCTCCGTGGCTTCGATTCTGGCGTGAAGCCGTAATTGCAAGCCGTTAATGTTAATTGGTGATTTAATGATTAATTAAATTATTTACTCGGATGAAAGTGATTAATAGGTTATTTAACATATGAATGGGTCATGAAAACAGTAAAACATGAATAAGACGGAATTAATCGAATTAACACAAGATGGAATAATGACAGAAGTGAAAAATATTAATGAGTCAACAAATTAATTCAACTGATTAGGTTAGATACGATGGATTAGTGACGAATATGCGACGATCATGTGAATAAACGGACGAAAACTATATCAAAGACGAATTCCAGAAACTCAATATGAACAAATTGAATCTCTATAACCCGGAATTGAATTTAATGAAGAAAACCCGCAAATATCGGATTATAAGGGATTTAAGCCGGATTTGAATGATTTAAAACATGTTAAAGATGATGATTAATATACATGTGAATTATATGCTGTTATGACGAAGAAAACGAAACAAAACGAAACAATACAAAAGGAATTTGGGACGAATAACAGAGGACGAACGAAGAAGAAAGGAAGCGAGAATCGCGGCAGCTCACGAAGAGGCGCAGCAGAATCGCGCTCCTTCAAGAGGCGCAGCGATTCTTGCTGCGTCCTTTCTCGACGATTAGTCTTCTGGAAATCCGTAAAAAGAGTTTTAAAGCATGGTTTTAGAAATCGGTTTTAATGGTATTTTCGACGTAAACCTTACAATGATGATACAATAATTAAAATATAATAAATAAAAGAAGGATTATACACCCTCAGACTTACATGTTGACGAAACGAGAAGGACTAAGATATCGATTAGTGATGCTCGACGCGAATGCAAAGAAAGTGCCCTCGTAAGAGGAAAACGATTAATTAATTAAGTTGATTAATGTGGAGTTGGTCAAATTGGTCGGTCATGCAAACGGGGAGGCTGGTACTCAGAAAGATCCGAGCTTACGTGGTCGAAAGTTCAAGCACGTAGACGCCAAAAAGTAAGAACAAAGTCTAGAATGCAAAGGGAGAAGAGAAGGGCGGACACTCGCGTGAGAAATATGAGGAGCGAAGGCTCCTATTTATACTAATCACGTGAAGGAATTAGGGTTTCGGAGACTCTTTGGAAGTGAATCTCGGAAAGATATGAAAAAGATACGAGAAACATGCAGAAAAGGGCCTGGGAAGAGGCGCAGCAGCCACTGCATCTCTTGGAAGAGGCGCAGCACCTGCTGCGTCTATTCCCAAGTGGTTTCCTCCTGCGGAAGAAAGATTTCCGTGTTTCAGTTATGGTAGGACGGAAATAATTCGGTTTTCCTTAATATCTTATGTGAATATTACGGGAAATTGCTTACTAAAAGATAAAATTTATGAAATATGGAATAGAAATATCCGGAATATTCCAGAACATTCTGACTCGGGATTTAACGGTTATCAGAAAATGGAGACGGTTTTAGGCCCGGACTCCGAATGTACTCTAATTACTGTCAAAACGACCGTATCGGGACGTAGATGACAACTAAGAGGTAGCCATTAATATTTGAGCAATCACTTGACGATAATCTTACGAATTGTCACAAATCGTTCTGCGTATCAAACATGCGGCCCAATCATCACCGGGTGGTTTGCGGGAGGTGCAGAAATGAGGTATCTACAGGTCTTTACCTTGACGTAAGCATCACATCCCCAAATCTTCATGTAGGATATATTAGGAACCCTTCCTTTCCACATCTCATATGGTGTCTTTTCGGTTGCTTTTGATGGACTATTGTTCAATGATTTGATTGCGGTTTGGATTGCAAAACCCCAAAACGAGTCGGGTAACTCGGTTAGACTCATCATAGATCGAACCATATCAAGTAGGGTTCCATATTTCCTCTCGGCAACACCATTAAGTTGTGGTGTACCGGGTGGAGTGAGTTGTGACACAATGCCACAATATTTGAAGTGTGAAACAAATTTATTACTAAGATACTCTCCACCACGATCCGATCGTAGTGCCTTTATCTTCTTGTTCAATTGGTTTTCTACTTCATTTTGAAATTCTTTAAATTTCTCAAAAGCTTCACTCTTATAATTCATTAAGTAGATATACCCATATCTACTTAAATCATCGGTGAAGGTAATGAAGTAGTCATAATTACCCCTAGCGGTGACACTCATTGGTCCACACACATCGGTATGTATAAGGCCCAAAAGTTCACTAGCTCGTGTCCCTTTACCACTAAAAGGATTTCGAGTCATTTTGCCTAGGAGGCGAGATTCGCATATACCATAAGATTTGAAATCAAATGGTTTAATAATATTAGTAGAAACTAATATTTTAATGCGATTCTCATTAATATGACCTAATCGACAATGCCAAATGTACGATTCATTTGGATCACTTGATTTGAGTCTCTTGGTTTGTATATTATAGATGTCATTCTTTGGATTTGAAGTCTCTAGAACATAAATGCCATTAATAGAAGAGCCTCGGCCTATGACCAAGGCATTTCTAGAAATAATACAACAATTGTTTTTAATGGCAAAATTAAAGCCCTTTATGTCTAACATAGCAACTGAAATAATGTTCTTAGAAAGAGAAGGTACATAAAAACAATTATGCAAATACAACTCAAATCCATTTGCTAGAACAAGTACATAAGTAACCTTGGATGTGGCCGCTACCCTAGCTCCATTCCCAAGTCGGATATCAACATCGCCCTTGCTCAGCTTTTCCACGTTTCTTAGCCCTGTAAATGATTACAAAGGTGAGAACCGCAATCAATATCTAATACCCTTGTTGTGGTGGAAGTGAAATTTACATCAATAACATAAATTTCAGAAGGAATTTTACCAAGTGGAATAACAAGTCCATCCCTTATATTTCCCAAATTTATGGGGCAATTCCTCATCCAATATCCCATGCCATGATAATAATGGCATTCATCATCAACTTTGGCTCCTCTGGTAGTCCCACTAGCCATCTTGTTACCATTGTTGAATTTTTTACCTTTCTTTCCCTTCCTTTTGAACCATTTCCGTTTTGTTGCAAGAACTTGCTTGCTAGGACTCCCACTAGCTTCGGCATCCCTCTCTTCCAAAGATAAGGATCCCCATAGTTTTAGTGTTATGGTCTACCCGAGACACATTCACAAAGGATCTAGTTATAGTAGGAGGTATGGAGGAAGTGATGAAATTAAGGTTTCCATCGGAACCGATCCCAAAATGAAGCTCTCTAGTAGTATCGAGATTGTTGTTGGAGCAAATTTCGTCAAACAAGTTATGACGAGACTCAATGGTAATTGGTGTTGTTGCATGTGTAGGATCCATTGCGATATATATAAATTACAAACATGGAGGTAAAGGACGTATTAACATTTGTCATTTTAATCAAACTTGTAAACATTTTAAACAAGTTATAACATTTATATAGTGACCTCTACCCAACTATCATAAATGATTCCGAGATCCAAATTCATATTAATACGGGTACGGTGAGCCGAGTCATCCCTTATTAATATAACTCGGTGGATTAACCTCTTAATCGATTCTACTTCTAGAACTCTCGGTCGATAAAAATTACTCTAATTTTCATCTTTAGCCCGAAACACATGCGACTACAGTCACGAATACTTCCATTGAGCTCAATCCAAATTTCGATGTAATAACATTTTATTACCAACTTACCCAACGTAACAAGTTTAGTACCCCGGTGAGCCGAATCTACTTCCTTATGAAATTGGGATTCATGGTTTCTATATTTGGTAAGGCTAATTCTCAATTATTAAAAGTGAGAGGTCTTGTCAATTTATTATCTATCACGTTTTAAGTGAACTAAAACGGTGAACTACGATAATTGTAATTGACACGGTTGATGATTTGATATGATATGCATGTTGTTGTTTATGGCGATTTGGCAATGCATGTAACATATTAGAACAAATGCAAAGCAATAATAATAAATTCCGAGTATGGCCTTCCTAAAAATAGAAAATCAAATAATCTATTACATATTCGGAAACCAACTCCTTTGGTCCCTTGAATCTTCAAGTGTCGCGCCTTCCAAGAACTCCGTCTTCGTCGGATCACCTTTCGGAATGGCACCGTCTTTGAAAATACTCCATAATTACAAAAAACAAACAAAGCTATTCCTATTATACATTTGCAAAATGGAAAAACTATTAAAAATAAAAGTGATACGAGATCACATTAAATTACAACCGAATCAATATTCCCTTTCATTACGGGTAATATCGATTAAAACTAAAGTCATACTAAGACAAAATTACATAATTCAAAAATTATATAAATAAAAGACATTCAAAAATTGAAATATGCAGCAATATAATATGTATCTATCATGCCAAATTATGTGCCAAATCGCCCTATTTAACTTATATCGTATATATAACCCGGTTTTAAGGAATTGTGTGATAATAACTTCTTAAAATCAGAAATTAACACTTAAATCACATTTAAGTTCAAGTTAATTATCCTAATACTCTTAGAACTCAAAAATTAGTCATCACACAATTTTCGACAATAATTCAACTTGATTTAATTTTTATTCTCATATTTGACCTTAAAATCATCATTTATATGAAATAAATCCAAATTAAATTACAATAAATTCAAAATTTGAATTTAAAATTTTTGAACATTCTGGAATATTTCCATAACACTCATATTTTCAAAAATAATGGTTGAAATTTTCGAATTAATTTTGAGAAAATATAGTTGCATTTTATCGGTTTTATCTCATAAAACATCTAACGTATCCAAACATTAATCCAATCAATTTTAAAACCTTAGATCTGATTATTGGGATATTTATGCAACCTAAAATAATTTTCTCATGCCATGCAATTCGTTTTAGCTATTTATGCTAAAATAGTGACTATTTATGCCATTTTTACTCTAAAAATTCATAAATCATGCTAACAGAGATCATTCCATCTTGAATTTACATACACTCTGTAAATCATGCATTTGATAACATATTAAAATCTCATGGCCTAATTCAAAATTTAACTATTTTTAACCATTTTACCTCTTTTAATCCATTTTTATCTCAAAAAAATCATAAATCATGCAATATTAATCCAATTAATACGAGATTTTACACAAACTTTTTAAAATATGCATGTGAGGGATATAAATTTTTCAAGGTCAGAGACTTAGTTTAACTATTTTTAGCATTTTAATTCCCATTTTAGTCATAAAAATATAATAAAATGGCCAAAAATCATAAAAATGAGCAATAAATTTTCATAAATCATAAAAATTACCTAACAAAATTTTAGGACCAGAATATATAACATGCAAAAATTTTCGTGGCTTTATCTTCATAAAACTCAAATTTTTAGTTTTATATGTTAACATTTTAACTCGGAAAAACAATAACCGATTATGCATGCAACATCCTATGCTCTGATACCACTTTTTAGGTTCATATACCTATTATTAGACTCCTCTAATAGTGGACTAATTAACTTCTTAATTATTTGTTCTTAAGATCTAGTGCATGCATAACAAAATAAGAGATTTATAAGAAAAAACTATGTCCCTTACATTTTAGGTTGGTTCGAAAATATGGGCACAATAAGGTCACCTTCCTTCACTAGTTCTTGAGCTTAATATGTTGGATGATCCTCCTAAGACTCCAAGTATAGAAGACACTCCAATAAGTTGCACCCAAGATTCAACCAAAACATTCCTACTAATATTAACTAGATATGTAGTAGAAATGCTACCTTAATATTACTAATATTTCTAGTATTACTACTTCTAGTAATAGTTGGAGAGTATTAGTATTTGAGAGTTGTTGGAGGATTTTGCATGTGAGGAAATATGAGTGCAAAAACAAGCAAAAAGCAAGAGTGAAAAATGAGCAACAAGTGCTCTTATTTAAGAGCAAAAAACTGGTTGCTCTCTTGCATGGGGGGAATATTTTTCCTCTTGTTTTTACTTATTTGAATAGTATTGGTAGGGTGTTGTAAGTAGTAGGATGATTAAACTTATGTGATATGTCACTATCACACTCTTCTCAACCAAAATGAACAAAACAAAAGGAGCATCTTTTGCTCTCCTTTGGCCGGCAATATGGAGCCTTTTAGGTCCATTTTTGCCTTTTGTCATTTGTTCCACAAATGCTTATAAGTCATATGTTTAACTATCTTACAAATTAATTATTAATGTAATCATTAAACAATTAAATATTACAATTAATAATATAATATACACTCCACTTTTGAGTAGTATACTACCATTATATCAATATATAATGGGTCCTACAATTGCTAGTTAGTTAAAATTACAACTCTTTGTAACTTTAAATAACCAATTACCTCTACCTCAAAACTTATATAAAACCTCAAGTAATTTAGTAACTTAACACTTAATTACTAAATTAAATCTTATTTAATCGTATTACAATAAGACGTAAAATCGCACTCCCGTAATTAAGGAATTAATCAATCTGTATCGTATACAATTTAATAAATATCTATTTGGGCCTCATCCTATAGGTGTGACCTAAAGGGATCAACTGACCACCACCGTCATACGACAGTAATGTCAAACTCTAGGTAGCCAATCATTACCGATTAATGATGATCAGTTGACAATATAATGAATCATCCCTTTCGTATTCTTAATATGAGATTTAATTATGATATTAAATCATGTGATTGCACTATTGTTGAGGACACATATTCCAACACAGTTGGAGTGGAATTAGCTGAAGAAGAAATATTGTAGTCATCCTGCACTTATCACTTATCTTTAGTTGACATGGTGGCATAATATCCATATGTTTGCCAAATGTTTTACTAAGTTGGTGCTTCATTTTGGTAACACAACTACGTCTAGAGTTGAGTCCGCATATGCTCAATTGAAGATGTGGTTAGAATCAGCTTAACTTACTCTTGACAATCTGTGGAAACGGCTGATGTTACGATGCACGGCAACATATCGAGATTAAAAAGACGTTAGAAGATTCTATAAGCAAGACAGTTGTCACTAACTTATATTACGGGAATAAATTTTCAATGTTGAGTGGAAGAGTTTCGACGACCGCCATTGAAGCAATGCAAGTGGAATATAATCGTGGGACTGATCTGGGTTATTACTTGGAGGACTATTGTGGTTGTACAATATGGACCACCCATAAGTTATTGTGCGCTTGTCAGTTACATGCAGCGGTCGAGGAAGGTAGAAAAATTCATCTAACTGATATACACAATTTCTGGTCAAGGTTAGCTTACACGGAATCCAATCATCATCGTTCTAGCCATAATGATGTGATCGAGGAACTTTTAAATAAAGTTCGAAATCGGCCCAGAGACTGACCGAGTTTGTAGCCCTGCTGAATCGTTGTAACACCCCCATTTATGTAGGAGCCTTTAGCAACACATTCCCAGATAAATGGTTTTGTTGCAACTGAACTTTATTGAAATATAACTTTAAATGGTTTTATTAAAACTGAACTGAAAGTCTAATTTAATATAAACTACGCAACTTGCAACGTAAATGATAAAGGCCTAAATGCATAGTAAATATAGTCTGAACTAAGTGAGTTAGACGCCTAAGTCCATCTATTCTCTCACACCCAAGCTCCCTTGCTCAGCTAATCAAGTACCTCTTATTTTCTGCTTCCACAAAGGAAACATCAATTTAAAGACACAAGAACACACACAAATCAACCTATGATCTTAAAATAAATAGACGAAACAATATGTAAATATAAATAAGATATATAGATGAAAATATATGTCAAAGCACATGGCCTTAACCATTGTCACACTGTCACCGTATCAAAACCATGAATAAACAAGTAGTATGCTGCCAAGGCTCATATCCCAACCTCAATCACGCTGTGTGGGCTTGCCACGCCTGGTTCAGGGCCAACTTCGAACACCATGCCCTGTCTGTCCTATCTAAACCAAGGTCTACAGCTCTTCAACATCCCCGTACCTGGCCTATCCAAATCACAATCCATCTCGTACCAGTGTCAATACAATACCAAATGCCAATACGTGCTGGTACAATAATATATAACAATATAAATTCCAATCAGAATCGTTGCCACAATGCTAAGTTTCTCATAAGTAAATGATTTTATTATGTCAATGCAAAATACAACATGATAAATGCCAAGCAATTATAAGAACTTCCAACAGAACAATTAACAACAAAATGCCACGGCCAAAGGTCAACGCAATAGCTCATCAACACCAAATCTAATGTAATGATTCATCAATGCCAATTAAAACAATTAAGACAATTAAGCACATAAAAAACCCCGCAAGTAAGTGTTGGCTAGCTAGCCTACCTGATTAGCAATTCCAATAAAATTTAGCAGCGAAGTCCAATTAGTAGTATTCCTCAATAAATCCGTTACCTAAATAATAATAAGAATTACTAATTATTCTAATTCATAAAACAATTAAACTAATTACAACAATACGTGATTTAATATAATTAAAACCCGTATTAAAACCACCCAAATAATCCCCATGACCCACACGGTTTTAACCCGTGTTTAACAACCACCAACACCCCTCTTGCACATCCCCATAGCCACGGCAGGTCACCACCCTCACACACCATGATGGACCACCACATCACCTTACCCACCCACGATGCTCACCTGTTAGAATATGTGTCCTCCGGCAATAATGCGATCACAACTGTTGATCATGATGATCACATGTTTAAATCTCATTTTGAGAATACATGTGGGATGTAATATTTTACAGTCAACTCGTCCACACATATCGGTAATGATTGGCTGACTAGAGTTTGACATTACTGTCGTGCGACGATGGTGATCAGTTGATCCCCTTAGGTCATACCTAAAGGGTGACACTCTTAATTGATTATTTAATTGATCGTATGTCGATACGGGTTAATTAAATTGCTTAAAATTGATGGACGATTTTGTGAGTATTATTGACGTGTCTTATTGTAATTCGATTAAATAAGATACGGTCTAAGTAATCAAATTTTTTTATTACTTAGATAAAATTATTATTTATGAAACAATTGAAACTGAATGAATAATTTATTATAAATACAAGACGTTGTGATTTATAATTGATAAACCGTTTTGGTACAAGTAATTATGAATTACTAAGTCGATTTTGTACATGACGTATTTTTATTAATACGTTGATTTTTAATATGTTAAAAATACATTACGATTACACATGACTAGTAACATGTGACAATTGACAAATGACAAATATAAAATGGACCTCCCATTTTATATAAGTGCCGAAAATGGAGGGAGTATTAGGTTTAAATTGTGTTATTTATTTTTAAGTGGAAAACATGATGATTGCAACCTAATATAGCCATGCATACCTATTCTTTCTTGGGTAGAATAACAAGCCCATGCATTGGCTCTACTCTCCCTATGCCAACCGGTTTTTGGAGGTGTAAAAGGTCAATGGTTTTTCCTCTTAGTATTCACTACTTCACATTATAATTTCTAGTGTAAGAAATTATAAAAATTCTCTCTACATCTTATGAAAAATTAGAGAAATAAAATCTCCAAAAATCCTTCCTCTTGGCCGAAAAAGACAAGAGAACAAAATTAATATTTGTGTCATATTTTGAGTAAAACTTATATTTTACTAGTTCATATATATATAAGTTATTAAGAGGTTACCTTGAGTATAAACTTTTGGGAGGGATTCTATTTTGAATCCTTGTTCATCCATTATAAGGAAGCTCAAGAACAAGTGAGAAGGAGAACTCATTTGTGCCCATATCTCCGAAATCCCATAGTAAGAAAGACGGTTTCTTCTCTACTTTGTTCAAGTTTGCATGCATAAGATCTAGTTTTAATTTTATGACTAAATTAATATGTCACATATATGAATATGTAAATTAATGAGATTAATATGTTACATCAAGCGGTATCATGAGCCTTAGGTTGTTTGCATGCAAATCGGTTTATAGTTTTTCCGAGTTATATGATTAACATACAAAACTAATTAAATTGGTTTTATGAAGATAAACCTAAAAATAACTATGCATGTTAAAAGTTTCTGGTCCTAAGTGATTTTTAGGACATTTTGGTTTATTTATGAATTTTATTGTTCATTTTATGAATTTTATTGGACGTAAATTAGCTAAACTTCAAATTTTTCGGTGGTTTTTGGATATGTTTTCAAATATATTATCTACTGATGGCCTGTATATTTTCATGATAAAATGAGTTGTATTGCTCGAAATATGGATTTTTCAAGTTTAAATCGTATTTAAATGGATAAATAGGTTAATATGAGTTATATTTCGAATCTGGTCATGACAATTTAGTATGTTGTCACATGCAATTTTACAAGATGTGTGTAAAATATTTGGCTATAATGAAGTCTTTATGCATGATTTATGAATTTTTGATGAAAAAACACATAAATAGTGACTATAGTTAGTAATAATGCTAAACCATACTTCATAACTAAAGGAAATACGTCACATGTTGCATTTTATCATATATTTCAGATCTAAAAGTGAAAAGTTGATAAAAATAATTTTTGTCATATTTTTATGGTCATAATTGTTAAAAATCGATAAACCGCAACATTGTTTTTCATGATACATTTTCGAAAAACCTAAGTTTTGAACATTATGAGTGTCATGGTATTTTTCCAGAATATTCATGAGTTTAAATTTAAAATTTTGAAATTATTTGAAATTTTTATGTTTTAATTTGAAGTTTAATAGCAATTTTGTAATTTTTAGGTCCATTTATGAACAATATTAAGAAAACAAGTTTAATTATTGTCAAAATGTTAGTGGAGACTAATTTTGAGTCCTAAGATAGTTATGGTAATTAACTTTTACATAAATATGAATTTATGTAATTATTGTGATTTTAAAAGGTTAAATCGCGCAAATCCGTAAAAACCGATTAATATACGATATTGGCTCTTTAAAGGCGATTTAACATAAAATTGAGCATGTTCATACATATTATAATGCTGCATTTTATTTATGATTGTCATATTTTAATTTTATGTAATTTTTGAATTATGTAATTTTACTTAGTATGGCCTTAGTTTTAATTGATATTACCCGAAATATATGGGAATATCGATTCGGTTGTAATTATTGTGATCTCGTATCACCATTTTGTAATTTAATAGATTTATTTTTATTTTTAATTACAAATGTATAATAGGAAATTATGTAATTCATTTTGTAATTTAATTATTCCGGAGTACCTTGAAGACGGTGCCACTCAAGAAGGCGATCCATCAAAGAAAATGTTACCTTGAAGTGCGTGCCAAGACCGAAGTTCAAGGGACCAAAGGAGTTGGTTTCCAAATTTGTAATAGTTTATTAGATTTACTATTTTAGGAAGGCCATACTAGGATTTTATTTTTATGCTTTGCATTTTATTTATATGGTGCATGCATCGCTAAATCGCCATAACTAAAACATGCATTATCATTATATCGAGTAAATCGACCGTGTCAATTACAATTATCGTAGTTCACCGCTTTAGTTCACTTAAAACGTGATAGATAATAAATTGACATGACCTCTCGCTTAAATAAACAATTGAGACTTAGCCTTACCAAAAAGTAGAAACCATGAAAACCTATTTCGTGAGGGAGTGCACTCGGCCTTACCGGGGTACAAACTTTGCTACGTAGGGGAAGTGGGTGATAAATGTCTACCCACCGAATTTATAAAGATGAGGGTTGTATTCGGCTTTAACGATGCCCAAGTTGATGCAAATTTGGATCATGGACACATTTATTCGAAATTTGGGTTGAACTCAACGAAAGTATTCTCGACGGTTGCCGGATGTGTTTCGGGCTAAAAGATAAATATTAATGTAAATTTATCGACCAAGAGTTCTAAGAGTAGAATCGATTAAAGAGTTAATCCACCGAGTTATATTGATAAGGGTTGTATTCGGCTTTACCGATGCCTAAGTTAATATGAATTTGGGTCTTGGAATCATTTATCAAAGTTGGGTAGAGGTCACTAGATAAATGCAATAAAATTTGTTTAAATTAAAAATTTTACGAGTGTTATTATTATTTTAAAACAACAAGTGTTTTATTCCTTCTATTTTGTTTTGTATACCACTTTTATTTCTCATAACAAATGGCCGCACCAAACACCAACGCCGCACCTCTTACTAATGTTTCATGGCTACGATCCTTCATGGATCGTTGTAAACTTGAAAAGGATGGGTCAAATTTCTCCGATTGGGATGCCCAACTCAAATTAGCCGCCCAAGGTGACGACAAGCTTCGTTCCCTCACCGAGGCCTCTCCACCCGAACCTAATGCTAGGTCGAGTGCCACCACTAGGGAAGCATATGAGGCTTACCACATGTAGGGTAATATCCGTATAAGACCCTTTAAATTTAAGGATTATAACGTAAATTTAACATGTGAAATATGTTCATAAACGAAATATAATGAAAAACGATTAAGCACAAGAATTAACCTTCGGTCCTAGTGCAATTCGGCAATGAGAGATCAAAGTAGACCTCCTCCTAATTGTTGCACCCAAGATCGTCTAAGAATATGCCCTTGTGCTAGAAATGCGTTCTCTAATTGCCTTGCAATATTGAGAGAACTTGATGTGAGTTTTTCGAGATGTGAGATCTAGGTTTCAGAGAGAAAATGATCTCCAAAACCCTAATTTTGTTGTCAAAATGAAATTAGGTTTCAAAAGGAGAGAAGGCTCTCCTTTTGTTGCCTCGGTCCACGGGTCACTAGAGGAGGGAGTGGGCTTTCCACTTTCTCCTCATTTAACTCGTGATCCGACTGATCCGACTCGTCTTGCTAAATGTATATGACGCGGTTTATTATAAATCGTCATCGGTTATCGGCTATTAAAATATCAACTAATAACACGGGTTAGTTGAAGTATTAATACATGTCCGACAAAGACGATATTGTATAATTAATTTATTCAATATACATTAATCGAATATAAATCGTTTACATTCAATTTATGAATTAACTGCTTAATTCGCCTTAGCCCATTTTATTTAATCCGTATTAAATAAAATATCTCAACATCACGTTTGACTAATTACTAGTCAATAACTCGGACTAATCTGGTTAGTCAAAATTGGCATCAACATGACTTTGTATTTTCATCTTTGTCACGTCTCTCAAACGTATCCTATAGGTGTGACTTTTAGGGACCAGTTGATCACCGCCATCTGTATGACAATAACGTCAAACTTATCTAGCAAGCCAACCGTTATTGATAAACGTGGATCAACTGATAATAATACCAAAAGTATGCCCTTTGATCCTTTTAGAGATTTATAAGTCCTTGCACTAACTGTTAAGGACACCAGCCCCAACAAGCTCCCACTTGTCCGTACAAGTGTATGTGCAATGACGTTATCCGCACTAACTGGAGGACACAAGCTCCAACAAACTCCCACTTGTCCATACAAGTGTATGTGCGATAACCGATTCTCATACTCATTTAAAATTTCTCCCACTCAATGTAAAACAATTTGCAGATCCGGATCCGCAAAGGTCGTATTTTACAATCGATCTGTATCAAGAGTGGTTTCCCCGACTAGAGAGTAACTTAACTGATAAAACGAATCCGTATCCGAGCATGGCCATGCATTTCGATTCTGACTCCTCGAGTGGCCCTGAGAAATATCGAGTACCCGATAAAGGCTGAATATTTCCTTCAACTCGACTCCTTCCGATCTAAGCACGGCATGAAATGACCCAGAAAAAAATCTACTTGGCCCCTGTTACGGATGACCGTGAGAAAGAAACCAAAGTCACCCAAAATCTGCCTTAGTCTCAAGAGACAGTCGATAGTCAAAAGAATCGACTCTTAGGATCACCATGGAGGTCCTATCCACGACCGGGCACCGAATGTTATAAAACATTTAGGACTCCACGTTGATGTCACAATTGTGTCCTACGAGAGATCCGTATAACTCGCCTCTGTGATTGGTCAGTCAACCGTTTGACTTATGGCTTGTTGAACCCACCATCAACCAACGTCACAAAATAATTGCCAGAGTTATCAGCTCATGTGGGCAATTAAGGACTAGAAATATAATGTTTGTTCAGTTCACTTTGTGGTGTTCAAAAATTGTCGTACAACTCCACATGAAAAACAAAATATATATAAATATCAAAACGATGATGTTGTATAGAGTACAAAAAGAATGAATCTAATCCATAAAAGAGTACTACAACTCAGGAACACGTTTAATTCCCATGGAAAGAACGTGCCCTTCATGCTTATCTTGTCGTAATGGTTTAGTGAGAGGATCTGCTATATTATCATCAGTAGCAATCTTTTCTATCCCTACTTCCTTTTGCTCCACGTAATCTCGGATTAGATGACCTTTCCGTTGTACATGCCTAGATTTGTTGCTAGACTTGGGCTCCTTAGCCTGGAAGATGGCACCTCTATTGTCACAATAGATGGTGATCGGGTCATTCGAACTAGGCACTACGGATAGTCCATGTAAGAATTGACGCATCCATATCGCTTCCTTTGTAGCTTCGCACGCGGCATAGTACTCGGACTCGAGTCGTAGAATCTGCTGTAATTTGTTTGGAACTCTTCCACCGATCGCAGCGCCATTAAGAGTAAAAACGAATCCAGACTGAGATTTCGAGTCATCTCGATCCGTTTGGAAGCTAGCATCTGCGTAACCGGTTGCGCATAGCTTTTGAGGGCCTCCATAAGTCAATGCCCAATCTTTAGTCCTCCGTAGGTACTTAAGAATGTTCTTGACACCCGACCAATGTGATTCACCTGGATCTTTGTTGGAATCGACTTGTCATACTCAATGCATATGCCACGTCCGGACGTGTGCATATCATGGCATACATGATTGATCCTATAGCCGAGGCATAAGAAATCCGTGTCATGCGCTCTTTCTCTTCCGGTGTCTCTGGTGCCTGAGACTTGCTCAAATGCACCCCTGGAGCCATAGGAAGAAACCCCTTTTTGGAGTTAGTCATGCTGAATCTCTCTAGGACTTTGTCTATGTAAGACTCCTGACTGAGAGATAACATCCGACGTGATCTATCTCGATAGATACGGATGCCCAAAATTCTTTGTGCCTCACCCAGATCTTTCATCTGGAAATGGTTCTTCAACCATACTTTCACCGAAGTTAAGAGAGGTATGTCATTCCCAATCAGGAGTATGTCGTCAACATACAATATTAGAAAGACAATCTTGCTCCCACTCGACTTGATATAGAGACATGGTTCCTCGACTGATCGAATGAATCCATTTTCTTTTATCACTTGGTCGAAGCGATGATTCCAACTCCGAGATGCTTGCTTAAGTCCATAAATGGAACGCTTAAGCTTGCATACTTTCTTAGGATGTTCAGGATCGATGAAACCTTCGGGTTGCACCATGTACAACTCTTCCTCCAAAAAACCGTTTAAGAAGGCGGTTTTCACATCCATTTGCCAAATTTCATAGTCATGAAAAGCGGCAATCGCTAAGATAATCCGAATGGAACGCAGCATGACTACGGGTGCAAAAATCTCATCGTAGTGCAAACCTGGCACTTGGGTGAAACCTTTAGCAACTAGTCGTGCTTTATAGATATCTTGTTGACCTTCCACAGAATGCTTTATCTTGTAAAGCCATTTGCATTGAAGGGGACGAACCTTAGCAGGTAAGTCAACAAGATCCCATACGTTGTTCTCATACATAGAGTCCATCTCGGATTACATGGCCTCAAGCCATAGCTTTGAGTCAGAACTAGTCATGGCACCTTTATAGGTTGCGGGTTCACTACTCGTTAAGAGTAGAATGTCATCTATGTCATGTTCCTCGACCATACCGATGTATCTGTCCGGAGGAATAGAGACTCTTCCCGACCTCCTAGGTTCCTCAGGAATATTAACCGCAGCCGGGATTGAAGGAACTGGTTCCTCCAATGGTTGCTCGGTAGTTGGTTCTGGAATCTCCGACGATTCAAGGTTCTATCACTCTTTGCATTCTCGAGAAATTCCTTCTCTAAGAATGTCGCACTAGCCGCAACAAAAACACGTTGTTCGGTTGGCGAATAGAAGTAATGACCAAGTGTTCCTTTAGGATAGCCAATAAAGTATGTCTTGACCGATCGCGGGCCGAGCTTATCCTCGTGTCTCCACTTGACATAAGCCTCGCAGCCCCAAACCCGTATAAAGGACAAGTTACGGACCGTTCCCTTCCATAGTTCATATGGAGTCTTGTCAACACTTTAGACGGACTTGATTAAGTATTAGAGCAAATGACGTAAAGAGCATAACCCCATAATGAATCAGGTAATACCGTGTGACTCATCATGGATCGAACCATATCAAGAAGTGTTCGATTTCTCCGTTCGGACACACCATTCAACCGAGGTGTTCCGGTGGAGTTAATCGTAAGGCAATCCCACAGTCCTTAAGGTGTTGATCAAACTCGTGAGAAAGATACTCGCCACCACGATCCGAACGCAGTGTTTTAATCTTTCTACCCAAGAGGTTCTACACTGTTCTGGTATTCTTTGAATTTCTCAAAGGATTCACTTTTGTGCTTCATTAAGTAAACATAGCCATATCTACTTAAATCGTCCGTGAAAGTGATGAAATACCTATAGCCTTCTCGTGCGGTAATTGACATAGGTCCACATACATCCGTGTGTATGAGTCCTAATAGGTCAGCAGCGCGCATTTCAACACCTTTGAAGGAAATCCGAGTCATCTTACCGATGAGACATGATTCACACGTGCCAAATGATTGAAAATCAAAGGCCGAGATAGCTCCATTCTTTATGAGCTATTTTACGCGTTTCTCATTAATGTGTCCCATACGGCAGTGCCATAGGTATGTTTGATCTTTGTCACCAACCTTTAACTTTTTATTCATTACGTGTAATATTTCGGTGGTCTGATCTAAAACATAAATTCCGTTCATGGAGACTGCCTTGCCATAAATCATATTGTGTAATGAGAAAATGCAAGAATTATTCTCTATTACAAATGAAAAACCAAGTTTGTCAAGTGCTGAAACTGAAATAATGTTTTTAGAAAGACTGGGTACATAATAGCGATTATATAAAGATAACTCAAATCCGCTAGGAAGTGGATCACATATGTTCCCCTCGAGACGGCAGCCACTCGTGCTCCATTCCCGACACGCAGTCCACCTCACCCTTTACGAGGGGTTCGATGTTTCGAGCCCACGCACATGATTACACAGATGAGAACCACAACCAGTATCTAGTACCCAAGTTCCGTAACTTGCGTGGTTAATCTTAATCATATGAATAAAAGTAGAAGAGGAAGAAAACATACCAACAGGTTTAACGCGACCTGCCTTTATGTCCTCATGGTATACGGGACATGTACGCCTCCAATGCCCAGTCTTGTGGCAATGGTGACACTCCATGTTACCATCCTTGCTCTTTGTCGCGCCTGATGAGTTGCTCGACTCACCAGGACCACTCTTACCTGAACCTGACTTCTTGAACTTCGCCTTACCTCTTTGCTAGGTCCGCTTTAGCTTTGCCCTTACCCTTGCCCTTGTTTGACACAACGAGAGCATCCTGTTTCATGCTCCCACTGAACTTCATGTCCTTCTCGGTCTGTACAAGAAGGGAGTGCAGTTCATGGGGACTTTTCTTCAAATCATTCATATAGTAATTTGCTCTAAAGAGCGCAAAACCATCGTGGAGTGAATGAAGCATGCGGTCAATCACAATGTTCTCGCTGATCTTACAATCAAGCGTCTCCAGCTTCTCGACATTCTCAATCATGCTGAAAATGTGTGGGCTAACTGGTTGGCCCTTCTGGAGTCTCACATCAAAGAAGCGAGTGGTATGCTCATAGGTCACGATTCTCGGTGCTTTCGAGAATTCCTTAGTGAGCGTGGTGAAAATCTTGTTTGCACCATGGGCTATGAAGCGTTTCTGCAAATTGGGTTCCATTGCAAAAATGAGTACGTTTTTAATCGCACCCGCTTCCATACAGAAATCGTTAAACTTGGCGATCTCATTAGCTCTAGCCGTGGGACCTGGGTTTGGCGGGATGGGCACTATTAGATATTTGAGCTTCCCGTCAGCTGCGGCAGCATTCCGTAATGCCGCCTCCCAGTCCGCGAAGTTTGATCCATCATTATTCAGTCGAGTAGACTGATTCATCTGATTCATGAAGATCCGAAGCCAGGACTCACGGTCCAATGTGGCACTTGGCATTGGGTCGTTAGTAGGACCAGCCATTTCGTTATAGCAGTTTAATAGATCGTGTTCTACACTGAAAAAGAAAGAAAAACAAAAACGAAATAAGCAACTCATCGAGGTGATTTAAGTCTATTTAAAAATTCATTTTAACGTGTAGACTCTCGCACTTGCATAATTGATCTCCCTCAAGAATAATACAAGTGATCCCAAGACTCAATTTCTGTAAATTGATAAGCCAACTGTTTAGCTAATTCTTCCGTAAGAACTCTTGGTCGATAGATTTCCGTAAATCCTATCTATAGTCCACCATAATCACAGGATCGTACGAGTGACCATAGTGTTGAGATAAAATAGGTCAATCGGTTCCAACTTACCCGACGTAGAAGGGGTCATATTATGCCTACCGACGAAGAAGGGACTCATTAGAGTTTGACCTATAAAGACCATTCTCAATTTTGGTTTATACGAGGAAGATCCCATCAACTTAATTTTAATTCATTTTAAGTGAACGAATAACTAGCGATTTGCGTGAATGAATTAATTTAGGTGATGGCTTAGCATTGATCGTGTGACATGAGAATGTCAAAGAAAACTAACTCGTGATCTCTATATGTGTTAGTTTTCATGCAATAAATAGGTGGTTTGGTTTTTAGGCGGAAAATGATGCATATTATCGTTACGATAAATAAATAAAAGAATGCAGTACGTAAATAAAATTCCTAGTGTGGCCTATCCTAGTAAAAAGAACATAATACAACTTTGGAATCCACCGTTGGACCCGAAAAGCTTGTCTTGATGTTCCATCTTTGACCTTGCAGCGGGAGTGAGCATCCGATCTCCATCTTTGGTCTTCTCAAAAATTACAATTTAAAATTTACAAATATAAACCTATTTACATTCTAAATACGAAAACTGTAATTACAAGTGAAAAATCCAAAATCGGAGATACGAGATCTCAAAATACAACCAAGACCGTGTTCCATCATTACGGTAACACGTTCTACTAAGGCCACACTAAGTTACAACAGTTTGTAAAAATTAATAAATACGTAATAAAAGGCATTCACGGCATTCAAAATAACGATAAAAGAAAATGCATCAACTAAAACAAATTTATTCGTGACATAATTCCGTAATTATGTTAAATTTATCCAAACCACCTTTTAACGATTAAAATTTATGTGATAAAACCGCTTCTATGATTTTAATTTTAATCTATTACAATCCGTTACTTTAAATACGCTTTAAAATAACTCAATGGTACGTGTGTGAACCGTTTCACAATCATAGCGAGTGTACAATATCCGTATAAAGTACATATTAAGGCCAAAAGAAAATTTAAACCAAAAGGAATAAATTTTCAAAGCTGCCAGAACAAAAATCCCTCGATCCAGGGACAAAAGTGCTCGATCGAGGAACAAAAACTCGATCGATGAATCGCTAGTCGATCGAGAGGTATGCTAATCGAGAAAGTACTCGATCGACAGATCGGAGGTCGATCGAGGGCTTTATCGGCAAATCTGCTCGATCGAGTACGAGGACTTCTCGATCGAGCAGTGGGGTTTTAAACAGAGGTCGATCGAGTACTGAAAATACTCGATCGAGCAAAAACAACAAGGAAGGGCTCTCGATCGAGTAGAAACATGCTCGATCGAGGGCAAAAACATTCTGAAAACATGAAACCCTCGTGAAAACAGTTTTGACGAAACAAAACATCTCAATTTTGATCAAAACCGCATCAAAACAATTTTACAATCTGACAAAACTTGACATATTGTTATAATCTCCGTATAAAATAACAATATGCAAAAGAACAAAACGAAAAATGAAACAAAAACAGCCGTGTAATACATGTGACGGCACGGTTTTCGAGACAAAAAACAATCGTTTCAAAATCGGATTTATGAAAAATCACAATGAAAATTTACGTAACCTGGCTCTGATACCACTTGTAGGGTAATATCCGTATAAGACCCTTTAAATTTAAGGATTATAACGTAAATTTAACATGTGAAATATGGTCATAAACGAAATATAATGAAAAACGATTAAGCACAAGAATTAACCTTCGGTCCTAGTGCAATTCGGCAATGAGAGATCAAAGTAGACCTCCTCCTAATTGTTGCACCCAAGATCGTCTAAGAATATGCCCTTGTGCTAGAAATGCGTTCTCTAATTGCCTTGCAATATTGAGAGAACTTGATGTGAGTTTTTCGAGATGTGAGATCTAGGTTTCAGAGAGAAAATGATCTCCAAAACCCTAATTTTGTTGTCAAAATGAAATTAGGTTTCAAAAGGAGAGAAGGCTCTCCTTTTGTTGCCTCGGTCCGCGGGTCACTAGAGGAGGGAGTGGGCTTTCCACTTTCTCCTCATTTAACTCGTGATCCGACTGATCCGACTCGTCTCGCTAAAATGTATATGACGCGGTTTTTATTATAAATCGTCATCGGTTATCGGCTATTAAAATATCAACTAATAACACGGGTTAGTTGAAGTATTAATACATGTCCGACAAAGACGATATTGTATAATTAATTTATTCAATATACATTAATCGAATATAAATCGTTTACATTCAATTTACGAATTAATCGCTTAATTCGCCTTTAGCCCATTTTATTTAATCCGTATTAAATAAAATATCTCAACATCACGTTTGACTAATTACTAGTCAATAACTCGGACTAACTGGTTAGTCAAAATTGGCATCAACATGACTGTATTTTCATACTGTCACGTCTCTCAAACGTATCCTATAGGTGTGACTTTTAGGGACCAGTTGATCACCGCCATCTGTATGACAATAACGTCAAACTTATCTAGCAAGCCAACCGTTATTGATAAACGTGGATCAACTGATAATAATACCAAAAGTATGCCCTTTGATCCTTTTAGAGATTTATAAGTCCTTGCACTAACTGTTAAGGACACCAGCCCCAACACCACAAAGAGTCCGCCGCTATGAAAAATGTGTTGATTTTTGCTATGGAGGCGGATCTCCAAAGCAGAGCCTTCAAAATGGGCACCGCTTATGAAATCTATTCCAAACTTGTGACAATGTTTTCGCAAGCACCGAGGATCGTCCAATATGAGGCGGCCTCGGCATTCTTTGATCTCGATTTTATGGAGGGCCAAAAGGTTAGCCCTCACGTGCTCAAATTGTTGGAGCTAGTCGAGACATTGAAACTTCAAAAGGTTGAAATCCCCAAAGAGCTCATTGTAGATAGGATTCTACACTCCTTATCCGAAGTCAAAGCATATGTTCAATTCCGGGTGAATTTTAACATGCAAGACAAGGACGTGTCTCTTGAAGAGTTGCACAAGTTACTTGTGCAAGCCGAAAGAGACATGAGGCTAAATGTTAACCCACCTAAGGATGTGCTTAATATAAGCACTAAGAGCAAGAGGAAGTTCAAAAAGAATGGAAAAAAGAGTAAGAGGCAAGCTCCCATGTCCACCAAGGCTAAGACTTTTGAAGCTAGCACTTCCAAAACCAAGAAGGGTCCTCTTGATAAATGCCATTATTGTAATGGTGTTGGACATTGGAAGAGGAATTGTTCCAAGTATCTTGGTGACATCAAAGCTGGAAAGATCACTCCAGTAGGTAAATGGCTATCCTTTCTTTTATGTTTCTAATTCAACTATGGTATTTTGATACAAAGTTGTGATAATGTATCCCCTTTTTATTGTAAATAGGGCCTCCTCCAAGCAAAGACAAGGGAAAGGAGAAGCAAGCTTGAGAAATCATGAAGGAGCTAGGAGTAGCTACCGATGAAGCTTGGCTTTTATTATTGTCTTTATTTTAATATTAATTTTAGAACTATTTTGATTTCTGTGTTTGACATGGAAATGGTTGATCCTTTCTAAACAATGGTTGTATTTTGGATTATTGTGGCTTGGCTTGCAACCCAAGTCACCCCTTTTATCGTATTTATTTGTTCTAATAATTCGTCTTTATATGCTTTCACATAGAAACATATGAACATCTACTCAAAGTGATCCAATAGACAACTATGAGGATGGGATTCATTATATGTCCACAAGCTTAAGGCTTATGTATGATCAATTATAAAGTGATGTTGAGTTGATGAACTCTCCTAAAGGAATGTAAATTACCGAGTACACTCATCAAATCTAAAATCTATTAGTCAATCTATGAGATAGTCCTCCTTCTAATTTAAAATCATCACTTGTGTCTCATAAGCTATCTTTGAATATCTAGTGTATTTATTCTAAATATAGAGTGGGAGAAAAATGAAGACACAAAGAATACAAAGAATTATTTGTATGCTTAAGTAAATGAGATCTATGAAAGAAACAATGATTTGTATACCAAATTAGATAGTATACATGAATAGATGAGATCTATGGTCTCAAATAGATGAGATCTACATGAGAAAAGAGACCAAGTGAAGTAATAAAAAGAATATGTTCTCAAGATAACTACACGAGGAGACCAAAAGAAAGTTGATACGGTCGTTATATACCAAAAATAAATTCCTAGATTACTACTAACAGAAGTCAGCGGTAAGTAGGGTCGATCTCCACAGGGAGGCGGTTTACTATCTACTTGTCTATTCAATCTGTCTAATGTCACTGATGGGGGTTTGAAATGTTTTGATTAAACTAAAGAGACTAAAGCGAGAGGAAAAGAATGCGAGAAATTAACAGTAAGAGAAGGAAATATGCTAGGAGTCGGTCTACCGTGGCAGCTACACTAACGGGTCAACTGAGTCAATTGAACTATTGATAAGAAAAGCTATGGTCGTCACCTATCGGTCCTTAAACCGCCCTAGGGTCTCCTAACTTAGCTTTCGCCCTAATTAGGTATTACCTATTGTAATCAAGCAAGCCTTCCCTTCCAATCTTTCAATCCAGGTCGGGGGTAACTAAATAAATTGGTCTCCTGAATGCATACATTCAACCTGATAACAATTATATTGCCTAAAACAATTCTTATCGCAAGATTAATCTAATCATGTCGATCCTAACATGTTTCTACCATGGCTTCCCTAATCCTAACATATTAAGAGAATTAGCTAGACATGATTAAGGGGGAAACAAGAAATAAAGGGAGAACAATAATCATAAGCATAAATTAAAGAGGAAAAGAAAGGGGAAGAATTAATTACTAAAATAGATCCGGAAGAAAGAACAGTAGCAAAGTAACAGTGTATGATAAAGTTCCAGAGGAGAAGCCCCCATAAACTCACGTCCTAACTCCTATTTATAAGAAAATAGGATTATTAATTAACCTAATGACAGAAATAAGCTAAAAAGCCCAAGCCCATAGCGAATCCACTCGATCGAGTGATTTAAAACCACTCGATCGAGTAGAAAATATACTCGATCAAGTAAACCATAAATTGAATCTACTCGATCGAGTAGAAAAAGGACTCGATCGAACAAAATTCTACTCGATCGAGTACTTTCCAGCAACAGTTTCCTGCTTTGCGCACTGAACTTCAAACGGCTGCCATTTCTTCGTTACTTGGGCAAACAGGGTGATTCTGGTGGCGTTGGAAAGCTAAGAGGACAAGCTTTCATCTCCATTTGGAATCCCCTGAATATCTGTTGTATAACTCAATATATTGCTCTTCAAAGTAGGCACTAGCAATTTGAAGTTCTTCCTTTGCTCGCCTAGCTATCTTTCTTCTTTGCGCATCTCAAAATAGCTTCATTCCCGCTCCAAATTCACTCTTCCTCCAAATGCATGCTAAACGGACGGTAAAAGGCTTGATTTCACTACTTCTGGTTCATTCCTGCAAATAAGACAAAACAAACCAAAGTAGCATATTCGGGGCATTTCGTAGCATAAACTACGATAATAGCATAGAAATACGTGCATAAATTAGGCTAAAAAGACTATATAAAATGCACGTATCAAATCACCCCAAACCAAACCTTTACTCGTCCTCGAGTAAACTAAATGCAAACTAATGGAACGGAAAAGATAACTCAGAGCTAGGTACAAATGCCCACTTAAGCCAATTTAATGCAAGCAAACTAACACTTATAGCAAAGCAGTCAAATGCAAACGAGTTATAGGATGTTCATAAAATAGCTGAACCGTCGACCTTGCAAGACCTTTAATAATGGACTCTCATGGGTCACTCTTCTCTCATGAAGCAAAGGGTGAACATATATATGTAAGAGAGGAAGAAAAAAAATAGTCGCTCATCTAAACTACGACCCACATAAACATGCATGCAACTAATATGATAGACAATTCTAGCTACCGTACACACATTCCAACCAAACAAGGTCCGTCACAGCCGAGGGCTTACAAAAATATGGTAAAGTGGGGCAATGGGTAAGAAAAGGCAAAACATTTATGGGAATGTGGAGGTATAGGTGATCAAGCTAGTACCTAAACAAAACCATATATCGACATCCGTTTCCAACTCAATTATGAAATTAAGCACAGTGCCCTTCATTTGGCACAAAACTCACCAAAACGAACTGAAAATACTCCTCAAAAGATACAAATAAAGCATAGGAGCGAAACCGTCAACAAGTCAAACAACACCCTTTTTTTTTCGAAATCTTTTTTTCATTCCTTTTTTTTTTCGGTTTCTTTCTTTTTTTTTCTATCTTTCTTTTTCCGAATTTTTTTTTTTTTTTTCATTTTTCATTTATTTTTTTTCTTTTTCACGTCTTTTTCATCATCCTCCCTTCCTTCATAGATTACCAACTCCGACTCAAATGGATACAAGCCAAATTTGGCACAATGGAATGTATACCGCAAAAACAATCTAAACTAGCTTGACAAGGCAGGCTAAATTTGGATGTAGCTAAGGTCAACAGGCAAATTTGGCTAATGTGGAGTTTATGGGTAAAAATGAAAGGAAAGGGAAATTGTAAGCACCTCCCTGCATGTGACACCAACCACTAACCCGAATGTATGACGGCAAAAAGCAATTGAATTTCATATATGTGCAAATTGATGAACATGTTATGCAAGGAGTAACTACTCACAGTCCTACATGAAACTGGTCATGAATGACACCAGTTTATACGGCTCTAATCCTTAGAATTTATAAGCAGGTTGCCAAAATTTCAGGTCAAGTCTATTCGTTCAGCTAAATTTAACATTAACTCGTAGATATGCAAAAGACAAAGCTAAAAAGATAATAGTTCATGCAAGGCTTAAGCAAAAAGACAATTTACAGTGCAATATCATCATTGAAATCTACCGTTCCGACTCAACCTATATGCTAAAATAAACGTGATATTTTTGAATTTTCAATTTTCCTAATTTTTAGGGAATTTTTAAATTTTTAAGAATAAAAGACAATGCATACATAAATTGAATGTGATAACAGAAATGCAATAAAAACAATATGCAGACGCAGATATGGATGCATAACCTCCCCAAACCAAACTGTACAATGCCCCCATTATACCCAAACATGGAAAGGAAATGCAAACCAAAAGGGAAAGAGAGTAAATGCGGAAAACTTACAAGAGTACGAAAATAAGGGACCTCCCCAAACCGACCATGAACATGGGAGGTTGCTAAAGGCCCGGAAAACCGTCACAAGAAGCTAATCCAAGTCAAACGAGTGAATGGGCATCCAAAAACTGCTCGATCGATAGGAATTCAGGTCGATCGAGTAGATTATCTTTTTGCAGGTGGTCGATCGAGTAGAAAAACTGCTCGATCGAGAGGATTTGGTAGCAAAAGTGCTCGATCGAGTACAAAAAGTACTCGATCGAGTGATCCTCGATGTAATTCTACCGCAAAACGCAAAAAAAAACGCCCTGTGCAAACTAACAAGACAAGCATTACTGATAAAGTTTATGGTACGAAGACCATTTATTACAACTTAAATGAAATAAAATGCAAAATAAAATCTCCGGGTTGCCTCCCGGGTAGCGCTAGCTTCAGACAGGTCCCAGCTCGACCTTTCTTTTTCTTCAAGGCTCTCTAATTAGTTACAATCAAAACAGCTCAAAGCGCGCAGCATGAGATCGTACATCTGCGCATGTGCTACACAAAAGCATAAGTAGCATCATAGTGGATTGAAGAAATAGGAAATAAAAATATGTAAACATTTAAGTCTAACAAATTTCCTATGCGAGCTCCTAAATTTATCCACAAAATAAAGGAGCGCGGGAGCAATTGTCGATATATTAGGGTCCCGTTTCAGATTAACGATTTTGACATGACAAGTACGGTGAAAATTCGTTAAATTATACGTCCACATGGGAGGGGGCAAAGCATTAGAATGCAAAGCATAAGTCAAACGAGCCAATTTACTATTTAAACAAACAATAATAAAATTATCGATCACTACCTCAGGTTGATCGCTCTCAACGACGGAATCACTGATAAAGGAATGTATTACCTCATCCCTGCTAGGAGCAATTACCGACTCAGCTGCTTCTTCATCAACCTCCTCAATGGATTTCATCCCGTAAATCTCGGCCTCAAGCGCATCCAGCTCGGCTTTGAATAAGGGAGACTCACCGTATCCATTATTATCATCAAAATTGTCGTCTAAAACGACCCCAAGTAACGCATCAATGCTCCCAATGGCCAGACTACTCGATCGAGTAGAATTAATACTCGATCGACCACTTTCCTCCTGCGTTTCACTCGATCGAGTAGAAATTTCACTCGATCGAGCACTTTCTTCTGGGAATCCACTCGATCGACTAATATTAGTCACTCGATCGAGTGATTCCTCCTGTACAGGGCTGAAATCCTCGTGTAAGGCAGTGAAATGTGATAGAAACTCGTCGTCGGAGTCATAAAAGTCATCCTCAGCATTGGGCAACACAGTTTCCTCAAGGGAAAAACCGCTCTCAGCAAGGTATACCTCTTCTGGTTGCCAATTATCCGACTCAGCTGCTAACTGAGCAATTTCAGACTCCAGCTCAATGATTCGAGCATCCATACATCTATCACTCTCTTGCCTCATGGATACGAATGTGCCAAAATTTGATACTAATGTCTTCATTAAAGACCTTAGTTCCGCAACCTCTTCTTCTTGTATATCAGCTACTAACTGAGCAATTTCAGTTTCGAGCTTATCAAGTCGCGAAAAAGTGCGTCTATCATAATCTTGCCTCACTCGATCATGATCTTGCATTTGAGATGCAAGTGTCTCCATTAAGGACCTCAGCTGCGCAATCTCTTCTTCTTGTATATCAGGAGGATCTTGTTGCGGTGGCCATTGATAAGGTGGATGTGGCGGCGCAATTACAGCTGCATTGTGCTCAGCAGAACCACATCTCCCGCAGCAAATAACCGCTGTTCCATATAATAGGACATTGGTGATGGGTCAAAGGTACTCAAGCCTTCCCTTTGACGATCTTTCACCTAGAACTGTCTAGGTAGTACCTGTAAGGCCTATCAAAACAGCACTAAAGGAAAGATTAGAACGACCTCAAGGGAAAAATCCCCTGAGGCTAAAAACAGACAAAAATTAAACAAGTAAATAATTATTTGCCTCCCCGGCAACGGCGCCAAAATTTGATACGGTCGTTATGTACCAAAAATAAATTCCTAGATTACTACTAACAGAAGTCAGCGGTAAGTAGGGTCGATCTCCACAGGGAGGCGGTTTACTATCTACTTGTCTATTCTATCTGTCTAATGTCACTGATGGGGGTTTGAAATGTTTTGATTAAACTAAAGAGACTAAAGCGAGAGGGAAAAGAATGCGAGAAATTAACAGTAAGAGAAGGAAATATGCTAGGAGTCGGTCTACCGTGGCAGCTACACTAACGGGTCAACTGAGTCAATTGAACTATTGATAAGAAGAGCTATGGTCGTCACCTTTCGGTCCTTAAACCGCCCTAGGGTCTCCTAACTTAGCTTTCGCCCTAATTAGGTATCACCTATTGTAATTAAGCAAGCCTTCCCTTCCAATCTTTCGATCCAGGTCGGGGGTAACTAAATAAATTGGTCTCCTGCATGCATACATTCAACCTGATAACAATTATATTGCCTAAAACAATTCTTATCGCAAGATTAATCTAATCATGTCGATCCTAACATGTTTCTACCATGGCTTCCCTAATCCTAACATATTAAGAGAATTAGCTAGACATGATTAAGGGGGAAACAAGAAATAAAGGGAGAACAATAATCATAAGCATAAATTAAAGAGGAAAAGAAAGGGGAAGAATTAATTACTAAAATAGATCCGGAAGAAAGAACAGTAGCAAAGTAACAGTGTATGATAAAGTTCCAGAGGAGAAGCCCCCATAAACTCACGTCCTAACTCTTATTTATAAGAAAATAGGATTATTAATTAACCTAATGACGGAAATAAGCTAAAAAGCACAAGCCCATAGCGAATCCACTCGATCGAGTGATTTAAAACCACTCGATCGAGTAACTAAATCTTAAACCACTCGATCGAGTAGAAAATATACTCGATCGAGTAAACCATAAATTGAATCTACTCGATCGAGTAGAAAAAGGACTCGATCGAACAAAATTCTACTCGATCGAGTACTTTCCAGCAACAGTTTCCTGCTTTGCGCACTGAACTTCAAACGGCTGCCATATCTTCGTTACTTGGGCAAACAGGGTGATTCCGGTGGCGTTGGAAAGATAAGAGGACAAGCTTTCATCTCCAATTGGAATCACCTAAATATCGGTTGGTGAACACTAGATATGGCTCCTCAAAGTAGGCACTAGAAATTTGAAGTTCTTCCTTTGCTCGCCTAGCTATCTTTCTTCTTTGCGCATCTCAAAATAGCTTCATTCCCGCTCCAAATTCACTCTTCCTCCAAATGCATGCTAAACGGACGGTAAAAGGCTTGATTTCACTACTTTCTGGTTCATTCCTGCAAATAAGACAAAACAAACCAAAGTAGCATATTCGGGGCATTTCGTAGCATAAACTACGATAATAGCATAGAAATACGTGCATAAATTAGGCTAAAGAGACTATATAAAATGTACGTATCAAAAGTTTTGAAAGAAAATGACTAAAGAAAAGTCTTAACAAGAGATTTGGCTAGTTTATGAACAACATATGACCAAAAGTTTCAATATTGATATTTACTTAAGAGCCTAAATGAAACAAAGTTGCATCTTCGAATATAAATGAGATTTATGATTAAAAGTTGCAAAGGAAGATATGCAGATATCTACAAAAGCTAAGTTAGTTGTTAACCACGCTAGTGTCATCACTTAACCTCATTATGAAAATGAAATGGTTCAACCTCCTTCCGAAAAAGGGTATTTTGAGAAGGACGTGTATTAAATGGGATTTCACATTTAAATAATGACATTGCTACGCATCATTATAAAAATGAATGAGTTAGAGATTAAAATCTCTTTCCATAAGTTTAAGATTTAAATCTCTTCAAAATAGGTATTTTGAAAGGATATGTTGGGAACATATATGGTTTTAATCTTAATAACTTGGCAAAGCAAAATGTATTTCAATTCTTGAAATGTTTCGATTGAGTAGTCAATTACGAAACATGTGGAATTGAGTTGGAGTTTGAAATTATCATGTGAAGACATGAAATTTAGTGGGAGCAATCATCTTGTAAAATTTATAACTCATTACTCATTGAGAATGACGAGCTAGTATTATCTTTCACAAAGAAGTATTTGAGTTTTCAATTCTGGATGAAAATGGACTATGATGAATCCAATCACATCATGGGATGTTGGATAGGTATTGAGATATACACATCAAATCAACGAGAAACTTAGGTTATTCATATCGATGAAAATGGAATTACCATAAGCAGTCATGGTCATTCATTGAACCTAAGAATGGTTGATCACATGATTAAAAATCACTAATGTTTCCGCCATTAGAATAATCATGCACATGTCCAATAATGAATCATATGCTTAAGAGCATGATGAGTCATTGGTAAGCCATAGAAGAATTGTCATGAATTCTCGAGAAGAACTAATGAGCCATTCTAGTGTTTGACAGAACACTTTGTTATATGACAAGAAGTTGCACATATTGAAGTTCGAAAACGCGTAAGGATTTATGAAAATCCTAAGCTATTCAAGCTAAAAAGAGAAATAAGAAGTTTGAAAAGATACTTGTTATAGTAAGAAGTTACTCAAAACTAGTATTTTCAAAATTTGCTAGGACTTATGAGAAGTGCTAGGCTAATCATCTTGACAATTGTTGCAAGATTCTACAAAACGTATACCTAGTGCATTGTGAGTTGGTAGAACACTTAACCAGTGCAAGTTATATCATCCACCACAATTCGTTGGTTATGTGATAGACAACAAGAAAGTTCTTCCAAAGTAAAGAACCTAAACCTAGTTTGGGAAACTAGATGTGTACTTGCTGAGATTCATGCTATGTGAGACAAACATGATAATAAAGGAAAATGCAACTCAAGAGTTTGAACACATGGACACATGGTGTGTTAAACTCGTGTTGCAAATAACTAGTGTTTACACACTTACAATATACATCACAAGGTGGTAATATGGTATTGACTACCCAAATGTGATGTCGACATTTGTCGTTTGAGTTATTATTAACTCACCTTGTACTTTGTTACATCCAAACGGGGTGTAAAGACAATTGAAACCCGTTAAAGTGAACATAGGTTAGCATTGTATTCGCCCATAGTCATTTATATGAGGTGACGTCTCGAAGTGACTAGAGTGTGATGCGATTGATGGCAAGTTCAAGTGCCATGGAGTCATGTGAGATGACTAGTCGATCACATAGGCAGACTGTCAGGAACACTTTGTCGGGCTAATGACCGCTTATAGAGTTTTCGCAAATTTATATAGCCTGGTCGTGGCGAGAGCTACTATACTATTCTAATGAGTCGATTCTTTTGACTAAAGACTGTTCGCCTAAGATGGCACAGTTTCAGATTAACTTTGATTTATGTTACTACGACCTTCGTAAAAGGGGTCAAATGGGCATATTTTGGGTTATGATGGCTGTGGCTAGTCGAAGGGAATAAGTGCGATAGGAATTGTCCACCCCTTGTCAGGGTTATAACAATATCTCAGGGCCACTCGAGGAGTAATGAACTGGAAATGCGTGGCCACGCTCGGAAGGTATCGATGGTAGATAATTCAGATCAATCAGTTATTCTCCAGATCGAGGAAACCACTCTCGATATGATCACTTGCAAGTACGACCCGAAAGACACCTTGCATTGAGTGGGAGATAGTAATAGGACAAGAGAATTGGTGACGCACACTTGTCGAGGAAAAGTGGGAGATTGTTGGAATAAGTGTCCTCCGACAATAATGCGATCACAACTGTTGATCATGATGATCACATGTTTAAATCTCATATTTAAGAATACATGTGGGAAGTAACATTTTACAGTCAACTGGTCCACACATATCAATAATGATTGGCTGACTAGAGTTTGACATTACTGTCGTGCGACGGTGGTGATCAGTTGATCCCCTTAGGTCATACCTAAAGGGTGACACTCTTAATTAATTATTTAATTGATCGTATGTCGATACGGGTTAATTAAATTGCTTAAAATTGACGGACGATTTTGTGACTATTATTCACGTGTCTTATTGTAATTCGATTAAATAAGATACGGTCTAAGTAATAAAATTGTTTTATTACTTAGATAAAATTATTGTTTACGAAACAATTGAAACTGAATGAATAATTTATTATAAATACAAGACGTTGTGATTTATAATTGATAAACCGTTTTGGTACAAGTAATTATGAATTACTAAGTCGATTTTGTACATGACGTATTTTTATTAATACGTTAATTTTAATATGTTAAAAATACATTACGATTAGACATGACTAGTAACATGTGACAATTGACAAATGACAAATATAAAATGGACTTCCCATTTTATATAAGTGCCGAAAATGGAGGGAGTATTAGGTTTAAATTGTGTTAATTATTATTAAGTGGAAAACATGATGATTGCAACCTAATATAGCCATGCATACCTATTCTTTCTTGGGTAGAATAACAAGCTCATGCATTGGCTCTACTCTCCCTATGCCAACCGGTTTTTGGAGGTGTAAAAGGCCAATGGTTTTTCCTGTTATTATTCACTACTTCACATTATAATTTCTAGTGTAAGAAATTATAAAAATTCTCTTTACATCTTATGAAAAATTAGAGAAATAAAATCTCCAAAAATCATTCCTCTTGGCCGAAAAAGACAAGAGAATAAAATTAATATTTGTGAAATATTTTGAGTAAAACTTATATTTTACTAGTTCATATATATATAAGTTATTAAGAGGTTACCTTGGGTATAAACTTTTGGGAGGGATTCTATTTTGAATCCTTGTTCATTCATTATAAGGAAGCTCAAGAACAAGTGAGAAGGAGAACTCATTTGTGCCCATATATCCGAAATCCCATAGTAAGAAAGACGGTTTCTTCTCTACTTTGTTCAAGTTTGCATGCATAAGATCTAGTTTTAATTTTATGACTAAGTTAACATGTCACATATATGAATATGTAAATTAATGAGATTAATATATTACATCATCACCACCCACAACAACCACCATACACGGCTAAGCCGTGTGCCCTAAACCTCAACAATAACCACACCCTTTACACCTTACACGGTTTACACACCCAAAACACGACCAACAACCACCATCTGTATACACCACCGTGAGCCACCACCATGACCCACACAGCCGTGGTGAGTGGCAACCTTGACCAACCCTTTACACGACTAAAGCATTATGCACAACCCGCTGTTTTCACAGCCTAAGCACCACTACAACCACCATTGTATTCAGCCCTGAGTAATCACATTAGGACCCCACCTGTAACCACCCTAGGACACACGACAAAAAAGCACCCAAACACCCATGGTTAAGTCCACACAACAGAGTTAAAGCCTAGTAACAATAATAACAACAACAAACACCAACAATCCCGTATAACACCCAGTATTCCACTACCCAACACCACTACGACAGCCACCTAACAGACCCCTGACACGCCTTGAACCCCCAACACCAGACCCGACACGAACCTACGTCCAGTTGAGTCGTAATTGGGTCAAAAACCGTGCCCATACCCATGGCTCAAACAACAACAACCAACCAACTCTCAAACCCTAGCCAAAACCCACGGTCAAACCATCCCACAATGGTCAATGGTGGTTAAGGTTTTGTCACGGTCAGAGTCACAGTGGTCTCGGGTCTTTGTCAAGGTCGAGGCATAGGGTGGTCAATGTTATTGGCATATTAAAAGCGATAATAAAACTTGAGATGGTTTTATAAAATCTTACCTTTTAGATGAAGAAGATTGTTTAGAAGTCAGTCCTCCCTTGTTTCTCCTTGTTATTCTCTTTCCAACCTTTTTTGTGATTTTTGTGCAAAAGTGATTTATGAATAGGTCTAATCTTGTATTTATAGTAGATAGGATGATACTAGGAAGTTTCTAGGAAATTTCGTTTATTACTTTATATTATTATTTACTATTATTATTATTATTATTATTATTATTATTATTATTATTATTATTATTATTATTATTATTATTATTATTATTATTATTATTATTATTATTATTATTATTATTATTATTATTATTATTATTATTATTATTATTATTATTATTATTATTATTATTATTACTTTTATTATTATTATTAATTTTTTTTATTATTATTATTATGCGCGCAACTTTCATTAAAATAAAAATAAAAGTTTACATGAAATTGGTGGGGAGCCGAGATACAATCTGGGCTCCCACACCCTTAGCAATAGCAAAGCTAAGTCTAGTAAAAATGTAAGCGGCCACCCGAGCCCCCGCATCCTGAGATACCGAGAATTTCTAGATCCGCTTGAGCAAGGCCACAGCATCCGAACCCAGCTCCCCAAGTGAAGAGAAAGAGAAAGGAAGGAAACCGTAACCCGCCACCGTGCACAAATCCCCATACTTAGCACACTTTCGCTGAGCAGCATCAGCGACAACCCGGTCAGGCACAAAATCCGCCATCCCAGTCTGAGTCAAAGGAGAAGAACCTGTCAAGTCAACGCACACATCACGCCCCCTGTCCCAAGAATAAAGCAATAAATCCGCAGGACGAAGAGAGCCACCATGTCCATCAACCAAACCGATATCAACCTCCTTTCCCATAGTAATACCAGATCTATAGCAGATGTCGAAAAGAGTGTCCCGGACAAGGTTATGCCGATGTTTAACGCCCACAGTACCAGTACAAGAAACAGCGTGGTCCCCAAAAACATCCTCAGTAAAAACCCGAGAGCAAGCCGGACAGGGCCTAGATACCATGAATAACGGAGCACCCAGACGATATCCCAGCACACAACGGTAAGTCCTCCCGTTCATAGTCTGACCCAACCCTGAGATAGGAACCGCACGCAACCAATCAGAGGAGTGAGAACCCTGCTGAGACCGCCATAAAGCAATCAAGCGTGGCGTCAAAGAGAAAATACTGAGGCGGAAAACGTCGCGAATAAATATCGCAATTTCTTCATAAGCTTGGGGCGACAATTTCACTAGGGTTACCTAAAACACCGGATCCTGTAGTCACATAAACACTGCGCGGCATCATCAAAAGCGGGGCCAACACTACAATACCGGAAGGGCCGAGGAGCTTAGCCTGCAAACCAAAGAGATCGCAAGCGGGACGTAATAAAAGCATAAAATAAAACATCTCCCGCCGCATAGACACCAAGACCACCAAGCTGAAGAGGGAAAGTAGCAAGGCGCCACTGCCAATACCCAAAACCCGACCCTGACGCGGTGATAATACGTTCCAAGCTAGAACGCAGAGCGGCATCAAAAGGAAGATAGACAGACCCAAAAACACTAGGGGAGCAAGTACGAAGTGAGAAGTAAAGCTTGGAAATACCAGTACAAGCTCGAAGAAGAAGCAACTCACATTGCGGGTCCTCAATAATCGCAACCAAATCCATTAGCTCAATGGTCTTGGTTACTCTCGTCGCCACAATCTCACTGCTAAAATCAGAACAAGCACTGACAGGTCCACCCAAAACAGTAACACCACGCGATGGACGAGAAATAGAAGGGGGAAAAACCCCAGGAAGGCGACTCCGAGGATCCTCAACAGGCCAAAAGACCTCCGTCTTGGAGACATTAAGATGTAATCCAAAAATAGGGCCATCCACCATAATCAAATCCAAGACCTTCCCCACCTCCAAAGTATCACCCACGATGGTGCCATCATCTAAGTACCATGCCTGCAAAGTGAGGTCAAAAGTGTCCCGGATCTTGCAAACTAACGGATGCAAAACCAAAGCGAAAAGCAAAGGGCCCAATGGATCACCCTGCTGAACACCCTGATAAGACCACAAGCGGTGCTCCCCATAAAAAGGCGGGCGGGCCTGAATAACAAAACTCCACCAAACAGGAAAGAGCCGGGCAACGACGGTGGACCTCCTGAAGCATGGTCGAACGATCAACAAGGTTGAACGCATTCTGGAAATCAACCTGCAACATAGAAAGCCCCACCTGAGCCCCCCGATCCTCAATAAGCCGGTTCAAGGCATGCAAGATAGCCTCTCCTCCACCGGACACACCCACCCCGAACTGAAGCCCATCAAAATAAGAAGATAAGGACGGACCAACCATAGAAGCACCAACCTTACAGACAAGCCGTCTCCCGGACCGTACCAACAAAGAATAGGACGAACCCCACCACCCGGTTTAACGAGTGGCGTGAGAGGGGCGCTGACAATGTACTCACCCAGAGGAAGAGGACACCGGCCCTAAAGAAAAAGATTAACCACCCTAGTAATAGAAGTGATCAAATCATCTGAAATAGCCACAGCAGCGCCACTCAAACAATCCATAAGATGATGGGCACGAAAACCATCCCTCCCACAGGAAGTGCCACGAGGGAAGCTCCGAATAATATCCAAGATCACAACCGAAGAAGCGACCGGAGGATGATGATCCCCCCACGAGGGAGGCAAAGAAGGAGGCGGGGCAACATGATGCTTCTCACGCGGGGCCACGAGAGTGGCATCGGAGTAGGTGGCAACCCCGAGAGGAAGAAAGCACCGGACAAAGAAGATAGTGGCCATCGAAATCTTCCGCCGACATAGGTGGAGGTTAAGCTCACTCGGATCCGATCCTCTTCTACGAAAAAAAGAAGAAGGACCCTCATCAAAACATTCTCAGAATAACGCAACCCCCCCCCGGTGCGCCCCCAAGCAAGGATAGCCCTGGCAATACTCTCCTCCTGATGCTGACGCCGAATAGCAGACCGATACTCATGATTACTCCGAGGAGCGAAAGTCCGAAGCAAACAAAGCGGTAGAACTAGCAAACGAACCCAGCGGGAGAGATCACTAGGGGCATCAAACACCGCATCCAAGGCCTCTTTCAAAGCCCTAGCAAACCCAAGATGGCATTTAGGAGGAATGGATTTCACTGTGCGAAGGCCTAAAGACAATAAACGATCCAGCGAAGATACAGACCACTGAACGAGCTCGACACTATCATCAGAAGAAACTGAAGTAGAAGGAGCCAAAGGTCTCGGAATACCATGAATATGGAAGGTGTAGAGGCCATCAACACACTCAGGATGCATCACAATTTCACCCCGACTATGCCGACATCTAGCTCTAATAGTACGGGTTTAAAAACACACCCCACACAACCAGAGCCCCATCCGTCTAAAAAAACTCTCGACATCGGAATAAACAGTCAAACTATCAGTAAGAGTCTGACGCGTAAGTTCCAACGCACCATCCTGGCAATGTCGGACCTGGAAATGTTTCTGCCAAGCCGCCTTAGTTAGGCCCTTACCAAAACCATCCCGACACCCATGAAGACCCGAAAAAGGACAATTGTACCGCACAAGCTCGGGCATGAAGGAACACACTCCCCACCTGCAGTGGGAACTATAGAGCCACCAAAAACCACCACCCAAACGGAAACCACTAAACAGGCTCACGTACAAGCAGTTAAGAGCTCAAAATGTACCCGCTACTAACAGCCAAAATGGTAACCCAGCTGACCACCAACGCACTACCCACTCCGGTGATGAGCAAGAACCAACCGAGAACACCTACCACCAAAAGATATCGGCAAAAGCACCAAAAACCCCACAAAACCGCTATCCGAAAACACCCACACAACCCAAAGACCAGCAGCAGGGGTGGAAAAGGTGGCCGGACACCGGAGATCAGAAAGCAAAAGGAACCAGCAACACGGGATGGAAAAATAAAAAAAATGGAATCGAAACCGAAAACGAAAACAAATAATTACGCTAAAAACACCACGAAATGCACTTACCAGCCGTGGGTCAAAGGACAGAGCCGTCGAACCACCACCTTAGACCGGCGACGTGAGGTCTGGTGGCCTAATGGTGGTGGCAGTGGGAATAACCGACGTAGGAGACGGCACAAACCCCCGAAGGACAGCCACTCCCTCACGCAAACCCGTTGATAAAGAAAGCCGTATAAAATGGCCAACAACCACCATCCAGACCAGCGACGTGAGGTCTAAACGGTCGGATTGGTGTGGTGGTCCGTAGCTGTCGGCAGATAGGCGTCAGAAAAACGGAGACGATCGTATGCCCTAATACAACACGCTGCCCTAATCTCACAACCTCTACAGCCCCCAACAACCCTAACAGACGCCGACGATGAGATGGCCGGAGAAGGACTAGGGTGGTGACGGTGAAAAGGGTGGCGGTGACGGAACAGGACTAGGGTAGCAGCAGTCAGCTGGTGATCGTCGCTTGATCGCACGTTTTCCCCTCTCTCTCTCCTCTCAAATTTATATTATTATTATTATTATTATTATTATTATTATTATTATTATTATTATTATTATTATTATTATTATTATTATTATTATTATTATTATTATTATTATTATTATTATTATTATTATTATTATTATTATTATTATTATTATTATTATTATTATTATTATTATTATTATTATTATTATTATTATTATTATTATTATTATTATTATTATTATTATTATTATTATTATTATTATTATTATTATTATTATTATTATTATTATTATTATTATTATTATTATTACTATTATTACTATTATTACTATTATTACTATTATTACTATTATTACTATTATTACTATTATTACTATTATTATTATTATTATTATTATTATTATTATTATTATTATTATTATTATTATTATTATTATTATTATTATTATTATTATTAGGCTCGAGTTCCGTTGAGAACGGGGCTTATCGTGAGAACCGTGAGAACAACTCTCAACCGTCCATCAAATTATCTGACAGCAAAGATTAGACGCGCGCTTCTTTGAAAAGTAGAGTTTCGCGGAAAACAAAAAATAAGAGTGTACATGTGAGCAATATCAAACCTACGGAACAAAATCAAACCACACGAAACAAAATCAATCGATTTCATCATTAATCCTTCCTTAATTTGTAAATTTTTGTTTTTCGACATCAAATTTAGTGATCTAAAATCGGTTATTCATCATCAATTGCTGTGTACGAAGCGCAAATCTTCAGAAGCGCAAATCAGATTCAATTTGTTCAAACTTTTGCATTCATCAGCTATTCAGTTATTTCAAGATCAAAACTTTGTAAGGAAAATCGGAATTGATTTCGTCATTCATCTGGAATTATTATTTTCTACAGTCAATATTGAGGTATGTTCATTCAATGTTATTTAATTCCTTTCTGAATCGTTGTTGAATTGATTTTATGATGATGTTATAGTTGAATTTAATCAAATTCAACTTAATTTCGGATTTGATTAAATTTAGTTTACTAGATGTAATGTCCAGAACCACAAAAACATTAATTTTATAATGAAAAGTGTTAAATTAGGGTTTATATTTTGTTTGTTTGATTTTAGGAGGATGATAAATATAACGGTTTTGATACATACAGCCCAGAGGGCTGTATATAAGCATTAAATTTTATTAAAATTCTCTTATGTTTTCTATGTAAATTGGAATCTTAATTGTTATTAACAATAAGTGTTAAGTTAGATTCTCTTGAAAGTTTAAATTAGCATTTAATTAGTATAATAAGTGTTAAGTTAGATTCTCTTGAAAGTTTAAATTAGCTTTAATTACCAGGAAAATTTAATGCTTATATACAGCCCTATGGGCTGTATGTATCAAAACCGTAAATATAAATGTAGTTTGTGGTGAGAAAAAATGTAAAAATAATGAGAAAGGAAAAATGTGCAATTTGAAGTAACTGAAAAGTAATTTTGCATGTAATAATAATGTGTTGTGGTGTGGTGTACACGTTTTATAAGGAAATGTCCAATCAGTTTTATTGAAATGTGCATTATATATAATAAGGATGTGCAAGTAATTATTACCTTTTGCAAGTGGCCTTGCAACTGTTCACAATAAGTCACAATAAGTCAAATGGCGGTTTGTAACCTGCTTATGTGGTGAAAAGACACAACTATTCACATTAATTTGAATATTAATTCTAAATGTAAATTATATTAATTATAAAAAAACATGTTCCATCAAATAAATTGTCCACTATCTATATTCATAATTTGCATTTTTTGATAATTAGGTGCAACTAAAATATCATTAAGCACTGTTTGGAAAATGTACATCTATATAAAAGTATAATAGAAGAACCACTATATATTATACTGTACACGTGGCAACTTCTCATTAAATTTTTTCCCGCTCATCTAACTACAACCCTAAAAATATATACTGTTCCTACTGACAAATCTGCCGTCATTAGTTCTCTTGCTTCCTAACACACATAACCCTAAACAAATATTTTCTTTACTAAACCAACCTACCGTCATTAGTCACGTTGCTTGTTTCCCTATTCCCTCCGTCTTTCATCTTGCCTTAATTTAAGCATATTGAACCAAAAAAAAGTATGTAATTAACAATTACTTCTACTTTCATGGCAAAAATCTAATCTTTATTATATATACTCACATATTACATATTGTCTATTTTTGATGGCGAGATGTCGATTTGAAGATGGTTCTTCCTTGAGTAAGGTAAGTTTATTGCTCTTTTTATGCATTTTTTTCCCTTTTTTTTTTCTATTGATTTTTTGATCGTTTTTTATTTTTTTTATTCTTAATGAATATTTCAAAGCTATAGTGACATCAGATGGTTAAATTTTTACTGTGCATTTTTAATGAAGATTAGTTCATTATAATGCCTCTGTTTAAGATTATAATAAGATGGATTCGATCATGAATGTTGTTATCTGTTCAGGTATCTTTCTTTGTTCGTTTCAACCAGTACTGGAAATTTGCACTATGAAGTCGCCCTGCCAAAGTCAATAATGGTCGTTCACATTGGTTGTCGGATATTGTTTAACTGCTAGAGGATGAATCTAATGATTGGAAGATGAAGTTTCAAGTAAAACTGCATCATTTACCTTTCTATCATTTCATTTTTACCAATATTTATTTTGAATGATTGCGTTTCGATAGATAAACTCGCTGATTCATGTATATGTTAGGGTTTGTTATTTTGGTTGATTATTCTTCAATTCCTAATATTTTCTACAGGGTATACCTTGGAAATTTGGGACGAACTTAATATTAGGAATTGTGCGACGGAGTTTTCATTGCATTATTCGCGACCGCGTTTTAGTTCATTGCATTATTCCCTGGTACGACTGTTTGTTCCTTTCAGTCAATTGATCAGAATTTATTCAATTATGATTACTTGTCTCCTCCAGGAGACAAAGGATAGGAACTGAATTTACTATGTCCTGCAGTCCAATGCTAATGCTTTTCTTTAATCCCCCTATTTACTTTGACAAATTAGGCCCTGTTCTTTACGGCTTTTAGAGTGAGAATCGAATCAATCAATCGAATGGAGCTGAGCCCAATCGAATCAATGGAGCTCAATCAATCAATCAATCAATGGAGCTGAGCTGACTGAATCGAATCGAATAGAGTGAGTGAATCAATTGAATCAATAAAGCCGAATTGAATTTGAATCGAATCGAATAATCATATTAATATTAATAATATTAATAATAATTTTTAATATTATTGTTATTATCAACTATAATAATACTAATATTCATAGTATAATACTATTTATACTAATACTAAAATTTTTAAGAAAAAAATTATAATATTATATATGAATAATCATAAATTATAATAATGAAAAAATAGTAATTTTTTACTAATAATATTCTTAATAACAATAATAAATAATAATGCCAATATTAATAATGATATTAGTAAAAATAGTTGTTTCGAATAAAAACACTCAAGTAAGAGTTGCTCGAATTCGGGTCGGGTCAACGCGGTCCTCTCAGACGATGGCACCTCGAACCTATGCTTGCTCTCTCCGGATGGATCTTTTACGCGTAACAAATAGGGCCTCGAAGGGTTCGCAATAGGTCCTTCTCTGATGCCTTACGGTACTGGTGGATAGTTGAGACCTTGCTTGAAGCTAAGGTTTCCATGCCTTCTCATAGTAGCTCGAGTAGTCTTACTTCTAGAGAGAGGAACTTGTTGGTGAGAAGTATTTTACCATTGATTGGTCAATAATGAGGTATTTATAGGTTTCTATGTGTACCTCAAATGATGACTTGGAAATCATGGTTACCATATTCGCTATGAATACGCCTTACCGATTCGCGATTCGCTTATAGAAAATGTGTTATATGTATTTTCAGTAATCAATTTGATAGAATTCGCTTTTAACGATTCGTGATTCGTAGGGTATCAAGCGAATCCGTAACCATGTTTGCAAGAGTGTTGACTTGTATGACCCCGTATTGGCTAGTGGGCCAAGTCGCTTGAGCGTGCCCCATCAATAATATTAATAATAAATATTATTAATTTTAATAATAATACCAATAATAATAATAATAATAATAATAATAATAATAATAATAATAATAATAATAATAATAATAATAATAATAATAATATTAACATTAATAACATTATTATTCACAACAACAACAACAACAACAACATTAACATTAATAACATTATTATTCATTTTAATAATAATATTCATAATAATAATAATAATAGTAATTATAATAAATAAATTATTAATAACATTATTATTAACAATAATAATAATAATAATAATAATAATAATAAAGAATAATAATATTAAAAAAATAGTATTATTGATAACAAAATTAATAATAACTATTAAATTTCAGATGAGTAAAGCTGAAATGAAATGAGTGAACTTAATAATAGCCGAAATAATCAATCGAATCAATGGAGTGAGCCAAACGAATCAATGGAGTGAATCAATCGAATGGAGTGAATCGAATCGAATCGAAATTTGAATAATCGAATAATAGAAATGAAATGAATCGAAATGGTGAAAATAAGCCAGAAAGAACAGGGCCTTAATCCCTTTAGTTTTTAGCCCAATATTTTGTTTCCGTCAATTTGTTTTAGTTTGATATTTATTGCTCCCTATATAATCCTACGGGGGACCGGAATACAAAGTTCAACTGTTGAGTAATATCCATGTACTCCCTCTGTCTTGGTCAATTGTTTACAGTTGATTTTGGCACAAAGACAAAGGAAAAGGGGGCCATTTCTCGTGGTTTTTAGTGGATGATAAGTGAAACCTAATGAGTGTCTATGATCAAATTACCCATAACAATCCTAATATAGAAAGGTAAATAAATGACCGGAGATGAATTATAAGGGAAAAACTCCATACAACTGACATCATAGTGTTTAGAGATCTTAAATATGGAAACGTTGAAAATGAAAAGTCCCCAATGCCTTTGTGCTAACCAAGTGGGAAAAAACGACTCTCCAACATGATCAATTGATGGATGTTTATCGATATCTAACATGAATTAGTTTCTTTTATTGCTTGTGAGAACCGTCTTAAGTTTAGACGGTCTTAAACACGAATTGGTGTAAGATGAATAACCATGTTAATGTTCTATTTATTACCAAGGTGATATATATCATTTATTCTCTTACTAATCAAGCTCTTAAATAGCCTTAGAGATTATTATTTTTATACCCAGGTAAGTTCTTTCCATAGGTAGAAAACCAATATACAATGTTTTGTCCATTGACTTTTCATTTGCTACCTTCATTGATTTTAGATGTACGTTCTTAGCGGGGCTATGATTGTAACAGTTTTGTTTCTCATATATTTTAGATGTTCCTACTCAAGAAATAGTTACTCCCTCCGTTCCATTCATTTTTTTTATCTTTGCTTAAAATATCCCTCACAATGAATATAAAAAGGAAATAAGTAACTAAGACGGAAAGAGTACTTCTTTACTACCATAAAAGGCAATGAGTAGATTATACAGCCTGTTGTATGTAGTTGTATGATGTAGAATCCGACCTCTACACTAAAGTTTTCGAGTTTTGTTTAAAAGAATCTGAGCTATGCTGTAAAGTTTTTGAACTCACACACTTAAACATAAAAAAAATAAACACTTACAAAACTCGGAAAAAATACACATAAGCTCGGATTAATGTATAGGGTTGTACAATGCTCATTATACAACTGGTTGTATAGTAGTATTTGTGCATAAAAGGTTGATGCTTTATATATTGATCTAGGGTCTTTAGATTGGGAGTCTAAGTGTATGAATGTTACTCCATTCTCTTTAAACTTAAATTATCGGAAGTTAGCAAGTCTTTTTAATACAATTGATTTTGTTTTTTAGGATTATTTTTTTCGTGTTTTGGTGCTTATTTGATAAATTATGAGGCCATATTATGTTGTATTGTTTTAATTAGAATCATTAATTGTTAATGACTTTTGTTGGGAACTTTTTTTGTTTGCCTTTCATGTAGGTATCAATGTCTACTCAACTTGTATGAAAATGCATGGAATTGATATCCCGGAACCGCCAAAGTTGTCATACAATTTATATTGACAATTTGACTAAGAATATATGCAACAACATAAGTTTTATATCTCACCATCGCGAAGATGAAGTTTTCATTATGTTTGGGAGACCATTACCTTCCCAAAAGATGTACTCTGAAAATTATACCAATGTATAGCATTGAATAAGCATTTTCCTTTTTCATGTTGGGGTAGAAGTTAGACTGACACAAGACGTTGGATGTCATCTTAAATATTCGTGTTATCTATTTTGTTTCATTTTAGCGGTTCAATTGTTTTATTTTTTCGGAAGGGTTTCATTGAATGGATTCTAAATTAGTAACAAAGATCCAAACTACTACATTATCAAATACGTACATGATTTGTCTCATTCATTTGTTACCCTTTTTTTTTTATCTTTGCGAGAGATTTTAGTGAAAGATAACAAATGATTGAGACAGGTGAAATACTATGAAAATGGAAAATGAAATTATATATCTAAACAGATAATGTAAATGGCTAGATATGTTATTAGACACAAAGTTTAAGATTATGGAATTATTTGTTTTCAAAATTCTTTTATACATACCCCGTGCAACTTTGCACGGGTTCTAAACTAGTTATATTATATTTAAAGGTACATTAAATTATTTAAAAAAGAACATGAAGCATTATTTGGAAAATAAATGTGCTTTCAGTTTAATTCAAATGTCCATTACGTATTTTCATATTGTGCATGTACTGTTTTATGCAAGAGATTTAAAAGCAGACCTTAAATGTACGTTATATTAGTTTTTAAGGTACATTTTATTATTTAGACAGGAATTTGAAATATTAATTAAATTGAACTCGTAATACATATAGTCGTATAAGTAACAAAGATAACTTCAACCAATTTATTAATTACCATGATTATGTTTGTGACAGTTGAAAAGTCACAACTGTTCACAAAATTTAATCTCTTATACTCAATTAATCCACTATATAAACATCAGAGTACACCACCACTTTTCCATCATATCTTCATTTCTAAAACCTTTTCCAATAACCAAAACCTTTAATCTCTCCAGAAAACTACTTAATTTTCTTAAAAAAAAAACAATGTCTTACTCTAAATGCAAAATAGCCCACTACAAGAATGGTGCTCACAAAGAAAATTTCGTGCAAAATTATAGGAATGGAAAGTAAGCCAGTTTTCTACAAACTGGATTGATGTAAGAGATATTCCTTGGAGATGGATGTACCATCACACAGTCGTCCTTTACATCATTTCCTTACTACTCATGCATTGCTCCATATTTTTTTTGACCGACTTGGGAGGTAAGAGAAGAAAAACATGGCCGAGGTGTGCAAGGCCTGGTCAAGTTGGTTCCTTATAGGAAACGACCCAAAGGTAATTGAAAGGGATTATTACCGACACGCGGTTCGGGGAAATGAAAATGGAATAAGCACTATCACAAAGAATGATCGGCTGCTTGAAAGAGACTGCCTTTGCAAGTGTATGTCTAGTCGTGAAGAAATAATTAGACATCATAAACGAAAAGCACGACAAAATAAAAAACACAGACAACAATATGAAATTGAGGAGCAGTCTGGTGATGAGGGTTATTATGACTCCGACGGTTAGATTAGTTTAGAAATATATTAAGTTAGTTTTCTAGTATATTGTTATTTTGTATTATCTTGTGGTTTTTTTTTTTTTTTTTTTTTTTTTTTTTTTTTTTTTCAGTATAAGCCTTAATAGGCTTTATGCTTTTGAAAGTCTGGAATGGCTTTTGTAAATATTTCTAATATTAATGAAATAGTATTATGTCTATTTGTTTGTTTACTGTCATTAGTATTCAATACATTTTATATATGATATATCAAAATGGACAACAATATTTCCTATGAACATTAGCAGTAAAATAAATGTTCCTTTAAAGGCATGATAATGGACATTGGCAGGAATACATTATATATGAACCTTTATTTGTACGAAATAAATTACCAATCTTTGTAGACCATATTAGAATTGGAGTACTGCATTATTGATGTAATAATATTCAATATACTTACTTACTTAACTACTGTTGAAGCAGACAATGAGTACAAGTGATGCAACTACGTCTTCTTCTACAAATAACAGCTTTAAAACACCAAGAACAAGAATTAAAACATTAAATGCACTCCAGTACATTCCATTCCGTCCAGAGGAAAAGAAACCTAAAGTAGGACAAGTATTCGAAACACTAGAATCACCAGAGTTATTCTACAAAGAATATTGTACAATCTGTGGGTTTACGCCAAGACCTGCAACAACAAAAAGGATTAAAGGCAATGAGTTACCAAACAGTTTTGCATTAAGGAATGTTGTCTGCAATAGGCAAGGTGTAAAGGAAAGTAGGAAAAGGAAGAGGACTGATACTGATACTGATACTGATACTGCTGACAATGATGCACAATCTGATGTGACAAACACAAGCCGTGTGAGGCCGATTATAAGAATTGACTGTCGTGCATTAGTGCAGTTCAAATACCAAGAAAATGGAACTTATATTGTTACCAGATTCGATGAAGCCAATAACCATCCACTTGCTTCGCCTGAATCTACAATATTCTTGAAAGGAAACCGAAAAATGACAGAGGTACAGAAACAATTTGTCACAAAGGTAAAGGTGCAAAAATTAGGTGGCGTGAAAGCCTATAGAGGTTGGAAGAAGTTGTGTGGAGGTTAAGACAACATTGGCGCTACTGTGGTTGATTTTAAAAACTTTGTGAGGGACATAAAAACCTACATTGGTAATTTCGATGCACAAATGTTTGTTGAGAATCTTATTGGGAAAAAAGACACATACAATTCATTTTACTTTGATTTTATAGTAGATGAAAACAAGTGCCTGGCTGGAGTGTTTTGGGCAGATCCGATCTGCATAAACAACTACATGTTGTTCGGTGAGGTGTTATCAGCAGATGCTACATATGGAACAAACAAGTACGATATGGTGTTTGTGCCTTTCACAGGAGTTGATCACCACAAAAGGTGCATAACCTTTGGAGCTGGGTTGATAGGTGATGAAAGTATTGAGTGTTACACATGGTTGTTCAAGACATTTTTGGAAGCAATGGGCGGGTGCCAGCCGAGAATTATAATTACTGATCAGGATAAATCAATGAAGTCGGTAGTCCCGTAAGTGTTTAAGGAGTCAACACACAGACTGTGCATGTGGCACATAATGAAGAAACTAAGAGAAAATTCAGTTATCAACTATTTCAAGATGAGGATTTTAAGACCAGGCTCAATAGGCGTGTTTGGAACAACCAACTTGAGCCTGATGAATTCGAAGAACAATGGGGGAAGATAATGACTGATTATCAATTTGTAGAACACGAGTGGTTTTCAGATTTGTACGATATCAGGGAACAGTGGATCCCTGCCTATTTCAAATATGTTTCCATGTCTGGCTTGATGAGGGTTACTTGTAGGTCTGAGAGTGAAAACAGTTTCTTTGACAGGTTCCTCACACCTCATTTGACCCTTGTTGAGTTTTGGGTGTGCTATGAGAGTGCCTTGGAAGCACAAAGATACAAGCAGTCCAAGTTGAACAGTGACAACAAACACTCTGAAATCCCATGGAAAACAAACTCAAACCTTGAAGTCCATGCTTCTGAAATATACTAGCACAACATTTTCAAAGTCTCCTAAACAGAATTGGTTGCAGCTTTGTCTTATTGCCGTTTTAAAGAAGTGGAGAAGATTGATGAGATAAAAATATATATTCTAACAGACTTGTAGATGCCAAATAAGTCATGGAACGTAGCATATTCACCAGATAACATGGAGATTACTTGTTCCTGTTCTATGTTTCAGAGAATGGGCTTGTTGTGCAGGCACTGCCTTTGGATTCTACACAACCAATATTTTCAGAAAATACCGAACAAAGACATAATGCAAAGATGGACAAAAGCTGCATTGAGTAAGCTTGTCTTTGATAAAGATGGCAAACTGATAGATGTCTCTCAAAAGTTTTCTGACCGGAAAAGTTTGAGTATTGAGCTGTGGCAAGAAGTTTATTCTTGTGTCAGCGTAGCTGAGTGTGATGATAACGACATGAAGCTTTTGATTGAAAAACTGAAAGATATTAGATTAGATATGATTAGTAACAGAAGTGTTCCAGCAAAGAAGAAAGACAAGATGAAAGAAATACAAAAGTACGTGGGCTGCAAAATACCTCAGAAGTTGGCGATTCATGTTCCTAAAAAATCTAAAAACAAGGGTAGGACCAAGGGCAAGAGAATTGAATCACAAATGTTAAAAGCCCTAAAGAAGAGAGGAAAAGAAAAGAGGTACTGCAAAACATGTGGCCGCCAAGGACACAACTCTAGGACTTGCAAAGAAACAAACCATCTGACAGGTATGTATAATTTGGTTTCTTGTTAAAGCATATTACATTAATGCTAAATAATTATTAATTATACAAGTATAGTGCATAGTGTTTACCTTCTAAAATCATCACTCTTATATGGAGGCACATAAGCTCTTTGTGCAATGAACATTATGGCTGTTCTGAAGGCACATATGAGAATTTCAGCAATGTATATTTGGTTAACATTAAATGTATATCAATTTAGTTGTTCATTTTGGCCATTTTCTCCTTATAAAATCTAATATTTAATTTAAATTCTGTTGCATATTCACCAAATACCACCATGAAGATGACGACGATGAAGGAGATGAATCTGATGATGTGGAGGACGACGATGAAGAAGATGAATCTGATAACGAATTGGAAGATGCAAATTTTTGATTCAAGGATAGACATCCATAATATACACTACGAGAACATTCTTAAAGGCTTGTATGTACAATTCGATTTTACTGCCAAAGTACATTACTCTTATAGGCAAAGTATATTACATTTGTATTAAAGGATCATTATTGTTGTTCTGCAAGGAACATTCTTAAAGGCTTGTATGTACAATTCGATTTTATCCGTATTGACTTCTTGCTCATTCTCCCCGTCACTATCAACATAAAGATGGTTCGAATCATTTCGTACATCCTTGTCATCATCAGACATTTTGTTTTTGTCACACTCCCCTTCTGACACCTCTTCCTTGTTGTCTTCATTCCCATTTTCAACTGTTTCAACTTTGTTTTCCTCAAACTCCCCTTCCGACACGTCTTCCTTGTTATATTCATTCCCATTTTCAACTGATTCAACTTTGTTTTCCTCAGACTCCCTTTTTGACATCTCTTCTTTCTTGTGTTCATTTCCATTTTCAACTGTTTCAACTTTGTTTTCCTCTGACTCTCCTTTTGACACCTCTTCCTCGTTATCTTCATTCCCATTGTCAACTAATTCACCTTCTTTTCTCAATGCACAAGGCTTCTGGAATAGTTGAAATGTATCAAATTAAAGAACAATACACTTAAGCACCAAGTTAACATAATATAACAAAAAATATGATCAACATATTTACCTTTTTGTATGTATAAAAAATCGGCCTCTTCAATGACATGCTTTTAACCTGAATACTATTTTTAAAGTTATGTTTACATTATTCAAAGCTTGAAGAACCAAAGGATGATTACTAACATCATTCTCAGCAGCAGGAACAACATCTTGAATATCAGCAACATTAGTACCAAAAGAACTTTCACTATCAATAGTCAGTGCTCATTTGACAAATTGAGTAAACTAAATGCATGATCACAGAGCTTCTTAGCAGTCTTGTTCTCCTTAATTATTGATGTTCCTTTTTCTAACTTAGCCTTAACAGATGATATGTTCTGAGCTAAACTAGTTATACATTTAGCAAGATCAAGAATATACTCCTCGATGTAGTCCTTTGTTTCATAGACAGATTCGACACCTGTATTGTCAACCACCTCCTCCATTGGTGCTTCGAACTTACCATTTCCAAACATACCGCTTTTCATCTCATCCTTCTCTCTGGATGATAACAAACTACTAGTCCAACCTACCAACGTATAATAATCTCTTTCAACTGTTCGTTCCACATGAACAACGCGATCAACATAGATGAGCTGCAAAAAAAAAAAAAAAAAAAAAATTTAATTAGAAGAGAATGAAAACGTACATTTAAATGTTAAATTAATTTATGAACTTCAAATATATTTTTTTAGACTTCTTACCTCCAAAAACAACAGTGGCCCGCCGAAGTGAATCTCCTTTTCTACCCACTCAATCTTGCTTTCTTGGAGACTTTTTAACAAAAAGGAACACTAATTTTAATCTTTGATTTCATCAACATTCATCAACGATTTCAAAACATGATGATTAACCAAAGGCTTTTGGGTGTTTCTCATTAGCAAAGAAACAACAAACACAACAAAGTTAACCTTGAATTCATCACCACCATGACCATGATTTATCAACCAATTCTCAAGCGTTTTGAGTGGAACTTGTCCATCTTTTATACCACATTTTTGTTTCCATTTGGCATAAAACTCTTGAAACTGTTCTGATTCAGTATGAGTTTTGGATAATTCAACTGTTTTAGGGCCTATTGGAAATCCAAATGTTGATCTTACATCAGAAACCTTCAAGAACAGCTTCTCACCATCAAGAAAATCAATACAGTTTTGGTATGGGTTATACTGCTTAATTAACCAGTACCCAAGCTTTAAAGGAATGGAACGAACTCTTAACTAAAACAGGCCACTAAATCCAATCTCTTCTATCGCGCACCACTGTTCGTATGACAAACGTTCAACTACCTCAACTACTCCTGTAGGAGACATTCTCGTATATGCACTTTTAAACGAAGAGAAATCAAACTTCTGCTTACACTCGGAACCCAATACCATCTTATTGCTTACTTTACCCTTTTGAGGACTTTGTTTCTTTGCAGTAACAATTTGTTTATTAACAGAAACAATTTGTTTCTTAACTGCAAGATCTTCGTCACTTTCTTCATTTATCTTCTTTGCGAAAGATTGTATACACTTAGATTTACCGTTAATAGTAGCTGATTTACGCTTTCTTGTAAATGGAGCACACTCATTTTTACCATCAGTACAACTTTCAGCTGGTGGAAAAATAAAAGTAACTTTTCTTCGCTTTTGAGATTTTTTATCTTCCTGGTCCATAGTCTGTAATTATAAAATAAAATTACAAAACAAGTAGAGAAAATCAGCAGTTACCTAATTTTAGGAAATGTACATTAATCACAAATATAATGTTCTTTTAGATGATTCAGAACAATTTCTATATTAAAAACAAACGGTACATTAATTTAAGCTGAATGTACATTATATTATTACATTCAATTGAAAACACAAAATTAACAAGTAGAGATAATCAGCAGTTACCTAATTTTAGGAAATGTTACATTAATCACAAATATAAAGTTCTTTTAGATGATTCAGAACAATTTCTATATTAAAAACAATAGGTACATTAATTTAAAGCTGTATGAACAATATATTATTACCTTCAATTAAAAATCCAAAATTAACAGAAACTAGAAAGTAAATGTTGAAAGAATACTTCGGAGATCTAAAATTGGGGAAGAACAATGCGAATGTATTTCTAAATGTAGAAAAAATAATTCATGCACATTAATCCGAATGTATTTTTAATAGTGAAGCAGTATAAATATCTGAAATCAAAACATCAAAATTATTCTGCTGTTGAACAATTAAGTGATCCAAATTAAACATTATATTAGAATTATGATAGAGAAGAAACGAAATTGAAAAGAAAATACCTTAGTATAACGGACGAAATTGGGCGTAACTTCAAAATTATACTGTTGTTGAACAATTATCCTATGACAACGTCTATCTTTTGGTAATGTAAAACGACCGAGCTAAAAACTCAGTTACTACTTTTATTTTTTTACTCCATTTATTTTTTTCTTGTAGGTAGTTAGTAGTAGTTACTAGTGTCTTTGTAATCAGAATCGTTAAAAAATAAGGGAAATGATAAATACAACCCAGTGGGTTATATTAAAACATTTAATACCCTTCCATATTTGGCATTAGTTTATAAATTAGAGATTAAATTACACATAAATCAATACAATTAATGCATATATTAACTATTTATTTCCTCTTTTAATTGTTACTTGCTTTTTAATGTTTGTTTTCGTTTTTCGTTTTTATTTAAGCCTTAAATGGCTTTGTAAATATTTGTAATATTGATAAAATGAAGTATGTTGCTAAAACAGGGTTAAAACTATGAGGTCGGGTATCCTAAGATGGGACGGGATTAAAACTACGAAGTTGGCAAGACAAAAAGACACCCTAGAGGGGTTGAGTGAACCCTTTTTTGGGGGGCCGGGTATCCTAAAACGGGACAGGAAAGGGTTTAGGGTTTGATTAGGCGGATCGCTACCGCGGATCCGCCTAATCCAACGCTAAACCCTTTCCCTTGCTTTTCATTTGAAGGCGGCAAAAAAAAAAGACACCCTAGAGGGGCCGAGTGAACCCTTTATGGGGGGACCGGGTATCCTAAAACGGGACGGGAAAGGGTTTAGAGTTCGATTAGGCGAACCGCTACCGCGGATTTGCCTAATCCAACCCTAAACCCTTTCCCTTGCTTCTCATTTGAAGTCAACAAGATAAAAAGACGCCCTAGAGGGGCCGTATACTAAAAAGGGACGGAAAATGGTTTAGGGTTGGATTAGGCAGACCGCTACCGCGGATCCGCCTAATCGAACCCTAAACCCTTTCCCTTGATTCTCATTCGAAGGCGGCAAACCAAAAAGACACCCTAGAGGGGCCGAGTGAACCCTTTTTTTTGGGGGGGGGGGTATCCTAAAACGGGACGGGAAAGGGTTTAGGGTTTGATTAGGCGGACCACTACCGCGGATCTGCGTAATCCAACCCTAAATCCTTTCCCTTGCTTCTCATTTGAAGGCGGCAAGACAAAAAGACACCCTAGAGGGGTCGAGTGAACCCTTTTTTTTTTTTTTTTTTGGGGGGGGGGGGGGGTTATCCTAAAACGGGATGGGAAAGGATTTAGGGTTTGATTAGGCGGACCGCTACTGTGGATCCGCCTAATACAACCCTAAACCCTTTCCCTTGCGTCTCATTAGAAGGCGGCAAGACAAAAAGACACCCTAGAGGGGCCGGGTGAACCCTTTTTTTGGGGGGGGATATCCTAAAATGGGACGGGAAAGGGTTTAGCGTTCGATTAGGCGGACCGCTACCACGGATCTGCGTAATCCAACCCTAAATCCTTTCCCTTGCTTCTCATTTGAAGGCGGCAAGACAAAAAGACACCCTAGAGGGGCCGAGTGAACCCTTTTTTTTGGGGGGGGGGGGTATCCTAAAACGGGATGGGAAAGGATTTAGGGTTTGATTAGGCGGACCGCTACCGTGGATCCGCCTAATACAACCCTAAACCCTTTTCCTTTCTTCTAATTTGAAGGCGGCAAGACAAAAAGACATCCTAGAGGGGCCGAGTGAACCCTTTTTGGGGGGCCGAGTATCCTAAAACAAGACGGGAAAGGGTTTAGGGTTCGATTAGGCTACCCCAGATCCGCCTAATCAAACCCTAAACCCTTTCCCTTGCTTCTCATTCGAAGGCGGCAAGACAAAAAGACATCCTAGACGGGCCGAGTGAACCCTTTTTGGGGACGGAATTAAAACTAGGGGGCTGAGTATCCTAAAACGGGACGGGAAAGGATTTATGGTTGGATTAGGTAGACCGCGGTCTGCCTAATCCAACCTTAAACCCATTCCCTTATTTTAAGAGGATAATCTATGAAAGAAATGCGGGTTTAAAGCTTTGGTACATCGTTATATAATAATATGGACATTTGTAAAATGTTGAAGGTACATTATAGTCGATCACTCTTATAACTGGCTTTCAATTTGAAAGGGCCAATTCTAAACAGTTAAAGCTTAGGTACATGATAATAATTTAGATTCAAATAAACATTCATAATAAACTGCAAATATGTTCTGACAATAATAGTTAATGAAAACGCATATGTTTCTAACTTTAACTGCAGATTATAATTATATATAAATTAACATCAAAGTTCTTAACCCTTTCTGGGTTTACTTCAAACAGAATCATGAACACTGCTCTCACCCTCTAGGAAGTCCTCCCTTAGACGTTTATTATAACCGCCCATTAATTCCATAGCCTTCACGACTGCTGGCCAAGGTATAGTATTTTCACGATAAAGAAGAGCATATGATTTTCGTACAACTGTGACACCGGTGAGAAACTGACGGTCCATGTCAGCCTCTGTGTACTGTTTTTGTCTATTAGCTTTAAGTTGTCGTGCTATGCTGTCTCTTTCAGCCGTGATAAACTTCATCTGCGCTTCAGCAATGTCGAGCCTCTGTTGTAGTGACTTTGCATTCACTTCAGCTATGTCCAGTTTCTCGTACAACCCTTCCTGATGTTCTTCTAATACTTCGTTTTTACCAAGCACGTCAATAAGATATTGATCCAGTGAATCTCTTTCGCATTTCATTTCAAATGAGATCATACTCAACGTCGTGAAGTTTTTGCTCGATATCCGACATTATTTCCACATTGGTAACGGAACTCATATTCTTGTTCAGGCAAAAAATAAACGTATTTTAAAAAGAGTGACAATAAACTTAAGGCATTATGGGAAGTACCAACTTCAACCATATTTAAGGCCATACTATAGGGTAAAACAAATTAACGTGGGCTTTGACATTGTATAATCATGCAAAGAGCAAACAATGTTATTGGGAAAACAGATTACAACAAAAGGTAAAATAATCTTCTTCTGCAAATATTAAGCACGTTGCCAGATTGAAATATCTACTATACTTAATTTTGGCAAAACGTTCCCACCCAAATGCGGTTTGATTTTCGTAATCAAGCAACTTTTAATTCGTTTGGGGACTAAAGTATATATTTCTTTTCGCAAGATAAAAAAACATACTGATTAATCAAATAATACTTATAAATGAAATAATCTGAATGTTATATAGGCTACTATTTACATAAAGATATGCATTTCTTTTGTAGGAAAAAAATAATAAGAACAAAAAAAAACCAGAAACCAGAAACCAGAGCACCTTTTCAAGGGAGTGAAGACGTTTTCTATATGATTATTCCATAGATTTTATAATTAGCACACTAGTTTAGACAAGTATTTATAGTGAGTTTTATATTGAAACTGATTATGAAACAGTCTTGAATGGCTTTTGTAAGTATTTCTAATATTAATTAAATAGTATTATGTCGTTTACTGTCATTAACATTCAATACATTTTATATATGCTATATCAAAATGGACAACAATATTTTCTATTAACATTATCAATAAAATAAATGTTCCTTTAAAGGCATGACAATGGACATTGGCAGGAATACATTATATATGAGCCTTTATTTGTATGAAATAAATTACCAGAGCATATTAGAATTCCATTACTGTATTATTCTTGCAATAATATTCAATATACTTATTTACATAAAGATATGCATTTCTTTTGCATGGAAAAAATAATAAGAACAAAAAAAAAACAGAAATTAGAGTACCTTTTTAAGGGAGTGAAGACGGTTTGTATGATTATTCCTTAGATTTTGTAATTAGCACACTAGTTTAGATAAGTATTTATAGTGAGTTTTATATATAAACTGCTTTGAATAAGAATAGAAGATAGGAGAAGTTACAATTTATGAGTGTAGTATTATTTGTCTTTTCACATGCATTAGTTTACAACTGCCATTTGACACATGACTCATTTAATCAAATAATCACGAATAATGGTGTCTTTTCACCTGAATTATTTTACAACTTGCATGTGAGAGTGTAATCATTGGATGCATTAATTTATATTATTTAACTTAAATGGTACATTGTTAATGCACGTAATGGACATTGTAAATACAGTGATGGGATAATTCTTTTCATGATGTATCGAAAATCAAAAAATTACAAAAGGTACTACGTCAATATAATGAAATATCATTAACAAATAAGAGAATGTACTTATATTCTTATATTCTGAATGGACATTGAAAATCAACAGTAGGTACAAGGGGTATGAGGTAAATAAAAAACTTATATTCAAATGTACCTCAGCTGTTTATATATATTACTCGGTTTGATTTAATAGAATAAGAGCAAGTTCGACCGCTGGTCGGGAAATTGATGACGGGATAGAGTCAAAATCTTCTTCTCCACTGTCTACAACAACAAGGTTTCCTAACTCGAGTACCAAATGATATTGAAACAGGTGCAATGTCCTCCTTGTTAAGAGTTTGTCTGTCAACACTTGCATACCGCTTCCATGTTATGTTTGTCAGCTTGATTAACTTTTTAAAAGATTTGTAGCATGTAAGTTTCATCTTGTAGTACTGTGTTTTTTTCATAGTTGTCCTCCACCCTTGCAATTATGGCGTCCTTCCCATTAAATAGCCATCCTAGCATTGTCTTCTTTGCGTCAAGATGCTGTTTACTGAATTGTTTTATGTCTTCCTCTTCAGAATTTGTTACCAATCCCAAGCAAAATAATGACATGATTTCCTCTGTAGACAGGTTAAGAATGGTTATTCCAAAATGTTCATTGAACGATATCATTTAGAACATCATACTGTAAACTTTAAAAACACTATTAATTGAATGATGAACACTGTGAGCAATATTCGAAATTGAGTAAATTTGTACAATTAGTATTTTAGTTTACCTATTACTCCTATTTCATATGTTGTACACAATTTTCCTACTTGCCCCAATTACCCCAACACACGTAAATCTCACACAATTGTAATCAATAAATAACAAATCTAAACGAAATGTATATTATATTTATCCCTTGGGGACAATTAGAGAGTATTTGCAAATGTTTAGCAAACTTGACATGAACATCCCATTAAACTGAAAACGACGAAAATGTAACCAACAAAAGAGGCGGGATTTTCAGGTGATTTTGTCATTGATTTAAATCAACCAAGTATAATTACCTAAGAAATACACCAAAATAATGGACGAAATTCAGAACAAGTTAGTAAATGAACATGATTACCTGACAATGAAGAAGTATTGAAAATGAAGGTGGAGTATAATCAAAATTTATGGAGAAGTTACCTAATGCTCCGTAGTTGAAAGAAGTATTTTCTTTGTAAAGATGGGTTGAAAGAAGTATTCCTTTTATCTATTTTAGATTTACACCTAATTGTGTGTTTTATAATTGAACATAAATTGGCTATACTTCCATAATAGGTATTATTAGGTCCACCCAAGATTTACGTGTGTTGGGGTTATTTGGGCAAGTAGGAAAATTGTGTGCAACATATGAAATAGAAGTAATAGTTAAATTAAAATACTAATTGTGACTCAACCCCCTCGTCATCAAAAAAAAAAAAAATATTAATTGTACATATTTACTCAATTTCGAATATTGCTATTTCCCTTCTCTTTTCTGCCCTCTTCTCATATGATTTGTTTAAATATTAGTGTATACGGATTATATTTTTTTGTTTTCCTTAAACTGAACATTCTCGTATTAAAATGACCACGCACGATATAAGTTAATTGTATCAATTGTGAGATCCTAAAGCAAGAAAGTTACACAGGATGTAAATTTGTTTTCCTTAAAATGAACATTCTCGTATTAAAGCAAGAACATCATTGATTTTGGTGTACATTTGTTTTCCTTAAAATGGACAATTGATCATTATAGAATGTACATTATAACAAGTAGCTTGGGATGAATGCACATCCAGTACAACTTTGGTGTACATACGCCAAAGATCAAATGTACATTATCAATACAACAAACCCAATAGACATCAACTAATGCCAGTATGTCGACAGCACAAAAGAAAACTAATAAATCATATTCGGGAACAACTTGTGAGTGTCAATGACACGCTAATGCATGTCTAATAACGCTGTTACGATGTTTGCTGTGCTCAAATGTTAGTAGCGTGCATAGGTACTTGAATCTCAGCATTGTCAACGATCTCATCTGCAAAAAAAAAACATGAAATTAGAATTTAATAACCAACAAGATGATAACATTGATTTGGTCTAAATAAGTTACAATTGAAATGTAAAACTCACATCAATTTTGGACAGTCCACAGTCCCAAGTGGCTATTCCCTTAAATGATTCCATGTGCCTCATGGTGTAAATACCACAGTCAAAAATATTTTTGTTATTTCTCCATGGAAGCATTGCTATTGTAGGACCCATGCCTATTACTATATTACTTTTCTCCATAGTTGATCGATTTTCACCCAAAAACCGTGCAAAAGCATCACCCCGTAACACAATAATAAAAATTAGACGAGATGAACCATAATGTACATGAATTTACCAATGCAAGTAAAAGATAACAATTCATATTTGAGGAGAATGTAAATTTACCAGTTCAAGTACACTATCACCATACTCTTCTAAGACACTCCCCCTTCTAATGCGATTGTCAAGAATCATGAGACATTTCCTTGGCAGGTCGAAAACGTACAACACAAAATGATTCTCAAGTGCAATAGGGAAGAAGAACTAGCATTAGGGAAAGAAACAATTGTAAGGTCGCTGACAGGTAAAGGTTAATTTCATGTTAAGTAATAGCACATTTTGAAAACTTTGACAGTACATTCACTGACTTCTATTCAAATAGACTACTACAAAGAATAATCTGAATTTAATTTCAATTACTAAATGAAGTGAGGGACTGACTAGTTCAATGGATGGTAGATCAATCCACTCAAACTCATTTAATTCTACTTCGATGCGACGCTTGAAAGGTTTGTAATGATGATCATCAATAGAAGCACATGTGTTCTTCTTTAATAAGAACTGCACAATGAAGATAAAATTTTAGTAATGTGAAAATGTTGGAAATAGTAAACTGAAATACATGAAAACAATGACCAAATTTACATATGTAAGGGTACTAAAAAAGAATCGTGTGGGATTGGTTGGATTCCCATCCTTTTCTTTGTAGTTTAGATATGCCGACCAAGAATCTATGACAAATAATGAGATATAGTGATACGGTTTTAATGACAACTGTTGATCCCAACCAATGACATTATTTTTGAACTCGAATAACGTATTGCTGCACACAAACAGTAATAGCATTATGATTAGCAGCAGATATGTAAAGATGAACTATGTAAATGAATATAAAATATTAAATCTTCTGTATGTAATTACCAAGTGTTATCCACAGAGCCCTGGCTAGTGAACACATAATTTGAAATCTGATATTGCATTGATGTCAAAGGTATGAAGGGATTCGTGTTGTCAATAGCGTCAAGGAGAGATTCATAGGATGGACTCCTACTAAAATGATATTGATTCCCTGTTTTCGGATATAAAGGTGGACGATCAGTAGACAGTTTCTTTCTTTTTTTCCCCCGCTCTGGTGCTGCATAAACAGAAGAGTCGTCATCTTCCGGGAAGACACCTAAACTGAATGACACAACAGCGTTTGTAGGTGCATCCTTATTCCACTCAGCAATCAATTTTCTCACTTTCCGAAGAGCCGCTATGTGTTTGCTAGCAGAAATAGGATATTTGTTGAAAACCTAGTCTGTTTGATATGATGTTTGAATAGGTGTTTCAGTTAAATGAGCAAGAATTTCTATCGGTGGCACTTCTGCACAGCTTGTTCCGAAGGTGGCCCTAACAATGTCATGTTTGTCCCTCACAATCTGTTTAATGCGTGGCCAGTTACAAGGTGGGTCAACAATCCCATCTTCAATAGAGTTGTCAGGAACATCAATCAACAAAAGATAAGAGAAGTTTTTTAAGATGCTACACGAAGTGCGGCGAACTCTAGGACGATTAACAATCTCTTCTATTGTAGGGCTGTCGGGAACATCAATTATCGCAACAGAAGAAGAGTTTTTGTCAACTGTATGTAAAGTATGACAAATGCTAGGATGATGTATTACTCCTATTGTAGGACTGTCAGAAACTTCAATTATCACAGCAGAAGAAGAGTGTTTGGTGAATCTCGATGGAGGTTGACAAACAATAGGTGAATCAGGACTGTTTTGCACAACCATAGTGACATCTGTGTTCTTCAGTTTTAAGCGCTTTAAAAAAAACATATAAGACAGAAACATAAAGCCACTAAAAATACAGATATCCAGAAAGTAAATGCTAAACATTAAGAAAGTACATGAAGAAAATACATCATAAATATTAAGCCATAGCAAAGAACATCAAAATTATTAGGAAACAATGCGTACAAATTTATGTATATCCCTAAACATTAAAAACTACATCAAAATCATTAGCAAACAATGCGTATAAATTCCGACCTATTGATATGAAGGACAGGTATCCAGAAAGTAAATGCTAAACATTTAAAAAGTACATGATGAAAATACATCCTAAACATTAACAAATATTAAGCCATATTAAAGTACATCAAAATCATTAGGAAACAATGCGTATAAATTCCGACATATTGATGCACCTGAGAAATAATATTAGGACTGATTTATAATGAACATCTTCGAACATTAATAGCTAAGGAAACTATGTAAAATTCGAGCAGATGAAAAGTAAAACAGTTGTTTTTAGCAATTAATTAAAGGCAAAGAGTATAACCTTCATTCCGATAGAGTGCGATAAAGAGTAAGTGAACGATCTAAGAATGAGAAAACGTGCAGCTATAATTTAATTGACAGGGAAAACGAAAAGTAGTAAGATGTTAAAGAGAAGAAGTTTAAAGTGGCGGTATTTTTTTAAAAAATTGGGTCATACTATCATGCCATAAGGCCATTCTTGTTTTTTTTTTGTTTATTCCAACTGCTTGAACCGTTTGAACCTCTACTTTTATATACCCATTTTATACTTAAAAACTTCAATTTAGGTCAAATTAGGATAAATGGCCATTTAACACAATGTTAATGTTATAATTTGTTAATGTATTTTCTAAAAGTTCTAAATGTACTTTTTCGACATTTATAATGTACAAATTAGCTCATGTTGTTGGATTACGAACGGCCGCAAGATCGAAAGACACCCTAGAGGGGGCGAGTGAACCCTTTTTGGGGACGGGATTAAAACTAGGGGGCCAAGTATCCTAAAACGGCATGTGAAAGGGTTTAGGGTTGGATTATGAACGGCCGCAATACCAAAAGACACCCTAGAGGGGGCGAGTGAACCCATTTTGGGGACGGGATTAAAACTAGGGGGTCGGGTATCCTAAAACGGGGCGGGAAAGACGTTAGGGTTGGATTAGGCAGGCCGCTACCGCGGATCCGCCTAATCCAACCCTAAACCCTTTCCCTTATGTGTGGTTTGTACGGCCGCAAGACCAAAAGACACCCAACAAGGGGCAAGTGAACCCTTTTTTTGGGAAGGGATTAAAAATAGATCTTTGATAGTTTATTAAACAAGTTTTCCTGTTTACACTGTATATATTATGTAATGTATGTAAACAGTTGAATTAAAATGTCCATTATCTATATTCATAATGTGTATGTTCTGATAATTAGGTGCAACTAAAATATCATTAAGCACTGTTTGGAAAATGTACAGTATATTATATTTAAAGATACATTAAATTATTTTAAAAAGAACATGAAACATTAATTAAATTGTAATGCATGTGATCGCTTAATAAGATAGAAAACTTCAAAAGTTCATTCATATACTTAGATTATGATGGCGCTATAGATAGATCTTTGACTTGATTTTAGACCTATTTTCCTGTTTTCAATGTATAATAGAAATAAATGTGCTTTTAATTTAATTCAAATGTCCATTACGTATGTTCATAATGTGAATGTACTGTTTTATAAAAGAGATTTAAAAGCAGACCTGAAATATACATTATATTATTTTGCTAATTCAGTACATCATAAGTCGCTATTCAAGGAAATAATAACGTTCAAGTAAATAGCACGCTAAAAATAGACAAAGAAGTACTTTAATTAGGTGCAACTAAACATTAGTTCACAAATTGAACATTTTGCTTATGCAATTGGAAATCATTACACATACTAACGTACACTAGAATTTAAAACATCATACTACATGAACAGGGGTGTCATCAGACAAATTCTAACGTACTGCGTAGATAATATTCGAACATTAAATGTAATCACTAGCTTTAGAGAAATGACCCTTCTTCGCATGATCAGCGATAGGTTCACGACAATCGTTGTGATCGAACATTAGTAATGTGCATAGATATTTGTATCGTAACACTTTAAGCACGCTCCGCTGCAAAACAGAAGTCAACAATTAACGAGATAGGCAAGACACAATGAACATGAATTTCTTTAAAATAAGAACCAACACTCACATCATTTTTCATCAGGCCACATTTCCAATAGATTAATCCCATAAATGTTTCCATGTGTCTCATTTTGTATATACCACAATCATCAACATTGTAGTTATTTCTCCAACTAAGCTTTGCAACAATGGGATCCATAGCCAACACAACGTTGCTAGAGTCAGAAGTCTTTGGGTTCTCACCCAAAAACTTTCCAAGAGCATCAATCTATGACAAAACATTTTAAACCAGTGTTAAGCGCGACTAATAGTCCCAATTCAATAGAACAACAAGAATGTGTCAAATTCAAACATACCGTTAACAGTGGAGATACACCATATTTCTTGATGGCGTCTTCATCTGAGAGTAAGTTGTCAAGAATGGCGAAACGCTTCCTCACCAGGTCAACCACGTATAAGAAGAAGTGTTTCTCGTGTACAATTGGGAAAAAAAACTGAAATTACAAAACAAATGACGTACAACCATAAGTACAGTCAAAATCTTGGAAGCGTACATTTTGGCTATAGTGAGGCACATGTAAAAAATGAGAATGGTACATTGCAATATAAAGTGACCTCATTTAATACAAACGCAAAGAAAACTCCCTTTGACTCAAGCAGTAGCAATAAAACAAAAGCAGAATGCAGACATGGAATGATAGTATGACTCATGGTCTATGTTCCCAACGTGTGCATATAGTTGCAACTGCTCTTATGCATATTGGATATTCCCCACATTGAGAAATTACAACATTAACATTGTAAATGTTTAAAAAGTACATTTAGTACGTTTAGAAAGTACATTGAGAAATTATAACATTAACATTGTGTTAAATGGCCATTTATCCTAATTTGGCCTAATCTGAACTTTTTTAATATAAAATGGGTATATACAAGCGTGGTAAAAAAGAACCTCTTCGGAGTACCAAGATTATTTTCTTCCTCTTTACAATTCAAATATGATGACCAGCAATCAATTACAACACTTGAAACATGTTCAGACGGCTTTAATGACCACAAATACATTCGCGTTGCAAAATAAGTCTTGTATGAATATAAGTGCTCACTAGAGCAAAAAATATATCAAATTACTTGTCAGGTGTGAAACAGTGAAAATGACACTCACAAAATGTTAATTTAACAAGTTCACATTTTAGATTACCTGAAACGACGATTGTTAGTGCCCCGATCACTAAAAACATATTCAGCCACTTGAAGGTGCACCGCAGTAAGAGGTGTTAACACATTGGTGTCATCTTGGATAGCAGAAAACAGCAGATCAAAACGAGATGACAGTTGCTTGTTGCTGGATAGAGGTATATAGGAAGGACTTGCCATGAAATGAACCCTTTTGGTATGTGAAGAAGATTTACCAGTGACAGGGCGATCCCGTTTAACCCCTTTAGCTGTGGCTAACCTTGCCTCACTCTCAGCAAAGTCTTTCTCCAACCCTAAATCGAACGAAAATTCACCAGTAACAAGTACGGAGGAATTTCTCCACTTAGCACATTGTTCTCTGTGTTTAGCACGAGCAAGTTTCAATTTGTACGCTTTCTCGGCTGCATTTGGTACAACAATAAACTGTTCATCCTCATCCAGTGTGCTGGATTCCCACGGCGGTGCACACGACACATCTTCGGTACCACCACCATATGTCAAATATACAAATTCAGTTGCTGAATGGGCCTGTTTGACACACTCTTCACCTGGGAAACATTGCAAACCAACCGCGTATTTCTCATCTAACACAACCATATCTTCCATGTCTCTCTTTGCTGAAGCAGTGTAGTCATCTTCAAACTCCTGGACAAGGACAGTATGAAGGTACATCTTTAGTACTATGAAGGTACGTTTGGGATAATAATCGAAAAGGTGTGTATGTAAACAACCACATCTAACAAAGAAAATATTTCAAAGTGAATCTTGAAAAGGAATAGTGAATATTTCGAGAATCAATGGATATACCTCCGGAGACGAGTACGAAATTGGAGATTTTGTATCAGTACTAACATCCCTCGACACTCTCCGCACTTTTTCAACCACTTGTCTACATGGATGAGAAAATCTAATTGTTTCCATCGATCGACCTTTTACACGACCAAGACCAAACTGACCATCTTCCATCTCCTGCTTTTCCCTTAAGAAAAGTGCAGCAGATGTCCAATTCAAAAGAGTATAGTAATCTCTTTCTACGAATCGTTTTTCATGGACAACACGATCAACATAAACAAGCTGCAAGTAAAAACAGGATTACGACTAGAAAATGGCAGGTTTTAAGACCATAATAACTAACAATAGATGTAACTCAGAAGATTTGTACCATTAGAAACAGGAGAGGTCCACCAAAGTGATTCTTCTTCCCCTTCTTGACCCAATCATTTGTGTTATACCGCAAACTCTCCATGACAAATTGACACCAATCAAGTCGACCAATGGCGGACACATTCCTCAAATGATTTTAGTACATGGTGATTGACGAACGGCTTCTGATTGTTGCGCATTAACAAAGAGACAACAAGCACCACAAAATTAATCTTAAATTTATCACTGTAATCATCATGACAAATAATATGCTCTGCAAGGGTCTTGATATCCACTTGTCCATCAACATAAAATTGAGCTTTCCAATGCGCATAAAACGCGTCACATTCTGCATCTTCGTCACTACAGCATGAAAGTAAAACAGGTTTTCCTCCAATTGGGAGGCCAACAGCATCATGAATACAAGAAGCAGAAACACGAAAGCGCTGTTTATCAGGTAGAATGATGAAATCCGAATACGGGTTGTAGTTCTCACTTAACCAATAACCAAGGCGTAAAGGAAACCTTGTAACCCTTAGCCAGAACAATGAAGAAAAACCAATCTCTTCCAGAGCACACCATTGATTGTAATCAAGGTGTCGAAAGACATCAACAAAACTTTTAGGTGACATCCGGGTGGTAAAACGGGAGAACGTTGGAGTAGGATCATCAACAGTAGGACTGAGGTTGTTCAACCTCAGAGAAATACGGCGTGTAACAATTCCCGGATCGCCTTTGCGCTTCAATAACTGAAAGTAATTTTGCATGTAATATTAATGAGTTGTGTTGTGTTGTACACGTTTCACGAAGAAATGTCCTATCAGTTTTATTGAAATGTGCATGATCTACAACAATAATGTGCACGCAATTATGACCTTTTGCATGTGGTCTTAAATTGATGATACTTACGTTAAAAGTACTTAAAATTCAACAAAAATCCAAAAAAGCACAAATTAGATCAAACTAAAAAACAACAAACAAATCGAAATGTATAAGCAAGTTACGAAATCAACAAACAATGCGACAAATACAAATTCCGATAGCATGCAAATGAAAACGCAAATTTCGATTTTAACAACAATACTGAACTCAAAATTCATCAATAAATGAATAATCCGGCAAAATGAACATAAGAAACACTAATTTAGGTTACAGTAGAGTTACATAAAACGGACTAAATAAATTAAGGTTGAAATCGAAAAAAGCTTGAAGCTAAACAGTATATACCTTCATGACGAAATAGGTAAGAGAAAATCCAACAGAAAGATGAAAATGCAACTCTACAGAGAATAAGGAGAGAGAAATAGTTGAATGCTTAACGAAGAAGGTCGGAATCCATGGTTGAAAGCTTAACGAAGAAGCGCGAGGTAAATTTTAGGAAAAAAGAAAGACAAAGCCCTCATGTTTTGGTAAACGAGCGCGCGTTATAGGCCCTTAGATTAGCCGCGTTAGATAAGATCCAACGACTGACGCGCGTTCTCACCGTTCTCACGCTTATGCCATTCCCATATGATCCAAAATCTTAATATTATTATTATTATTATTATTATTATTATTATTATTATTATTATTATTATTATTATTATTATTATTATTATTATTGTTATTGTTATTGTTATTGTTATTGTTATTGTTATTGTTATTGTTATTGTTATTGTTATTGTTATTGTTATTGTTATTGTTATTGTTATTGTTATTGTTATTGTTATTGTTATTGTTATTGTTATTGTTATTGTTATTGTTATTGTTATTGTTATTCTTATTCTTATTGTTATTTTTATTGTTATTATTATTATTATTATTATTATTTTTATTATTGTTACTATTACTATTATTAATATTATTATTACTATTATTATTATTATTATTATTATTATTATTATTATTATTATTATTATTATTATTATTATTATTATTATTATTATTATTATTATTATTATTATTATTATTATTATTATTATTATTATTATTATTATTATTATTATATATTATACTAGTCTTACCATAAGTAGGATTACCATATACTACCATTACTAATATTATAATCGTAATATTATTATTATTATTATTATTTTTTTTTTTTTTTTTTGCAAGAAGGTTATTTCTCATATATTCCAAAATAAGAGGATTACATGAGGTTCTTACAAAAGAATATATCCCCTATACAATTTCACAGTATTTCCTTTTCCTATACAAATGAACAAAAGAATAGTGTGCTAAGTATTAACACCTTCAAGGACGTCCATATACTCCTGTACAGAGATTTTGTGAAGCATCAGTGTGTTCACTATAAATTTGATATCCAGAAGCAAGGAGAGCGTAGTTCGCTCCCTGCCTTCAAAAATTCTTGAGTTCCTTTCACGCCAGATGACATAGACTAAGCACCCCAGACTGCACTTTATCCATTGGCTTCTCCAATGCCTTCGTTTTCTTCTCTGATTAGGCCAAAGGATAAGGGAAGGAAGATCCAAATTAGGCGTATTCATCTTGAGCCATTGTTTGATGTGTCCAAGTACTTCACTGGTATACTGGCAGTTGAAGAAAAGGTGAGATGCAGTCTCATTATCTTTCTTACACATGCTGCATCTGTTAACTATATGAAGACCTCTTCTTACTAGCTGATCAACAGTGGCCAATTTCCCCTGTACAGCTAGCATGAGAGTAATTCTGTGACGGGCTACCATTGTCCCGCCTTTGATAGCCTGGAAAACATCCTGAATAGGAGCTCTCAGACGAATTTTATCATAAGCTTTCCTTATGGAGAACTTACCAGCACTAACACAGCTATTCAGAAAATCTTGTACATTCTGTACACTGCCCATTTTCTCAATGCAGCTATCTCTGACTTTTAGAATGCCACGGATGCTATCAGAATAATACTCCTTCCTGTCAAGATCCCAGACTGAGCAATTGTGAGTGAGGTACTGACTAATCCATTGGGACCAAATGGCTCCATTTCATTGGTCAAGGTACCATAACCATTTAAGTAGCACTGCCTGGTTCCATCCCTTAACATCCTTGATTTGGAACCCTCCCTCCCCCAAGGGGGTGCAAATACTCTTCCAACTCTTAAAAACAAGCTTCCTGCTTTCTACATCATTGCCCCAGAATATATCTTTACTGAGCCTGGAGATAAGCTTGCAAATTTGATCAGGTAAAAGAAGGCTTGAGCACCAAAAGTTACTAAGGCCAAACACCACAGAATTTATAACCTGCACTCTACCCGCATAGGATAGGTACTTAGTAGAGAAGCTAGTAGTCAATCCTTTCATTTTGAGGATGAGAGCATCAAACATGTCAACAGTGAGTCTAGATGAATGAATAGGAATCCCAAGGTATCTAAAGGGAAATCTCCCCTCTTTAAGCCCCACAGTACCCAGGATAAGAGATTTAATACTTGCAGTCACACCCCCTAAGTAAGCTTCAGTTTTCTCAAGATTTGCCTTTAGACCAGACCAAGTAGAAAACCTATCAAGAGTGTCAACAGCATGCTTGACAGAGGGCAAATCACTTCTAGTGAAAATCATTAAATCATCCGCAAAGACTAGATGGGTGAGCCCTAGCCTTGCACACTTGGGGTGATAAGAAACATCAGGTTCTTTGCACATGGTCCTGAGACTCCTGGAAAGCACCTCCATACTTAGAACAAAGAGGAAAGGAGATAAAGGATCCCCTTGCCTTACTCCACTCCTCCCTTTGAAAAAGCCATGGTGTGAACCATTAATTTTGAGAGTGAACCATGATCCAGTGATACATCCCATTATCCACTTAATAAACATTGGAGGGAAGTGCAGGCCCTTGAGCATGTTCAGAACGAAATCCCATTGTAAAGTGTCAAAGGCCTTGGTAATGTCAATTTTGAGCATACACCTAGGGGAAATATTTTTCCTACTATACCCTTTAACTAACCCCTGGGTGAGCATGACATTTTCAAAGAGACTTCTCCCACTCACAAATGCTGCCTGCTCAGGTCCCACTAAGTGAGGCATTATGCTTTGGAGTCTAGTAGTGATGATCTTGCTAATGGTTTTGTAAATAGTTGAGCAACAAGATATAGGCCAAAATTCTTTGACAGACTGAGGAGTCTGCTTTTTTGGAATAAGGGATACAATGGTCACATTAGCTTGCTTAGGCAGGAAACCAGTCCTAAAGAAGTCTTCAATGGCTGTACAAAAGTCATTCTCCACAATACTCCAAGCTGCTTTAAAGAAGCCAGAGGAAAATCCATCAAGGCCAGGACTCTTATTGGAGTCAATAGCAAACAAAGCTTCCTTGATTTCAATCCTGGTGATTGGTCTAATGAGGGTAGGGTACTGATTTGGATCCACACAGCTTCCATTAGAGATGATTTCAGATGGTATGGGATTAATAGCTGTGGCCTTCCCCAAAAGATTCTGATAGCATTCAACAAAAGCCTCCCCCACTGCTGGTAACCCCTTATGCTGTCTGCCATCAATGCCCTGAATATCCCCTATCATTTGACTTTGCTGTCTTTCTTTTATTTTGGCAAAAAAGTATTTAGAACAGGTGTCATTGTGCTTGATATTATGAGTTTTAGCCCTCTGTGAAAGAATTTTTAACTC